>NC_072467.1:15720980-16063480 GCF_027596085.1 Anoplopoma fimbria
AGCTTATTCTGGTATCAGCAGCCGGAACATTCAAAGACTGCAGTGGATACAAAACGCTGCTGCCAGGCTTTAAACACGTACTAAGAGAACAACATCATCACACCAATCCTTGCCGCCCTTCACTAAGCTTTAGAATTTATTTTAAGATTTTACAGCTTGATTTTAAAGCCTTGAATTGTCTGGCTCCTGCCTATATCTGTGCTTTGCTTACTTCCTATAAGCCTAATTTCTACTTAAGATCCTGAGTGCTAATGGTTCCAAAATGCTGACTTGATGGCTCAGGCTTATGCTGTCCAGGCCCCTCAGGTGTGGAACTCCCTGCCTGAGAATCTCTAGTAGGCAAACTCCACTCAGTATCAGCCTTTAAATCTCTTCTTACTGGTTGAATATGGTACTCTCTATTTTATTATTTTATTCGATTTTATCTTGCCTATATATTGAGCTTACTTTTATCATGTTTTAAAATGTAAAGCACCTTGTAACATTGGTTTTGAAAGATGCTATATGAATAAAGTTATTATTATTATTGTATTAATTGTTTGCAACTTAATTTTACAGGTCTGAATCCTGACAAAACAATGAATGGATTAAAGGATGGATGGTTGCAACACAGATGCTATGGAGCGATGAGAGAGGAAATGAGCTAACAGTCAATAGTACACTGTGATATCGACGCTGCTACGAGCTATGAGCAATGACCTGCTCTTAGTCCTGGCACTGGACAGACAATTAAGCTATTCCTACACCGCAAAAACTGTTTATTTGTTCTAATCTACTTTAAACCATTGCTTGATTCCAAATGTCACATAGAAATCCACCTGATCCAAACTGTATAATTCTGCCAACCCAACTCAGTGAATTGAATTCTAATCAATTGAATATCATTACTTTGTGTAAAATTGAATTGATTTACTTTGTGTAAAATTGAATTGATTAACCTTTGCTAAAACCTCAGTGCACCATCTGAGCTCATCCCAGGGTGCCCTTGCAGGCAATGACTGTTGAAAAGTGGATGAACTGCCCCTCCAAGGGCTCCAGGTCAAATGCAGTATTTCCTTTCAGCTGCATGATTGATTTTTCTACAGTCATGGATGTGGATGCATTTCATCTTTTGTGTGGCAAAGAGAACACATTCAAACCAAACCAAACCAAACCAAACCAAACCAAACCAAACCAAACCAAACCACCTACTGGATATGTAATGTGCTACATTTCACTGCAACATACTGGGCTCCATAGGCATGCAGCTTTGATGATGAGGATGACCAGACTGTTGGTTTATATAACATGTATTCATTTATATAACATGTAAGTAAAAGCAACATTTTGTGGTGCTGTTTAATATTTGATCAGGTAAAAAAAAACCCCCACAAAAGATCAGTATTTAGACCAAACAAGTTTTACTTATTTGCTTTTTCTGGAGTTTTCAGCCATAATAAAGCAGATGAAGTGTGCTCAGTCATGGTGGAGATGGATATTCACAACAGGCCAGTGCCTTTTAGGATTTGAACTGCTCATTCACTGACCTTGGAAATAGAGGATTTACAAAACAATCCCAACTCAAGTTCTGCTAACTGGCCATTTTTGGAGCTTTAAACCATAAAATGGTGATTAGACTTGCATTTATATCGCACCTTTCTAGCCTTTTGACCACTCAAAGTTGTGTACACTCAACTTTCACCCATTCACACACATAGTCTTACACTGATTGCAGATTTGTCTATTTGACTCTAAATGGACCATAATTTACTAAATGAACATCATGCTATACTGAAGAAGACTTGAAACTAGAGATTGAGACCATAAACTCATGTTTACAATCAAACTTTTTTTGCAACTGGAGGAGTCGCCCCCTGCTGGTCAGTGGAGAGAATGCAGGTTTGTATAACAATGTATATGAAAACAAAAGGCTAATGATGACCAAGACAGAGTTTCTTACAAACCAGTCATTTCACTTTCATGCAATCACACGACTCTGTCCAAATACATGTATCACCATTGCATAGTCTGACGCACATATCACCAGCTAACACATAGCTGCCTATTTTTCCTGTCGGCTGCCTGCCACCTGCTACAGATAATGAAGCGAGGCCTACGGCTTGTTGGACTCCCTCCTCTTCCCGGCCCTGACAACATGGCATTGTATGAGCCGCTGCTCTATTGCCAACACAAGAGGGGGGAGTTTGAGGGGGAGATAATACTAATTTGGAGAGCATAGCGGGGGCGTTGCTTCAGATACAGCTAATCCTCACACCTCATCGCCAAGATGTGGCTGGATGCTGCAGCGACCGCCTCCGCCGCTCCCTCTCTCTTTTCTTTCTTCCCTCTCCTTCTTTTTCCCCATTTTTTTGACATTCAGTTCCTCTCCTGCTGTCTTTGTTCTCATCTCTAAGCCTTCATCTCTTTCTCTTTTTTCCTCTCCTCCTGCACTTATCCCCTCTCTTCTGGGGCATGAGCACAAGGGGCGAAAGGGTGGGGCACTTTTTAGAGAGGAGAAAATAAAAGAGGCTTTAAAAGATAAGATAAGGGGAGGTTGATTAAAAAAGAAAAGAGATGAATACAGCTCAACAGGAGAGAAATATGTTTGTGTCCCTCCTTTAGTTTTGGAGAGCCTGTACCAGGACACTTGGTTTTGCAGCATCAAGTTATTTCCATTAGCCTAAAAAGACTTATTCCCATACACAATCTTTACATAAGAATGGCTGTAAAATTATGTTAATTTTCTTAGCATCATAAACCCACCAGAACTGATCATTTTAATAATCTGAATTTGAGTCTAATAAGACATTGCTACAATAAATATTACAAAAGCTGTGTCAAAAAAAAGTGGGCCCTACTTTTCGTGAGTAGGGCACTGAGTTATTCAGCTCAGTCAAATAAGAACTCTAGTGTTCGTTCTTTATCGGCTCTAAAATGTGGACTGTAAGTAACTTTCATTAGAGTGAATTGGGGACATTTAAGAACAAGGTATAAGCATTGGGTAGTAACGATAATGTGGTTACTTTTTCAGTAATGAGTACAGTGGGGGATTACAATTTGAATTTTCGGTACAGTTACTAATACCAGTAATACTCAGTTACTTTTAAATTATGTGGGCTGCCTCTACATCAGAGGGCAACCTCTGCAAATGGGTAAGTGTCTTAAACCTGCATTCTCTCTAATGTCCATCAGGGGGCAACTCCTCTGGTTGTATAGAAGTCTATGAGAAAATGACAACATTTTATATCCTGTGACCTATCTCCTAACTGGCTGTCCTTTATCTCACCGACATTTAACACTACAGCTAGCGCTAGGTCTGGGACTATGTCACATGCTTTGTTACGCTAATGCCTTTTCCACATAAATATATGTTACTGGTTGTGAATTGGGCCTTCACACAATGTGGTTTTCATACTACATACATATTTGGCTCCATGGAATTGCCTTTGGTGCTGCTCCGAGGCACACTTCGTCAAAAGTTACACCAGTTCTAACCAGGCGGCAAACTCCAGGTATGATTAGTGAAAACAATACCAAGGTGCTCTAAGCCTGCATTCTCTCTACTGACCATCAGGGGGCGACTCCTCTGGTTGTATATAAGTCTATGAGAAAATGACTCTACTTCTCTCTTGATTTATTCCCTCAGTAAACATTGTAAACATGAGTTTATGGTCTCAATATCTAGTTTCAAGTCTCCTTAAATACAGCATGATGTTCATTTAGTAAAGTATTGTCCCTTGCTCCTTCAATAACCCTCACAATTTGTAACAAGTATACGAGTAGGTTGCCCAGCCATGATCCCAGGGTGGTATGTAACTAGACATTACGGCAGAATGACTGCACAGCTGACTGCTGTTCCTCAGGGACTGGATTCTATAAGGTTGATGATTTTATGGTCAGTATATCACCCTGTGGCTATATGTTGGCAAAAGCTCATCTGACTTATTGACACACTAAAACTGACTATTTCTTCCTAACAAGCCAAGAAAAACCAGAGCTTAGACATTGTCTTTGCACATGGAAGCTCTCCATAAATCAATAGGTGGCTTTACAATGCATGTGTACAATGATGTGTTCTATAAAAAGAGTAATTGACATAAGTTGTGGTTGATGAGGTTGATAAAATATTAATTCATTAAGCCCCATGGCCCCCTGCTTCTCAGAGCTACCATGGAGCCACACTGTCACTAAATGAACTCCCTGCATAGATATTATCAAATGTTTGAGAAAACAAAATAGGGATTTCAGAGAGAAGCAGACAGGATATTAGTTGAAGGATATATCAGGTTAGAAAGATTACCATAGAAGCTAAAGCTACCGATCACAGTGTTAAAGTGAACCACCACATCACCTGGAGATTGAGACAGAAGACAATGAAGTAAAGGAACAACAGTGTTCCTGTAAAGCTTGGTAGGTCTTTATTCACTGTTACAATCATTAAAAAGCAAATGCAGCATGTGTAGACATTCAGTATATCTTCTGGAGGTATCCTCATGTAAAAAAAAAGATCCTGTTACAACCTTGCCATATTTATTCAATCAGCCTTGCACACTGCATCATTGCACTTGTATCTACATTTCATTGTCGTTGTTTTTTGTGTTTTATGTTCATGTATATACTTTTGCATTTTTATATTTCATGTTGTAAATAACAGTTAAATGTTTATCCTTTGTTCTTCTTGGATCTCCTTGTTTTTTTGTTTTTTTGTCTGTTTCTGTGTACTGGTGAGCGGAGGAAACCGGAGTCAAATTCCATGTAATCGTACGCATACATGGCCAATAAAGCTGATTCTGATTCTGATTTTGATGATTCTGGAGCTAGTGTAGCATAAAAGTGTTGTCGCTACTTGATGCTGTGCTAATGTACTCTGCTAATGTTAGCTCCACAGGTTATTACATAGAAGGTAACATTTAAAACATATATCTCCTTCCAACCTCTCGAGTTAACGAGTATCACTATGACACAACGTTTAACCATGACGAGCTCCAAATCAACAAAACCAGCCTGAACATGAAGAACTTCTGCAATAATTACATGAGAGTCCATGGAGCAGAGCTGGTTAGTTGTCGGACTCTGGTTGGAGCTGGGTGATGCTACGCTATGATTGGCCAATCTGCATGCTAGGGGCAGGACTTAGTGAAGGGTCAAGGGTCATAGTGCATACTATGGTGTACTGGTGGCCCTGTTCAGAATAGAAACACTGGCTGCGCAATGTCTCCACAGTGAGAGAGAGTTGTGAATTTGGTTTTAAGGCTGATGCAGAGATTCAACGCTATAATGTAAATAAATCTAATGAAATAGAATAGAAATGTCAATTACAATTAAGGTACTTATAGTTGGAAAATGAGAGACAAACAGAGGGAGAGAGGGAGAACGAGTAAGCCTTGGGCTCCTCTGAGCATTTTATCATGTACACAACTGGTTTTCCAACAAATACCAAATGTCAGAGGCCCTTAAAGTAGACAAAAGCCAGAGGCAGCATTAGTGTCTTGTATGTCAGCTTCCTGGCCGCTCGCCCTTAGTCTGCCCTTTGCTTCAGCTAAACCTTTGGCTGACAGTGCCCACCAGGACGCACAGACACGAGTAATGAAAGGCCAGTAATAGATCTGCCTGCAGAGAAATGCAACCAGACAGTAATGGTTAGATCCACCTACGAACAGAATTCACACTGTTCAGATTCCTAGCCTGTGGGTGAGACTTCAGACACAGATATTTTTCCCTAAATGGTCACAATTTAGGGGCTAATTTCATTGTGAACGCATTCATTCTGGAAGCCCCTTTCACTTTTTAAAGATATCCACTTGTTTCCCTCCCAGTGTTGCAGTTCAACCCATTCGTAGCTGCAACCTGTCTGGTTTGCTTGGCCCTTCTTAAAGGGGCAGTGTCATATGAAAAAGGGATCTCAATGCTAACCCCATATATAGAAGTAGCTATGAAGAACATTTGAACAACTGTTAAAGCAACCCATGTTTTTATTTTCCTGACGTGCAACCTCTTGCAGCCATGTGAATTAAGACTGTCCACTTTCATATATTTTTTTATATTTTATATTTGCAAATATAATTTTATTTTCATATATATATATATATATATATATATATGTATTTTACTACACATATATATGTTTCCTTTGAGGTTGGATTGATCAACAATGTGAATTCATATGTGAATTCATATGTTGAACTCAATATGAATCATTTGCAAGATTCTTTTCTTCTGGGGGCATTGATTTCACTGCAGAATGTCTGCAAAAAAAAAATGACCAACTGATGACCAACCTTTAATGTGTACAAAACCTCTCCTCAAGTTAAAAAATGGGCCTTCTGTTTGGATCGTTGTGGAGCACTGTAAACCTTGTTGCCAAGATGATAAATCAAGTCACAATGGAGGAGGAAATACACCACCCAAGGGTTTTTTTCACGCCCCTGAAACAGAGCCTTTGTTTTTCTAAATGGTTTATTTTGGATCTTTACAAGTTTATAAAGTTATTAATTAGCCTTCAACTTATAAGATATATTAGAAAGCAATTTTTGGCGATATTTGAATGTGCAAGTGATGAAATCTATTTGGATTTATATATAAATTCAAGTAAAACAGTTAGACTTTGGTTTTCACGGGTTAACCTCTTTCTGCATATAAAGAAACTAACCATTCTGACAAAAACAAATTAAAGTTTCAAGACCTTATACAATAAATTCAGATGGAAAGACATGAAGAGTTAAGGATCAGTGATGTCTTTCTGTGTATGCCTCCCTCTATCAGGACAATCCCATATCACAATCAATAGTTACGGCCCAGAGGCAAGGTCAACATTATATCACCAGTGACCTATCTCCTAACTGGCTGTCCTTTATCTCACCAACACTTAACACTACAGCTAGCGCTAGGTCTGGGACTATGTCACATGCTTTGTTACGCTAATGCCTTTTCCACATAAATCCATATATGACCAATATTAGCAGAGTGATGCTGTTCCCACCAGAAACAACCAGGGTTTTCCTGGGATGTTGACTGTGTTGGGTGAGTTGAATGCCTGTTAAAAGACAGTTAGAGCAATTAGGACTGTATAAAGTTTGTGGAGAACAAAGTGACTTTGGTCAACCTTAAGCATCCAGTGCATAAGACATTCAGCATGTGATGCAGCTGGCAACTACACAGCGTGAGTTTGCCCTTGTGTATAATGGTGCAGATGGCTTCAGCTGAATGAAGAGAAAACTATTCCTTAAGACAACCAGTATGAAATATATTGTTACTGGTTGTGAATTGGGCCTTCACACAATGTGGTTTTCATACTACATACATATTTGGCGCCATGGAATTGCCGTGGGTGCTGCTCCGAGGCACACTTCGTCAAAAGTTACACCAGTTCTAACTAGGCGGCAAACTCCAGGTATGATTAGTGAAGACAATACCAAGGTGCTCTAAGCCTGCATTCTCTCTACTGTCCATCAGGGGGCGACTCCTCTGGTTGTATAGAAGTCTATGAGAAAATGACTCTACTTCTCTCTTGATTTATTCCCTCAGTAAACATTGTAAACATGAGTTTATGGTCTCAATCTCTAGTTTCAAGTCTTCTTCACTGCAGCATGATGTTCATTGAGTAAATTATGGTCCATTTAGATTGAAATAGACCACAAAGCAGGGTATGCTTTAGGGCGGGGCTACTGTAATTGACAGGTCGATACCACGCAAGTGTCCGGTCAGAGAGTTTTCTGTATTTTCATCTAACAACCTGAACCCTTTCACAGTGTGTTTTCAGTTTGTCTGTATGTAGTATACTGTATGTCCCTATTGAATAAACCATAAATGAATAAATAAATTTCACTGCAGTGATTTTACACGCAAATACTGTTTGTGCGTACGGAACGGTTATAAATTGGACCCTTGGTCATAAGACAATTTAGACTAAACATGTGACACTGCACATATTTCATTTAGACCCTCTGAATTTTTGCTGAAAATGCATTGTTATATCAGAAGCTGTTTTGGATCCGGGAAGTTGTAATCTATCCATCTATTATAAGGTGAGTCCAACAAACAAACAAACACAAACATGGTGGTTGTGTCCATTGCTTGCTAGCTGACTTATGCTAATGACTTTGGCTGTAATAAACAAAATAGTAAATCAGCCTCACCTGTGGATAAAGACTTGATTAGCTAAATCAACAAGTGTTCAGGCTCAAGGGAACAACATCTGGAGAAAAGAAAAGATAGTGGCAGATGTGCAGGAGGGCAACAGCTGTATTAAACACAATAATCACAATTAGCGTGAGATCGTAGAGTTTAAGAATCTAATTTACCGAAATAACAAAGCTGCTTGCGGCAAATGGTTAATGTTTGTTGCTATGGTCACCTTGCTTTGTGAAGGTGTAAGTTACTGTTCAATATGAAGCTCCTATTTGCTCTTGTAAGCAGAATTATCTAATTTTAGGGGGGTGGTAATATGCTAGTAATGGCATATCAATTTACTCAGTGATTTAGAGATTTGTTGATTTGTTTATAAAGTGGCCAGCTATCCCCCATTTATATGTAACATACTTCATTATAGTAACATTGTACACTGACATTTTTAATTTTTGGTTTTACCAAATCTCCGTTGTTGTTTTTTTTGCCTATTTTGTTATATATTAACATGAAAAAATGCACTTCATACATCTGCTTTACTGCTCCACCTTTATTGTTTTGGTACAAAGTTTCTTAATCCATGTGACGGCCTAAACTGTGCCAACATACCATTATATATAACTTTAAGTAAAAGTCTTTCTTTTAAAAAGGAGTTTGTGTGAAATTTCTACTCGTGACCACTGTGTATTTGGAAGCCTCCAGCCTATTAATACTGCAGATATCAGGGCACTATGAGCTCAAATTTGAAAAGAAATCCAAGCAATAGATGAAAAATCACAAGAGATTAAGAAGTGTCAAAGATGGTTTTCCAGGTTTTTCAGGATGTGTGGGAGCGTCCATAATAAATTAATAAATCCTCATCATCTAAAGCCACTGTGTGTGATATGAACATTTTACACTTTGGCTCCCCCCATTGGTGGTTCCAGAAATATCACTGTGGTAGACAGCAATGCAAACCACTGTCTCCACTCATGGAGCTGTGACAGGGACAAAAACAGCATAAACATGCAATGAATCATTAATCACTGACTGTCTATTCTTTTAATTATTGTTTTTTTACAAAGAAAAACATATGCCATAATAAAATTTGAAAGATATAATAATTTGATGAAAACAAATCTAGACGTATTAATGTAGTCTATTGTTAATTATGTAGAAAAGCCCTGAGGTCAGCTGAGTCTAAAACAAACACACACAGGCTGAAGTGTCTGAATGTCACCTCTGGATAACTTGCAGTGGCACTGCAGGGACAGCAAGCTAATGATATCAGCAGCTAAAGGCACACACACATACACGCACACACACAAGTGGACAAAATACCAGCATATGGTGGAGATCATGTTTTTTCTTTGTTACATAAATGTCTGACAGTCAGTGTTGTTGAGGACTACATTACATCTGTACAAGTAGTTTTCCTCTTAAGGCTCATTATTCCACGACATGTTTGTGATGCAGCAAAGACTGTTAATCACAACTACTAAGGCAGCTACACAAGAGTGATTAAGCTGAATGTTTTTAGTTGTTTTTAGGTTTTATGGTTCTTTTAATTACTTAGAGTTACTTAATGGTCTGAGTCCTCAACATATCTCACATCTTTTATCCTTTAAACGACCCAGCTCGTACTTTGAGAACCTCAGGCGGATCCAAGAAATAAGTTAGACTGTGTAAGTGTCTTATTTAAAATATAAGCTTTAAATGTACTTTTACAGCACTAACCTCCATAATTTCCCCTGATTTTACTTGTTGTATGTTGCCTTTTTAGTACTTTTAAATTATTATTGCTGTGTTTATGTGAAGCACTTTTTAGCTTTATCTTGATAAGTGCCATATAAATAAAGATATCATTATTATTATTATTATTATTATTATTGTATGACCACATATCAGCAGAGGTAACACAGATGGTGAACATTGTGACAGCAGCAGCCAGCTTTCTTTGCTGCACAGTGGTGTGGTGGCCAACACTGTCGCCTCAGGGCAGGCGTTCGATTCCCGGTCTAGATGGGCCTTTTGTGGGGAGTTTACCCCGTGGCAGCATGGGTTCTCTCTGGGTTCTCTGGCTTCCCCCCAGAGTCCAAAGACATTGGGTAATTGTCAGTAAGTGTGGATGAGAGCGTGAATGGTGGTATCTCTCTATATGTGTCAGCCCTGCCATGGCCTGGAGACCTGTCCATTGTGAACCATGCCTCTGCTCAATGTCAGCTGGGATCGGCCCAGCCCCCCTGACCAGGATAAGCGGTTACAGATAATAGATGGACGGGTTCCTTTGCCGTGTCTAGCCATCCCTTTAAAAGCTCCACTTCTGTTTGAAGGCAATTTAAACATTTCTGAGTTGGACTGCTTCATGGAAAATGTTACCGTTTTATGATATCAAAAAAACATCCACACATCCAAATTACCCACCCATACTAACCAGTTTGAAACCCTCAGGTTACCCATCTCTGTGATGTAAACAGACAAAAAACCAGGACACTATTTTCATTTGTAAATCTCGAACAAACATTTGGAATCTTTACTTGATATATGTTCAAACACTCTAAATTTCAGCATCTATGAATAGTTCATTTTCATAGATCAACTGAATGTGCATCAACAGTTAAATAACCATGGGTTTCAATGGTGATCATGAACACACTGTCGAGGAGTGTGAAACTCAGAACGTGACACAATAAAGAGTGTTCTCGCCCCACCACAGAGAGCCTGGCTCAGAGTCAGAGTGTGGTGAAGTCAGCGCTGCCGTAGTGCTCCGGCGTTCTGACCATGAGTCTGTCTCTTTAAACCGAGCCCGGCTCAGGGCGGCACGTCGTTGATCTTCCTCTTGCGGTAGTTGAGGACCAGGCTGGAGGCGGTGAGCTGCGAGGCCCGGCCCTTCTCCCAGCTCTGGAAGCCGTTGAGGCCGCTCTGCCCCGATGTGAACAGGGCCTTCTCCAGGCAGTCCAGACGCTCCACCAGCGCAGACGTGTCCTCGTTGTAGGCATTCTGGGAGGAGTCCATGTTCCGTCTGAAGCGGCCCATGAACGTCTGGGAGAAGGACAACGTCAATAGTTTGTCACAAATTAGATGGGATGACAAAGATGGCACATATTTGGCACTGTGTATGATTAATATTGCTTTTTATATATTTTTAAATTAAAAAGAAGCCATAAAAGGACATTTCTTTTCAGTTTTAGTTACTCTGCTTGAGTAACCTTGAATTCTAGAAGAATTGCCTCAGAGACTGTGTATAAGAAGTAGATGTAGTCATGGTGACGTCACCCATTGGTTTGTGGACTGATGTTATGTAGCCTGGAGTTCGGCGATTTCGCCGTCGCCATCTTGGAATACGCCCATCGCCATGTTGTTTATTTGTAGCCAATGAACAGAAGTTACCATATTTGGAATGCTGAGGAGACGACGTATATGGCTCTGATACCAGCAGCGACTTGTCAATCACAGTAAGCCCACCCTAAAGTAAGGGTCATTTTCTCATAGTCTTCTATACAATCAGACTTATTTTTTAAACCAGAGGAGTCGCCCCCTGCTGGTCAGTAGAGAGATGAACGTTTAAGACACTTGGACATCGGCTCCACTCAGCAGAACCAAAGGTTGCCGCCTGGTTTGCCTCTACAGTGAACGGTGAGTAATAAACTCAGAAAAGTATTTGTTCGTCTTTATTAAAACCTTAAAATTAAATTACACTACGGACTCACACAGACGTACAGACTGTTTTTTCTTGTTGGTTCTTTGTTTGCTGTGGCGGCATGCAAGAGAAGTTTTCTTCTAGAATTCCAGGCAACACTATTCCTTTAAGGCATGCTGGTTCGTGATACCTTTGATGTCAAATTTAATGTTGAACTTCAGATATGAATAATTTCATATAACTTACCCTGAGGCAAAATCATCTTCAAAACACTTGATGTGTGTGTTAAAACATCAAAGACATGTGTCCAGAACTGGACACCTTCTGGTTCTAACATTTCAAGAGTACAGCTGGTAGAAAGTCTGTAAATGTTTTTTACCTTCACAGGGCCTGGGTCACATTTTAAAGAGTCTCTAGAGAAATGCAGTTTACACTCATCACATTAACACACTAGTTAAAGAAATGGGGATGATATCAAATACCATACATTTTCAGTGAAACTGGCTGAAAAACAACCAGGGTGGCACTTTCTCCGTTTAAATATGTAAAAACCTTGTGTTGTGTAAAGCTATGGAGAGCTATGGAGTCCTCCCTGTTTCTGTTTGCCGGTCAGACGATGAGAGCAGAGATAATCTGCCTGGTAACAGCTGCACCAGACAGCCAATAGTTAGCCACGTTTTCTGATCTGATTGCACCCCCTAGTTGTAGTGTAGTAAATAACACTGACTCTTTGTTGCGTCTGGGCTGCTGCACGATGCAATATGTATTTTACATTTGACCATACATTTATTGGCAAATTTGAAAAGACACTCAGAAAACCGTTTTGGGTATTTGTAAGCTTGAATATATATTTATCTCTGATGAAAACACCAGCCAACAATAACACTAATCAAATCTGGTAAAGGTCACTAGAGGGAAATTCTACCGTGTATCACAAACTGTGAAATTATCTGTAACAATAATACAAGAAAAGGGAAGTATTCTTTTAGTAAAATGTGATAGTGATCACCTGTGGTTCTGCAAAAAAACTAAAAGGAAAATTATTTAAGTGACTTGATGCAGCTGCCATCACTTTTGTAGTTTAAACATACTTCACGTGTAGCAAAAACCTTAATAAAAGAATAGTTCAATATTTTAGGAATTTCACTTGTTAGCTTAATGGGGAAGAATTAGATGGGAAGTTATTTTCTTCTCTATTAACTGTACAATCAATATAAGGCTACAGGTAGCAGCCAGTTAGCTTAGCTTAGCATTAAGACTGGAATCAGTGGAGACAATTAACATGGCTCTGTCTACCAGCACCTCTAAAGCTCATTTATTAACATGTTTTTATCTTGTTAGTTCACCTCAATATTTTGAACTATTTTGTGGGAGTATGTTTGTGTCCTGAATAAAGCAGAGCTATCTGTATACAGTTCTCAGGTCAGCACGTCATATTTCTACATTTAACAGCAGATTGCTGTAGAAGTGGACCGATCTTAAAGGTCGATATGATAACGATAGTTTGAGCAGGAAAAAGCAGACAGCCGATGAATCGCAGATAGCCATAAAGAGCTGAGAGTGTTGCGTGTTATATTCCAGAGATAACTTTTGCGTGGAGAAACGAACTGAAAACAGGTCAGATATGATTTGTCAGCTTGCTGTAAAATCAGCTGGTCCCAGCACGGGAACGTTGTCCCTGTTTTTTTCCTTTTTAACACATATGGTAGACCCCTCTGTCTACTTCTGTCTGAAATCAGTTTAATTTTTTTCCAAAAATGTGAGTAGTTAGTAGTTAGTGACAGTGTGGGATCTGTGGTAGCAGGAGGAGGGGCGGAGTTAAGTAAATAAAATATTAAGGTCAATTTAAAATTAAATGAAGAGTCTTAGCCCACTTAATATCTGCCACCATTAGAAGCGACTACCTTTTTTATTGTCTCACCTCCCAGAGGTCACAGTCACATCTGCTTTACTGTTTACTAAATCATTGTTAATGACATGTAGTGTCCTAACAAGGATCCCTGGCTGATTTAAATAGTTATTATCTTCCATTGTAGACTTGGGTATAAATTGTTTCATGCCAATACTAGACTATGAGGTTTGACTCTCAGCACTGCAGCACTTTTTTTTGTACCATCTCATGTTTAATTGAGCCTTCTACATTAATGTCGGTGCGTGTCGCTCACCTGCAGCAGCGTCTGAGCGATCTCAGGGTTCTCTGGGCTGTCAAAGTGCAGCAGCTGGGACCCCAGGCCGTAGTAGTAGGGCCCCATCTTGTGCAGGTCCACCACGTTGGGGTCGGCGTTGAACACGGTCCTCCAGCCCTCCCTGTACACCTTGGGGAGCTCCACCGACAACACTCTCCTCTTCTTCTCGTACAGACCCTTGGACAGCCACAGAGGGAGCTCCATCTTTGTATCCTGAAGACAAAGGAAGTGGACTTCAGAGTCTGAGATATTGTCCCCTGCTCTCTGGGGTCCATACTGCAGCTGTATGTTGGTTTGAATTCACTGTTTCCCGTCTTAGTGGTGTGTTTGTATGTGTAACCAGACACCCCTTTAAATATTATATACATTTAAATTGCAACGTTAGGCTCCAGTGACAAATACTTCTTATGCAGTAGAGTAAACTAAAGTACACCTCCATGAAATGTGAGAGGTACCTCATTTGTGTTGTTAGATGTTTGGGTTCAACCATTGACAGTCCAATCAAGTTTCATTATAAATATTTAAATGTCCCTTCATGGTCCTGAGTAACGTATCGTAACGTGAGTTGCAGTGTCCACTATTAACTGTGACGTAACGTGACTGAATTTGGAATGATATCGACCTCAGTGTAAAGTGTTACTTTACATTGTATTTCTTCACATAACGCTGTTAATGCCTACATGCAAGACATATTTACTTCTGGATAATAATAACGACATTTAAGTTTCAGTAGGTTTTAAACATGCCTAATTCTACATTTATTTAGCAAAATACTGTGTGAGGTTTAGCGTAACAGCGAACTTTCTCCAATAACTCGTCTGCATCTCAGCTGCTTTGAGTTGTATTTCAGATCAACACAGTTATCTCTAAATAAATACATTTTCTTCGGTCTCTACCAACCTCCGGTATGTCCTGCGCGTCAGTCGACTTCTCCAGATATCCCAGCCGGGGAAAACTGCACTCCGTCCGGATGGGAAGTCTCTCTTGAGAGAGCAAAATGTCGTCGAGAGAAAGGAAATTCTCCTCCATGCCCACCCCAGGCTGTACAGGTAGGTATGACTGTGTATCCATGTTGTGCTCGAATGAGGTTGAAAGTAGCTTTATACCAATATATTTACTGAAATATTGAGCAAAAAATCTGTTGTGTTTACAACTCTTCCTCCTTCCTCTTTTGGCGCCAGGAAAAGTCGGCCTATCAGAGCGCTTGTTGAGAGTTTCAGACCAGAGCAATCGATTTTTATACATCCATGAGTCGAACTCAAACACATCTGCTGTCCGTGCACTTGATGTCGTCTTTTCTGCTTTATACCCTAAAAGTTGCTTGTTTTAAAAAAAAAAAAAAAAAAAAGTTTAACGCTGTTTTAAAGTACAATGTGTTGATTCAGGGGGAAATAACACTCTTCCTCTATTGCAATCGTTTACAACAATGAAATTAATTACAAAATAAATCCGCCTTTTTTGCCTTAAGAAGTCAGGTGCAATTACGAATTATTCCAATAGAGGTCAGAATATGACCATTACAAATGTAAAGCCCCCTTAGGTCCTGTTATAAGAATGTTCAGTGGTCATCAAGCTCTTTTTAAATATTATAATAATAAGACAGATAGAGGATCATACTGATAAATTGTTCAAACAAGCACTGGAAAGTTAAGCTTGATTTCTATTAAATGAAATAGAAAATAAAGAAACTAGCATGCTAAATGCCTCTCTTTTGCTCCATTGCGCTGTCCTGATCAGATTTAACAAGGGGCGGCTGTGGCATAGTGGAGAGCAAGGTAGCAAGGTAGTTCTCCAATCATAGGGTTCGATACCCGGCTTCGGCAGTCGATGTGTCCTTGGGCAAGACACTTAACCCCAAGTTGCTCCCGAAGGCTTGCCATCGGTGTGGACTGGATGTTGCATGAATGTTAGTTAGAGTCTGATGGTGGCACCTTGCATGGTAGCCTGTCATCAGTGTGTGAATGGGTGAATGATATGTAATATACTACTGATTGTAAGTCGCTTTGGATAAAAGCGTCTGCTAAATGACTGTAATGTAATGTAATGTAACAGTTGATGAATAAAAAAAGATGGCTAATCCATGTTGTAATCTTGCATTTTCCCATCTGTTAGGGTACCTTCCCTTTAAAAAGCTGGCAGCAAAGTAAAACAAGTTATGAACTGAATGGATTCAGATGAAATAAAGCCATATTAAATGAAGGCACTGTCTTCTTGTTGTGTGTCTGAGCTGAGTGGGCAGGCAGGCGCTACAGTGGGACCACTGTTGACTGTAGCAGCAGTCTGAGAGACTCATTAGATATTTTTCACTCCGCAAACTAAAAAGACTGAAGCGCTCATCATTTCCCAAAAGAGGAATTTTCCCCCTCCGTTAGCTGCAGGCCACGATACACAGGCAACACTGTGTCACACTGATAGGCAGTGAGGTTAGCGGTTAGCCTTATTATCTGACTTCTTATGACCCGCTGTTATGCACCACGAGGTTGATCTCCATCCTTGCTGAAGTTAACCCTCTGTCCGGAACCCTCCACAGGTCACGACCTTATCATGGAGCGGGGGGATTTTCAGCACTAACGGGCTTGAAACGGTTCAGTGGAAGTGTTGCAGGCGAGGCATCATAACCACATTACGATCAAAAGTGCTTTAAAATTAGATGTGATATAATAAGGAAAAAAACTCCCTAGGGATTTAAAACATTCTGCTCAAAACAATTTCATACCACATTGGATCTGCGCTTAAGCTGTTATCACATGATGGCCTCTCCAAATAGAAGCAGGAGGCAACTATTTAAAAAAACAAATAATCGAATTCCTGGAAATTCTCAAAGAAGTCACAAAGCATGCTGGTGTTTACCAAATCAGCCAGAGCGATGACAACAATTCATCACTTTATTTGTTAACTGTGTCTGAAGTTTCCTTCATAGGACATTTTTTCTGCCTAAAGCAGCTTTAATGTATATCATAGTGCATTCTAACGCTGGTTGTTTACTGAATTTAATTGATATGGCTGCATTTATCAATTTTAGGCCACCTGGCTGTGACATATTATCACTTCCTCAAGTTTTTTTAAAGCGAACATGTTAGCAAACAGTTGCCTACTTACACATCCATCAGACAAAAAAGCAACATTAGCATCCAGATGTTCATGGAGGTCTCCTTTTTGCTCAGTTTTGGGTCAGCTCCACTAACTCTTTGAGAAAAGCCCAGCCCTTTAGCTGCTAAATGCTCCACTACGTTCACCAGCTAGTCTGCTGTAAAATGCTGGGCAGGTAGCGTACAATGGGTTTATCAAAGTGATCATTTGACCCAATGTTGATCAAAACTTTTGGTTGGCGCAGCTTTAAGCTAACACAGAGGGGCGAACACATAGATATATGTTTACAGTTCTTATAATGCCTCGTGTTGCATTTCCAGTATTACCTTTTATGAAATGCCTCTCATGATATAGGGCCTTACGATGGACTGCGCTGACTTTAACATCTGTTTTTTTTTGTTTTTTTTACAGGAAATTGAAATCACTAGCGCAGTGTGAGTGCAGATAAACCTGTGAGGTGTGAATGGTAAAGTCCCAATTTATCACATCTGAGGCAGTTTCCCTGTCAGCCTCAGATCACCCTTTGAAAATGACTGCATTCAGTTTTGTTAAATTACATACTTCCTTGTTTTAACACCTATAAAAGTGACTATAGAGCAATAAAACAAATTCATAAAAGTAAGAATTAGAATGATTGAGATCAACTGCTTTTCCTCACACACCGCCCATAATTATTTAAGCACAGACATGGTCATGGTGATGTCACTCAATGGTTTGTGGACTGCTCTTATGAAGCCTCGAGTTCGGCGATGTTCCCATTGCCATCTTGGATTACGGCCATTGCAAAGTTGTTTTTTTTGCCGCCATGAACGAAAGTGACCATAAACTCATGTTTACAATGTTTACTGAGGGAATAAATCAAGAGAGATGTAGAGTAATTTTCTCATAGACTTCTATACAACCAGAGGAGTCGTCGCCCCCTGATGGACAGTAAAGAGAATGCAGGTTTTAACACACTTCTGTATTGGTTTCACTTTTCAGAACCGGAGGTTTCTCCCTGAGACAGCCCCTTTTTTGTCAAATGTCATTCTGGGAAATGTAGTAAAATTACAAAATGGAATTGAATTACACACTGCCTTTATCGGAGAAAGAGGATACTTCACGTTCAAACCCAAAATAACTCTGACTGCCGTCATAGCGTGAGATGATTCAGGGTTAGGTTTGTCCAAAGACTTAACCATTTCCCATTACTATACACTTATAGTTACACTTATAACGCATACCGTGTGTCTATAGGCCGACCATAAAGTCAGGATGAGGATGTTTGATGGGAAACCCAGAGATATTCACTTTGCATAAATATGTATCTGGGTCAAAGAGGGAAAGTGAATGAAATTAGAGTATTTCATCTAGCACAATTTATTCCACCATTTGTTTACAGTAGCTTTTGTAAATGCAGTTTGTTCGTACGTTGATTTGTAGAAGTCTTCATACATCAGCTCTTGGCATTCTGAAGAGTGGGTAACACCTCACATGATTGGAATATTAAACAAATATTGTTAAATATGAACAAATGAATAAATAAGCCCCGTCCAGTGGATCCACAGCAGGACTACAGAGTCCTTTTTTTTTCTTTTTTCCCCGGGTCCGAGTGGCTCACGTCTCCAGTCTCAGTCAGCCAGAACCTACTCTAGCAGAAACACAATGCAGCGGGGGGGGGGGACAGTAGCTTAGACCAAAGGCGCCTTTTTCGAAATCACACACTCATACATACACACACACACACGCACAAACAGTCATATGCACAGAGACGCTCTCACACCCGAGACACGGGAAAATGACTCATCACATGAAAAAATCTGGCAGATCTAAAAAAAAAGAAAGGGCCGAGAGAGAGAGAGAGAGAGAGAGAGAGAGAGAGAGAGAGGTCGGGCACGTAATCTACAATGTGCCCCTGTCGCTTCTCTGTAGCCGTAAACATCAGCAACGTAAAGGGAGGACTGCCAAGTCGCACGTACGGGGAACATGGACATCTAGACTGTAAACATTTACACACACACACACACACACACACACACACACACACACACACACACACACACACACACACACACACACACACACACACACACACACACACACTGCACTGTCCCAGTCAGCCCTCAAAACTGACCTTTCATGCTGTCCCACACACACACACACACACACTCTAGTCTTCGGCAAAAGCTATAATGTCATATTTCCAAGCTCACACGCACACACACACAGAGTACACACACATACCAGGTGAAGCCTGACACTGGAGCATCCCCAACACACATGTTACACAGTAGGAGCATAAAACTACACTGCTGGACCCTTTCAACCAGAACTGAGCATGCTCAGACCGCTCCTCCTTCACCAGTCCATCTTTAGACCCCCCCTCCATACAACCTGTACATACAAGACAAGCTGAGATCCCAGTTTGTCTCTCACCCCTCCATCTCTCCCTCTGCCTGCTCAGGTGTGCACAAACCCGATCTAAGAAGCATTATTTGGTGACTTTTTGATTTGATCACTATGAGTCATATTGGCGAGGGAGGGCGCAGAACCGAGGCTGGATCTGTGAGAAAGAAGCACACTCTGTGATGAGAGGACGTCACCGAGTCAGAGTCCTGCTGTGACATGAGAGGCCCTCCGAAGTCTGATCTCAAAGCAGTCTTCTGAAGCCCCAACAATCCTCACGTCGTCGGTTCCTCCTCATCCTCCCCTCCTCCCTTTCTTGTGTGGTTTCCTTCATCTCCCCTCTTTCCCCTCCCTACTCCGCTTCCCTCTCCTCCCCCCCAGTTAAGGCTGTGGGAGGGCTGGACACGGATGACTGACGGGGCCCGGGTTCCGGACGCAAGATGGGAGGCTAGCTGCTGGAGGACCCGAGCATGTCAGAGAGGAGACTGGCCTCTTCAATTGGAGGGGGGAGTCGAGGCGGATGAAGCCCTTTGAGGGACTGTTGGCCTGGAGGAGTGGGAGGGGAGGGGAGGAGGAGCGGCGGGTGGGGAGGGGTGAGCAGTCTCTTCAGCGGAGGTAAAACCGAGTGTTCGGGAGGGGCCCTTTAATGTACGATGGATGGACAGTCACGTTTTCTGGGTTCAGTTCACAAGGGATTTATTATCTTGGTTAGGAGGACGGGATAAGTATGTGTTGATCGCTTTGATTGTTTTCATCAGATTTGGTTGCGTCTGCGTCCAGATATCCATGGCAGGACCACGAGATGTCCTGGAGACAGAGAGGAGGACTTGTAGTTATATATGGTTCATCAAGCAACATATGAATAGATGAAAAATGCTTTCAGAGTCTTAGATGACAATAATTCATGTACACTGTATAGCATAGAAAAGGGGTGTATGGATGCAACTCTTTTTACAAATGTTTTTGTGGAAAAAGTTGCTTTCTTACATCCTTTTTCTTTCAAAAAATTATACAATACAAAGTTTTCAAGACAGAAAAACACATTCAGATAATTTACCCCAAATAATACAAATTTGATGTGATTTTTAGCCACGCTAGCAACACGGATTATGGATACTGGTTTGCCATGAGATGTTTTACAGACATTTATGGTCCCCAGAAGATGATGTTTTCCTGACCACGTTGATGGCCTGACTTTTCATCTAGAGCCACTGTGATTCTTACATTTTTGGGTGTTTTGGTTTAAATGTCTCACCAAATAATAGATGGATTGCCATGAAACATGGCACACACATTCATGTTCCCCTCAGGGTGAATCGTGTGTGCACTTTACTCTATGCTGCTGTAAGCCTGCAAATTTCCCCGCTGCGGGACTAATAAAGGATTATCTTATCTTATCTTATCGTGGGGACTAACCAGAACATTCTATTTAAACTTTGAACTCTTTATTGAACAAGCCGTGCATCATTAAATGGTCTTAATGTGTGTTTGAGAGTTGCATCTTTTCTCTCTGGCTAATGAAGTTGTCTCTTTAACTATAGACTCGTCTTCATCTTGAGGCCTCTTCTAGTCACTGTGCTCATTTTTTATTTACACAACTACAACATAAATTGTAATTTGGTGATTCCATAACTTTACATCGAGCTGCAATGAATTTGTAACAATCAAACGGATCAAATCCATCACATCAGTGCAGGAAGGCAGTAACTGGACCACATCTGAATTTAAATACAAAACAATATGAGCTTCTGTATACTGGTTTCCATTCAGACAGTGTGTTTGTGCTGTGTGTCTCACCTTGAACAGATTCAGAGTGGGCCTGGTGGTCAGTCAGTCAGAGGGGTGTTCTGGGCAGGACCGATTGATCTCAAACCATGAGTCTATACAGCTGCACACACACAAGTTATTTTGTCAAACAGCAAGTCCATATGAAATACAGCTACAGATACACAGATCATAAGATAACAAGTGAATGATACTGCAGTCTTAAATGGATTCAGGAGCACAGAAGATTGTTGCTAAAGTAACACGTAGGCCTGTTGGAAGGCCTCCATGCACTCCCACATTAGCAGAACGTACACAATGTACAATATACAGTGGGTACGGAAAGTATTTAGACCCCTTTAAATTTTTCACTCTTTGTTTCATTGCAGCCATTTGCTAAAATCGAAAAAGTTCATTTTTTTTCGCATTAATGTACACTCAGCAACCCATCTTGACAGAAGAAAACAGAAATGTAGAAATTTTTGCAAATTTATTAAAAAAGAAAAACTGAAATATCACATGGTCATAAGTATTCAGACCCTTTGCTGTGACACTAATATTTAACTCACATGCTGTCCATTTCTTCTGATCCTCCTTGAGATGGTTCTACTCCTTCATTGGAGTCCAGCTGTGTTTAATTAAACTGATTGGACTTGATTAGGAAAGGCACACACCTGTCTATATAAGACCTTACAGCTCACAGTGCATGTCAGAACAAATGAGAATCATGAGGTCGAAGGAACTGCCCAAGGAGCTCAGAGACAGAATTGTGGCAAGGCACAGATCTGGCCAAGGTTACAAAAGAATTTCTGCAGCACTCAAGGTTCCTAAGAGCACAGTGGCCTCCATAATCCTTAAATGGAAGAAGTATGGGATGACCAGAACTCTTCCTAGACCTGGCCGTCCAGCCAAACTGAGCAATCGTGGGAGAAGAGCCTTGGTGAGAGAGGTAAAGAAGAACCCAAAGATCACTGTGGCTGAGCTCCAGAGATGCAGTAGGGAGATGGGAGAAAGTTCCACAAAGTCAACTATCACTGCAGCCCTCCACCAGTCGGGGCTTTATGGCAGAGTGGCCCGACGGAAGCCTCTCCTCAGTGCAAGACATATGAAAGCCCGCATAGAGTTTGCCAAAAAACACATGGAGGACTCCCAAACTATGAGAAATAAGATTCTCTGGTCTGATGAGACCAAGATTGAACTTTTTGGCGTTAATTCTAAGCGGTATGTGTGGAGAAAACCAGGCACTGCTCATCACCTGCCCAATACAATCCCAACAGTGAAACATGGTGGTGGCAGCATCATGCTATGGGGGTGTTTTTCAGCTGCAGGGACAGGACGACTGGTTGCAATTGAAGGAAAGATGAATGCGGCCAAGTACAGAGATATCCTGGAAGAAAACCTCCTCCAGAGTGCTCAGGACCTCAGACTGGGCCGAAGGTTCACCTTCCAACAAGACAATGACCCGAAGCACACAGCTAAAATAACAAAGGAGTGGCTTCGGAACAAGTCTGTGACCATTCTTGACTGGCCCAGCCAGAGCCCTGACCTGGGCTCTGGTCAAATACACTTAACTACTCCACCAAAATATTTTTTTAAGGCCAAACATTTTTGGATGAACATTTATAACTGATTAACATTACAATACTGATGCCAATGCTGTTATCAATGCAATTTACTAATAGTAGAGATAACATGGACATCATACATGTTTGAAATGTGAAATCGAATCGGTCTTAACCTGCAACATTGCAGTGACAGTCAGATAATTGATGAGAAAAACGTACAAAATTTCTCTTTCCAATTTAGTGATGTAGAATTATGAAGTAGCATAAAATGTATATATACAAATAAAGCTTGGTTTAGTAAAAAGAACATAATTTTCCTTTAAATTGTGGTGGAGAAGTAGCAGCAAATGAAAATACTTGAGGAAAGTAAATATGTGACCTTTTCTACCTTTACCTAAAAATGTTCAAGCCCTTTTTTAAGTACAGTAGTCTCATTTCCGGGTCATTACTTGTATTGTGGGTTTGTACTAGAACATGTTTACATCCTTTAATGTTCAAAAAACACATAATTTTCTGTCTGAATATCCCTTTATTCACCCTCTGTCTAAAACGCACCTTTTTAGCACCTGTCCCTCTAAAGGTTCAGTAGGTAACTTGTATAAAACATAACTTTTTGTCATATTTGATATAGATAATCTGTAAATAAAATAGGTTTGCCTCCTAGTGCTCCTAACGACAATCACAGGATTCCACTTTGTCCAAAGAAAAACAACCGTGAGAAAGTTGTGGCACAGGAGCCAAGGCACTGCCACCAATCAGAGCAAACTTTCTCTTTTCTCACCCTTTTTTTTTTTTGTCTAAACATAACACTACAATATACAGCGGGTAAAATAAGTATTGAACACGTCACCAGTTTTTCTCATGAAATGAAGTTTTGTGTAATAAAATGGAATGACACAGGGAAAAAGTATTGAACACGCTTACTGAAATTGATTTAAAACTTCGTACAAAAGCCTTTGTTGGCAATGACAGCTTCAAGACGCCTCCTGTATGGAGAAACTAGTCGCATGCACTGCTCAGGTGTGATTTTGGCCCATTCTTCCACACAAACAGTCTTCAAATCTTGAAGGTTCCATGGGCCTCTTCTATGAACTCTGATCTTTAGTTCTTTCCATAGATTTTCTATTGGATTCAAGTCAGGTGATTGGCTGGGCCATTCTAGCAGCTTTATTTTCTTTCTCTGAAACCAATTGAGAGTTTCCTTGGCTGTGTGTTTGGGATCATTGTCTTGCTGAAATGTCCACCCTCGTTTCATCTTCATCATCCTGGTAGATGGCAGAAGATTTTTATCAAGAATATCTCGGTTCATTTTTCCATTCATCCTTCCTTCAATTATATGAAGTTTGCCAGTGCCGTATGCTGAAAAACAGCCCCACACCATGATGTTCCCACCTCCAAACTTCACTGTTGGTATGGTGGTTGGGGTGATGTGCAGTGCCATTTGACCTCCAAACATGGTGTGTATTATGGCATCCAAAGAGTTCAATTTTGGTCTCATCTGACCAGACTATATTCTCCCAGTATTTCACAGGCTTGTCTAAATGTTGTGCAGCAAACTTTAAACGAGCTTCAACATGCTTTTTCTTGCGTGGTGAGCGTGCATACAGGCCACGGCGGTTGAGTGCATTACTTATTGTTTTCTTTGAAACAATTGTACCTGCTAATTCCAGGTCTTTCTGAAGCTCTTCACAAGTGGTCCTTCGCTCTTGGACAACTCTTCTGATAATTCTTTTCACTCCTCTGTCAGAAATCTTGCGAGGAGCACCTGGTCGTTACCGGTTTATGGTGAAATTATGTTCTTTCCACTTCCTGATTATGGCCCCAACAGTGCTCACTGGAACATTCAGAAGTTTAGAAATCCTTCTGTAACCAATGCCATCAGTATGTTTTGCAACAATAAGGTTGCGAAAGTCTTGAGAAAGCTCTTTGCTTTTACCCATCATGAGATGTTTCTTGTGTGACACCTTGGTAATGAGACACCTTTTTATAGGCCATCAGTTGGGACTGAACCAGCTGATATTAATTTGCACTGACAAGGGGCAGGATTGCTTTCTAATTACTGATAGATTTCAGCTGGTGTCTTGGCTTTCCATGCCTTTTTGCACCTCCCTTTCTTCATGTGTTCAATACTTTTTCCCTGTGTCATTCCATTTTATTACATATAACTTAATTTCTGAACTTATTTGTTTGGTTTTCTTTGTATGTATGGATTACTTGGGTTGTTACCGACATCTGGTGAAAATTTCATGTCAATAGCACCTTTAGAAATATATTTACTGAGAAAAATGATGACGTGTTCAATACTTATTTTACCCGCTGTATGTCAGAAGACATTATAGGCGAGAAAAAGGCAATGGAGCAACAGAATCTTGATTCATATTTATTAGCGCTGCCTAGTTAGACAGATTGATCAGAGTTTAATAGGATTAATAAGATTCCTTTTCTTGGTAAGACCCGCCCTGTGTATCTGGTAGAGACGACTGGTTAAGGTTAGGCATTGACCTCAAGCTCATAGGGTCAGGATGGCCTCTTGTTCAGGGCATATAGACACCAACAAATCGGGTTACCGGAACCTCGGCGAGCATGGACGCCTGGCCAATCCTATTGCTTGAATGCTGCACAGGGCGGGTCTTGCCAGGAAAGGAGTGGGATCCATAATAAGCTGTGTTAGAGACTTATTGACTGTGATTGGCTGATTTTCCTCAGGCGCTGTGGAATCCATAATGCCATAAGGAGAACTAGAAGATTAACTGTCTCACAAATTACTGTCAGGATATAGTGACAGTTTGAGCAAATATGATACAAGTTATTTATATAAAAGTTATCTACTGAACTTTAAAGTTATATTAAATTTGACATTGAGTCAAATTGGGAGGATGATAAGCCAAATTCCTTTACAGCACAAAGCAAGCTGAGGTTCAGGTGATGGCCAAACAAAATAGAATATGTTTTATTATTATTATTGGTAGAAATTGGAGAAATAAACTGAACATAAACCACTACCAATCTTTAAGGGATGTTATTGGAGTGCAAGTGGATTTAATTAAAAGAAGTGCAACATTATATAAGGGGCAGTGATTAAAATATGTGTGTGTGTGTGTGTGTGTGTGTGTGTGTGTGTGTGTGTGTGTGTGTGTGTGTGTGTGTGTGTGTGTGTGTGTGTGTGTGTGTCACCTACCTTTTATGGTAGATGCACAGGCACGGCAGTCTGGCTATGGTGTCCCCTTGCTGCAGTTCCTCTAGACAGATCACACACTCGCCGGCATCCCTCGCCAGCACATCATCTAAAGTGGCAGGCACACACAAACACACATATACACACACAGCAGAGCACATATCAGTATGCACCAAAGAAAGCGACAGTGACAGCAGATCAAACCCAGCAGAGAGCAGCACGGTTGGCGCATTACACACAGTCGTGGTTAGTTTCTGCTTGTACCAATGAAGAAGCACATGGAGGAGTTTCAAGATGAATTAAGAGCCTTGAATCTGTATCCACTGTGGAAAATATATTCCATCATATGGAGAAAAAAAACACTGAATATTTTTATTACTACTTACTGTAATGAAGGCATGCCCTTAGAGAGTATTGGATGGTCTGCATATAAAATATGTTTATTATATAAAATGTAGTTTATTTTTTTAACAGGGGAGATTTTACATTCAGTCAGATGTATTCAAGGCTGAGCGGAAAAGAAAGAAAAATTTATAAAGAAATATGGAAAAGAATGAATAAAGATAAATATAAAGACGCAAAAACACATACATGTACATAATAGTCACATAGAGTTTCTCCAGTCACAATACTCTGTGTCTGACATCCTAGGGAGTGTTAGGGGTTCATCAAATACTACTGACATGTATTTATCACCACAGACTGTATGTAAGAAGTGGACATGGTCACCATGGCGTCACTGATTCGTTTGTGGTCTTCTGTTTTTATGCCTGGAGTTTTGGCATTTTTGAACGTCTCCATCTTGGTTTTTGTCCTTCCCCGTCCTGGTTTTTTAAAGTGTCATCTTGGTATTTGGATTTCACTATCTTGTTTTTTGAGGGTGGAGCTAAGTAAAACCAAACGCTGAATAAGACATTTTCAGGCTATCAAAGCTAACTTTCATGAAGTGAAAACACACTGTTAAAGAGTAAAAGTTGTAAGACGAAAACACAGACAACTCCCAGACCCGACAACGCTGTGGTAATGAGCTGTCAATCACTGTGTAGCCCCGCCCCTAAAGCATACCCTACTTTATGGTCTATTTGACTCTAAATGGGACCATATCTAACTCAACGCACACGGGGCTGTATTGAAGAAGTGCTGTGTCTTTTACAAAGAGATGATGTGTTTATGTGTTCCAGGACGCCATATCTCCTCCGACAAATCTATTCCTATATCACATTCCCAAACTACTGTGATGATAACGTATGAAGGGTTTTGGATCATTTGTATTGTGATGTAAAGAATAGAATTGTTCCCCTTATGCATATGGTGCGTTGTCATCACAAACTGTGAATAAAGGCACTGTTTGCAACGTATAAACCACTGATCTCTGAACCTGAAATACAGCAGATCGTATAGTACGAAGTGTTATCTCACAACACCTCGTGTCACATCTGTCACAGTGGAGCGCAGCCACAAAAAGCCTGCAGCCGGCTGCTGCTCCACTTACAGATTGTGACTCTACTCCAGCAGCCAGCCAAAGCTCATCTTCTAATCCACCGTGAGTCAATTAAGAGCCAAGCTGGTCCCAGCGTCTCACCAATTATCTGCTTGTTTTCTGTTTTTTTTGCGTGTCATCTTTCAGTGCTGAACCGATTGGGTGAATTTGACTGCTTCAACTGCTCGTCATTGCTGTTCTCTTTGTTCACTCGTGACAGCTATCAGATCCTTGTGTTATTTAAGGGCAATACATAGAACCACACAAAAACACAACAATTCATTGACACAAAAATGAACAATATGAAACAAAAATACAAAAATATCATTGGGAAGATTTAAGAGACCAGGCTGCCTCATGGTTTCTGGAATAAAACCAAACCACATGCAGGTAATGTAAAACACATTCCTGATGGCATTAGGCCAAAGGATTCATAAAGGACATGATGGGGGTCATTGATAATCATATGCAGCTTTTTTAGGACTTGATGTCTTTGTTTTGGCAATACATTTGGAGCTGAGGTTTATTACACCTTGTAATTGGTTACTTTTTGACAAAGGGCTGTAAACCAGCAACTGGAAATGTTCAATACTTTCAATTAAAGAGGTGTGAAACCTTGTCAATATTTTCTGATCTACTCCCGTCAGCAGTTTAGTTTAGGTAGGCAAGTTAGTCTATATGAATATTAATATTAAGTCAGAAGACTAAGTACAGTGCTGTAACCTAATAGTTTAGCGTGTTAGTTTGCTAACATTTGCTAATCAGCACTTAACACAAAGCAGTAAGGTTGATGGGACTGTCATTAGTTATGCAGGTATTGAATCAATTTAAGTTTTAACCTGATGAAGGTGTTGGATTTAACCTGGAACACAATAGTGGACCAACAGACCAACATTGCCATTCCTAGAGCTGTGGCTAAAATGTACAATAAACTATGTCAAAATTGTATGTAATTTTAAAAAAGGTTTTGTTTTACAACGCTTTGAACGTAAAACTGTATCTGCTGAATTATCATTAACAACAGTCTGCAAATAAATGACACTATAAAGTCTCTTGAAATACTAATACTCAAGTGAAGTAACAGAATCTAAGTACAGCACTGGGAGAAATGCATCCAGCTCTGAGGATGTACCAGAATGATAGTGGACAATTTTTCCTATCTGTCAAATGAAAGATATGCTGTCCAAAGAGATTATTCAGGCAAAAGAAACTGCAGTTACAGATACATGCTGCTTGAACAGATAGATAGATGGACAGATAGATGGACAGATAGATGGACAGATAGATGGACAGATAGATAGATAGATAGATAGATAGATAGATAGATAGATAGATAGATAGATAGATAGATAGATAGATAGATAGATAGATAGATAGATAGATAGATAGATAGATAGATAGATAGATAGATAGATAGATAAGGAGAGGGGGTAGACTGTGAGATGGAATAGGAGACAGAAGACATATGCTCTGACTGCAAATCAGCTTAGTTCCTCAACAAACTCCCATAACCCCACTGTCCTCCTCCCTCCCTCCCTCTATCTCTGTCTCCTCTTCTGACCCCGTCCTTTATTCTATTGTTCTCTGTAGCTCAGCCCCCCCCCCCCGAAAACACCCAGCATGTCTCTGCTGTGGATTAAATCACAGGATTCTACATATACGCTGTGTGATGACAGTACAGCAGCTCTACTCCTCTACCACAGATTTCCTGAGCAAATAAATCCAACCAGGAAACACTCAGAGATTAATCAACTCCCAAAAAAGTCTGCATTTTACTGTGAGTGCATAGTGCATTAAATCTTAAGTCCACTTCGGAACAAAGCTCTAATAATCAGGTGGAGAGGGTTGTTCAATCGTGTTCCCTTCACCTGTGAAATGTTTAAAAAATGAGGTCATCCAGAGCTGGGGCCCTAACTCATCATGGTCCTGCCTCAGCCTGAACTCTACAGCGACTGCAGTGAGTATGAAATGCAGCTGGGAGGCTGTTAACTGGACCACAGAGGAGTATAGCACCACAGTTTGTGCTACCCTCCACTGACTAACATTGAATTTTAGCTGATTATGAGGTTTTATTGATCATTTATAAAGCCGTTTAGTATTCCTGAAGCTACATGAGTGAGTTTCAACCCTTATGTGGCAGCATCAAAACATATATCCTGTTTTCTGTACAACAACATACTCTAATATACTAAAGAACAGACTTAAACTTGTGGTTGGTCAATGCCCTCTAGAACAACACATAGAGGTGTCTCCTAATATTGCAGGGAGGAAGATAATAGAAAATAACGGGGGACTTTTATTTAACATATTAGTTCACCTTCGGATCAGGCAGGACGCATTGAAGTGTCAACTATAAAGACACAGCTGAGTTTGCATTGAAAAGAGTAACCTTGGCCTTACTCTGTTCTGTTTAGGGATAGATCATGGTTAATATTCAGATTAAGGACTTTAAGGTTATAAAAACATTGTGGTTTGAGTTGAAATGATGACTTTGATTAGGGTTAGGGAATCTGCATTGTCATGGTTCCAGTTTGAATCATCATGTCTTGGTGTAAAAACACAACACTGACTGTTGGTTGGAAACAGGAAATAAACCTCCTGTGTTAAGTCTGATGTTTTGTTGCTGTATAATGACATCAGCTGACTTCCTCCTGTGCTTGAAATGACTGATGCTGCCATTCTTCTCAGGAGGACAGTCTCTGGTTTCTATTCTTAGTCTGTCTTGAAGGTTGTGTTGGAGATAAATGGGGCCATTAAAATGAAAAGTGTTCATCCCGTTGGGAGCATTAAAGCACTCTGAAGCTTCACTGCATTGATTTGTTGAGGAGGGTGCTATGGAACATTTATGAAGTGTTTAACATGAAGATGTTTCACCCTCTGGGGAGCATGAACAGGCTCAGTACGTTTCATTGGAATCTGTCTGTCTTAGATTAGGAAAAAAATTGTGCACAGCTCATTGTGGCCTTCTGAGGGTACTTAGGAAAGGCCAGGAGGCCATTAGGGTTTATCCTCTGGGAACCATGAATAAACCCTAAATGTCATAGCAATCGAAACGGACTGATATTTACATCCTTAGGGCGCCAGCACAGAATGTGAATAAGAACAGACACCACTGAATTGCTAGAAACCTGTGGGCAGCAAACGTGTCGCCTGCAAAACCTTTGTTTCCCTAATGTACAGCCTATTTTGTATGCGTTTTTTAGACACGCTCAAAAGTCAAATATACCCACATTTTTCAGCGCAAGGTGCAGAGTCGACCCGCCCGTCAATGTCACACTTGACCCAGGCAGCCAATCAAATCAAGGAAAAAGCGACTCTACTACGTGGTTGGGCTAGCAAGCTTGTTAGCTGCTGGTCTGTGAGAGAGCTACACCGTAGTTAGCAGGAAGGAATTCATATCTCCTGTAGTGATAGTTTCATGTAGGCTACATGGAGGGAGGGAGGGTGGGACTGAATTGATTGAATACTGAGAAATGGGATGAGTGGTGTGCGGGTCTCTCAATCATCAGCTCTCTCCTCACCTGCCCCCTGTCTCCCTCCTGACTTTCAGCTGTCTCCCTCCGTTTGCCCGCTCGCCAGCAGACATTTGGCATCCAACACCTTCACATCCATTATGAGTTAAAGGAGTCGCTCTGCTGCTCTGAATCACAGCGCTCAGTCCCTCTCTCTTGTCTCTATCCGTGTCCTCCGTTGACCCGAGCTGCGGTGGCAGAGTGCACATCTCCCATCTCTCTCTCTCTCTCTCTCTCTCACACACACATGGTCTTTCTTTCTGGGTCCCCACGCCTCCCTCCTGACTTCTCTGAGTGTCTCTGGCCCCCCTCTCCCTCTCTGTGTTAGGGGGCTATATTTAGTGGGAGACATTAAAATATCATCACGCAAAGTAGAATCCCGAAAAGATCCAGTATTCAGCTCACGTGTGCTACCTGTAACCGTCTCCGGCACACCGTGCAGACAAGGAGACAAGCATGGGGACAAATAACACCATGTGGTTTGTGTGTTTTCATTAGATTTAGTGTGTTTAGATTTATACAGGATATAAACTGCAATCTATACGTTCCTGCTCATTCAGAGCAGCAGAGATGGGACATTAGGTGTCACACTGTAATCTAGTTGTCATTGGTGTGCAATGAAAATGTCGGGAGAGTCTCTGTTGTTTACACACACCACATCTTAAGGATGAAATAATGAGTAAAAACACCCAGGATTTAAACTTTACTCCCAGCGTTACATTTAGAGCAGAGGACACTAGCTAACTTTATAGTGATTAACTCATAAATAATCTACATAAAGCGAGGGGGGATGATGTATTTTAGAAAAAAATACTTGTTATATTTGTTCACAATAGCTTTTCATGAATCAAATACTCTGATAAAAAAGAGCAAAAGAATCTGTGGCTGTCGCAGGACTTTAATACCTGTCTATCTACCTGTCTGTCTACAGACCAGACAACCTACCTGTCTGTCTGCATACCTGTCTGTCTACCTGTCTGTCTTCCCACCTTTCTTCCTATCTACATTCACTCTTTGCTTGTCATTGGAGTCTTCCATAAGCTGCTATATTGACAGCTATGAGTACTAACAGCCGCCATGTTTGTTGTTTATGTTGAGAACTTTTTTTTAGCGACTTTTAAAGCTAGTTCTGCTAGATTCTTTCATTGGAAAAGAGTTGGCCACACTGGGCTGGGTTTTTATGTTGGATTATTTTTTTTCAAATATACAAACTCTCACTGGTTTCTCCAATGTTAGCGACCCTAGCTATAAATGGTTGTACCAGTCAAACAGCAGAGAACTCCAGTGATCTAGTAGCACTTCCACAAAGTTAGGAAACTTGTGAAAGACAGATTTTAAAAAAACAAAATTGAGAATGAGATATCCTGACTTTTAGTCTCTATTATGGGCTCCAAATAGCATTACCTGCACCAGCTTCAAGGCTTTCACCATCAGTCATATGAAGATATGCTGAATTATGACATATTGGGCTTTCCAATCCTTCTAGATTCCTGTATCTATTGTACAGTAAATGAGCAATGACCTTGCTCAGAGATGTGCTCACATGCGACAGTTAGTGGGCCCAGGTGATTGACAATAGACCCCTAAGCATGCTGGGAAACAAGATAAGCTGCAGCTGGGCCCGTTTTGTGGTTCTCAAAAACCCAAGAGAGAGAGAGAGAGAGAGGGAAAAAAGATGGAGAAATTACAGAGAGATTACACAGCGGGAACAGAGCCTGACAGACAGACGGACTCACAAAGGACAGAGAGACAGACAGAGGGAGAACGAAAAAGAGAGAGTCATTTGCTGGAAATAAAGAGTGACAGGACAGACGTAGAAAAAAGAGGAATTATGGGAGCCCTTCTCCCTTTACCCTCTCTCCTCATCCGTTATCAGCCATCAGGGTGCTCCATCACTCTGGATCCCATCTTCCCTAAGACAGTTTCACTCTCCTCTCTCCGTCTCTGTCACTCACTCCTCGTTCCCCTCACGCTCTGAGTCCGGCTGCAGGCGTGAAACTTACATTCTTTTTTACTGCGCTGGCCTCATGGGCCCGGTCCAATGCTGTTTGTAGAGCTGTTAAATAAATCCCCTCCTCTACCTCCAACGACTTTACATGATTTAGTCTGTGTGGTTATTACCATGAGAAACACAGCATGTGCGTGCACACACACACACACACACACACACACACACACACACACACACACACACACACACACACACACACACACACACACACACACACACACACACACACACACACACACACACACACACACACTGACTTCTACAAGGTGACCTTCAGGCTTCAAATCAGACGAACATGTGCTCAGCCTTTATTCAAACTAGCGACTGTCAATCAAGGAGTCGCTGCGGTCAAACATAGACTGTATATATTAAGTGGATGTTGTCATGGTTATGTCACCCGTTGGTTTGTGGACTGCTGTTATGAAGTCTCTAGTTTGGTCATTTTGGCGTCGCCATATTGGAGTACGGCTGCGCCATGTTGGCTTTTTGCAACCAAGAGACACCGTATACGGCTCTGGTAGTGGTAGAGACCTGTCAATCACAGTAAGCCTGCAATAAATCATACTCCTCTTTATGGTCTGTTTGACTCTAAATGGATCATAATTTACAAAATGAACATCATGCTGTATTGAAGAAGACTTGAAACTAGAGATTGAGACCATAAACTCATGTTTACAATGTTTACTGAGGGAATAAATCAAGAGAGAAGTGAGGCATTTTCTCATAGACTTCTATACAACCAGAGGAGTCGCCCCCTGATGGACAGTAGAGAGAATGCAAGTTTAAGACACTTTCACTTTGTCTTCAATCGGTATCTGCCTGGGGTCAGTGATCAGACGCAGCTGCAGTCAATCAAGTGTCTCCAAGCAACCAGGAGGGGCCGTCATTAAAAACAGAAGGCTGCTCAAACAGTAGAGTGGAAGGTGTCTGCAGCAGTGTTACTTTTCTTATTGCTCTTTGTGAACGTTTTTATTCCGTTCATAAATAGCCCCAGGTATTGCCATGGACACAGTAACTATGAACATGACTGATGTTGAATCAGTGGGATGACCCTTTGGCTTTTAAAAGGGTGAAATTTGGATCTTTATTTTTGTGAGCAGAATAGACCATCATTCACCACTGCTATGATTTGCTACTCATCTGCAGGTTTTCAAATCAATACTTTGGGGCGTTTTTGGACTGTTGGTCAGACAAAACAATTTCAAAGACATGTTAAGTTATGAGAAAGCTTGGTAGCAGCCTTATATGCTCAAATTCTTTCTCAATGTAATCATTTCTCCTGTCCATACTGGCTGTGAAGACATCTCTTCCTAATGGGATTCCAGTGTAAGAATCGATGTGAGAAATACATTCTTAGAGGTACCGTGTGGAGCGATTTTATGTTTGAACGTGGACGCAAACAATGTATCTTTCTCACTGAGAAAAAAAGAATGAGCAAATGTTTCATGAGGAAGGAAATACATTTAACACATTTGTTCAACCTCAAGGACACACACAACGCAACTTGTTAAACCCGAGAGGCCCCCAATTGTGGGCCAGGGAGAAGACTAAGCACAGTGTGAAACAATGCACTAATCACGAAAGAATATAGTGATGTTGCACATCAAATTGAACAGCAGAACCTGGGCTACAAGAATATATAAGCCATTTTTACATGCTCCAAAGACAACTCAAACACCAACTAAATTAATTACCAAATGTCAAAATCCATATAGCGCCACTTAGTCAACCCACTCGCCACATTTCTGCCTCTACCGCTATGGCACTTTATGCAGTACACACAAACAATATCTCAAAAGAAAGCAGACAGTCCACAGATTCCGGACATATACATCAAATCCCTCTACATCAAAGCATCAGCGAGATGTGAGCCAAAGAACACCGACACCAGAAAGCGCTTCATCAAACGATAGTTGTAAATTTTCTCTTACCTTAGCTGTTTTGCCGTGAAAGGTTTATTTTACCGGTAAATCCACACTGAAATATGTTAGACCTATTTCCTGTGTTACACTCAAATCATTCCTGGCATTTCTAGGAGCTTTTAGGGCCATGGGGGAAGCATTAGAATTATCGCGTGCAGCAGCTTGCACGTCCAACAGGACGTCATCCTGTTGATTCTGATTGGCTAACAGTGCTGTCAATCTCATTTTGGTGGGGTTAGCTAAATTATATTGGCTCTAACGATTCAAATGAGGTGTCATTCACTCAAATCGACCAATCCGTTGCAGAGTTATAGCTTTGCGTATTCACATGTAGCTAACGTCGAGCAAACGTCCATTACGCATGGGGACGCAGAGCGCAGAGCATTAGTTTGTTTTGGCGTTGTGTATATTACTTTTGCGGTAGTTTTTTCACCACTTTGTTGGAATTTTTGAGAGAAATAGTTTATTGGTTTTACCTGTGTTTTTACAGTTTGTATTGTTACAGAAATGTTTACAGTTTGCTAAAAGTAAATCTGCTCTTTGGATTTAACATTCAGTTGATTTGTGTGGTTATTTTTTGAATGGGAAAATATATAGAGGTCTGGTTGAATTAAAAAAAAAAAAGCCGAAAACTGCTGCATTTGGATGTATTGAACACCATGAGTGATATACAGGTGAAATATATAGTTTGGTACATGAGAAAATTCAAATGGCACAGATGGTGCCAAAATGTGCCAAAATGACCATTTTGGTGACCTCGCCTGAACTGTCTGTACTAAAAACTCTATAATTTTGTTCTGCTTCACTTTATCAGTCAACCTTTGCAGAGAGAATGTGCACATATTGTGCTATGATTTGGTAGAGGTTTAGAACTGCAGCTGCATCATTCCAAAGGGATAATCATCCTGAAAGTACTTATTTATTTAGGCGAACCTGAAACTTTTTCATTTGTGCTGTGTGCCATCTTCATTTACTCTTAACCAGTAACATATATACTGATATTTACACATCTGAACAAATCTCACAAGTGTTCCCTTTATTATTACACCAACATTATTCAAATAGACCTTGTGTTTGCAGAGATATACTCTTTTTATTATGGGTATGCAATTTTCGAGCAGAGGCCTAAAAAATAGGTGTGTTTTTAAAAGGTGGTGAGAAACACTGAATGTAAAAGAAAACTCCACGTGGTACCTTTAAGTCTATCCAACACTAACAGGAAGCATTAGCGGTCTGAGTGTGTATCTTCCATGTTATTGTCTTATTAACACAAGATTTTTGGGGACGCACCAATTTAACAGTCGAACATTGGTATTGAACCTAAAGGTTGTGTAGTGTGTCGGTAGAAGCCCGTCCAAACTAGGGGTGAAGGTGGGAGATTGCTAAAATGGGTTGCCAAATATATTTGGGTGGCTGTTAATAGCCCTGTGTGGTCCGTCCAAGTATATGCAGGAAACACTGCTTATGTGTCTAATGGTTTTTACATTTCTATTTAATTTAATTTACTTTATGTTTCACAAAACAAGGTTTTTTGTTGGGCTGTAAACTGAAACATTCCTCTCATTGAGTAGGTAGATGTAGAGCCTCTGGGGGCTTATAAAGTGTATAACGTTTTTGGTTTTTTTAAAGAATCTTATTCATGTGAAAGGTGATACCAAAGGTTGTGACATGCATTTGTATTTTTGAATTTGCGCTCATACAAAGACAATGTAATGAATGACTTAGAAACAAAAAGTCATTTTGTTATATATGAAGTTTGTTTTTGCTGTCATTCGTTCCCGTATATTCCACAGGGAAAATACTTCTGTATTGGCAGGAATATGCCCCTACCATAAGTACCATGATACAGGGGCTTCCATTGTCATACAGATATTGTAAAAAAAAAAAAAAAAAAAACTAATTTTAGAAAACTGTCATAAGAGGTGAGAATACAATTATTGTATGATGCTAGCACTGTTAGCATTAGCATGGAACACAATAGCCAGTGCTCCACTGGGGACACTTGGATGATTTGGGTATCTCAGCATTCATTGGTTGGTTGACCCAAAACTTTGCTGTGCTCCTTAAGGATTCACTAAATAGCAGGTATCATTCTCCCAAAACATGAAATACACTACAGAGCAACAGATTAGTGGTCAACTGGTGGTTTAATAACAGGCGTAGAGGAGAGAGCTAAAAGAGCAACACATCGCAGCTCTACACAGACGATCAATACAGCATAATAAAAGAGCCCGACATGGCCGGCTCCTGCAGCACTCCGCTCCACAGCTCATCTCTGCATCACATGGAAACCCAGAGACACCAGGCTGAGCATCGATCGGCAAGGTTTGTTGACGGAAAACACTTTTAACACTGAACTAAATTAAAATGAGCTAGTTTATGTTTATACCGCCAGCACCGGAAATCAGACTCTTATTCCAGTAATATGTGTTAAAAGCAGAAGGATCAGAATATTGAAGTTTTAAATCATATTAAAATTTGTTAAATTATATCAGATCAATTGTAAAAGGGTAGATAGATTTTTTCATGCAATACGCAATGATTTGCTCCGTAAAGTGAACTAGTCAGCGGTGTTAAGATTACCCTCCGTGCATCGTTCTACGGTTCGTCTTTCACGTCCTCCGGTCCTGAAAACTAGCGGTTGACTTCCTTGTGTGGATCGTCTCTATATTTGCAGTCATTGCTGTTTTGTTTTTTTATGGCATTCAGCCATAATGTCTGTCACTACCTTCGCTTTTAATCCAGTCATTTTAATTGCAACAACAATTCTGTAATATAGGACTGATCATTTCTTCAATCTCGTATTCAAGAGTTGAAAAGTTGATCTGGTTGGAATGACAAAATACTCAAGTATTATAATATGGCAATTGAAGAGATTTAAAAGTGTTTGTGATACACACAACAGCAACATGAAGGCTGAAGATAAGAAAAATAATGTGCTGAGCTACACGAGGAACCCACAAAGAGTTTATAATGTATTTAAAGCACTTACTGCAATTAAGAGCACTAATTGATGTGGAGCTGAGGGGACATATCAGGAAAAACACATGCAGAATATATCTCCACCCATCTGAGTATCTCCACCCACGGCTTGAGAACTACCTGTGCAAAGCATATTTTTCTCAGCAGACTGGGCCTTAAAGAGACAACGGAGCATTTCAGACAGAGGGTGAATACAGGTATATTCAGACAGACAGTATGAGTGTTTTTTGAACATTGAAGCATGTTAACATGTTCTAGTAGAAACCCAAAGTACGAGTATAAACCTGAAAATGAGCATGATATGTCCCCTTTAAGGTTGCTGTTAATGTAGTTTTGTCCATTTTGGATTTGGAATTAACTTTTAGGTTCACACTGACTTACTGTGTTACAAACAAACCAAGAGCTGTAGACTGACAGCAAGTCGTGCAGCACTTAACTTATGCCTTATGTTTATGTATCTTCTCTAGTGTCTTCAAACGTAGCAGCATAGGTAAGAATTGATTATTATCATTATTAGTCAGGATTTAATTATTGATCCGGTTGTTTGGTCGAAACCACAGTTTGATTGACAACTTTCACACCAGTTTAAACTGGTTACACTAGTTCATTTGAACCATACCAAACAGGTTTGGGGTAAAAACACTGATAATAGTTCACTCTGTCCCTGCTTTGGCTGTCTGCACAGTTAGACCTGTAGTTTAAAGGAAGCACAGACCTAATGGCCTCAGACAGGACCAGTTATATCTGTCAAGTTGCATAAACTCATTATATGGATTTTCATGAAATTTCCTCATTTGCCTTCATTCCCATCATCTTTTAATTTAGAAGGACTAGCTCAACGACACGCACCAGTCTGTGGACCCGCCCACCTCGTCATGAATATTTATCAGCACAGCAGCAGCGTCTGGAGACTTGGCACATCGGAAAGGCCCATACGTATGAAAAAACGACCAAAGTAAAAGCCAGGGCCGTTATCAGTTCATTACTTTCCCATGTTCCAGATCTAACCTCCTGTTATAGGACGAAAAAAGGTACCTACAGAGAGAGAGAAAACACTTCCTTACCATTGTAGGAGAGGCGGGGCTTGCTGAGACACATGATGAAGTGAACTTCCATTTCATTGGACGCCACAGACTTGGAGCAGACAGGACACTTGAATCCTAGGAAGAAAAACAGAGAACAGATGCGTGAAAAAAAATGAAATATATCCATCTGAAATAGATATAATGTAAAAATAATAAGAATAGCTGCATTAAGATCTGTGCTTTTAAGCCAGTTGACAGCTTATAACATCTTTACAAAACATATATGTATATATATATATATATATATATATATATATATATATTTATAAATAAAAGGGCATCTTGTTAGATGTCTTTCCATCAAAGAAAGGTGAAAAATGGGTTTGGGATTTAAATGATGGTACACATTTATCTTCCAGGAAGATGATCTAAAGCCGAGGAGCCCTGGTGATAAATCACCCATCAGCAGACCGCTTAAGTGTTGCTGTTTGTCTCCGGGGCCCCTGGATCCCATCTAAGGACAAACCATGACAAACTAGGCGTGGATGCTGTGATATAAGGCATTGGGACGCCCCAGACGAAACAGTCCACCTTTGAGTCTCAGACAAAGTCACGTTAGCATCAAATTCTGGAATGTGAAGCTATTCAACGCCATGATGTTTTACATGTCTTCATTGTAAATTTAAAAGCAGCTAGAAGGCTCTGGCGCTAACAAAAAAAATCAAGAGTGAACCAAATCTCTGAAGAAAACTAATGAAATGTCTATTGAGGTGTTAAATCGATTTTTTTCTTCCATTATTCTTAAAAAGCTATTGAATCAGTCAGGACTCTAGCTGCTGCACTTTATACAAGCAAATGTTTAGTGAAGCAAGATCTAAAGCCCGGCACGATAATATGAGATAAACACTGGCAACACAACATAAATGAAAGATGCCACTGTGCCAAGAAGCTACTTCTGAATGGATAACATTGCCATTCAATCTGGTTTGTTAGCATTTAGCTTTTGACAGCCACTTTGTTGGGTTGTACAGTAACTGCGTTAACTGGTGACTTTCAGCCGAATGCATCCATGGTTGCTCATAGTAACTGAGGATACGGTTGGCGTAGATAATAAACATAGATGAGTGTGAATTTAAAACAGATTAAAGTAAAATTGAAGGCTTTTACGATAAAACCTACAAATTCAGTTTGTGTTTCAACAGCTGTCCGTCACTACGAGCAACAACGATTCATTCAGCTGAGAGGAGAGTCTGAATATAAGAAGTGGACGAAGTAATTGTGACGTCACCCATTGGTTTGTGGACTGATGTTTTGAAGCCTCAAGTTCGGCCATTTCACCGTCGCCATCTTGGAATACAGCTGTGCCACATTTTTGTGGCCAATAAGCAGAGGACCGGTTCAACAAACACAGGACTTTCACCCAGGAGACCGCATTTTATGCAGTTTGTGTGAAACCAAGTTAATGTTGACTTACGTTTGAGGGAAGGACAGAGGATGTCGCATGTGCACAGATTGTAAAGCCCTCTGAGGCAAATTTGTAATTTGTGATTCTGGGCTATACAAAATAAACTGAATTGAATTGAATTGAATTACGTTTGTTACAAAAATTGCATACTTGACTAACAGCAGTTACGTATCAAACATATGTATTTAAAGTAATAAACATAAATCTTACAACACAAACCACCTAAACCCCACTATAAGATTTTGAAGAGCTAAGTAAACCTACAATGAAACTTTATTTTGAAAGCACACTATGCATGTGAGGAGTGTTAACTGACATGTCGTCCATGACACGTCCAAAAGTGAACCTAGAGGGGAACCTGGAGCATCACAGTTTGAAGCTCAGGGCCACCGACCAAGCATCTGTATTTAGACGAGTAGGGTAGAGTGTGTTGCCCTCACACATTTTCACATACTAACTACCCCCCCATGTGCTGTTTTGATGGGACCCATTAGACCTAACTATATTAGATCAACACATAACAGATAATTAGATCAACCACTGGACCACATGAGCCGAGTTTGCACACAGCTGAAAACGACCCGACTGCTCTGTGATCAAGCAGACTTTAGATCAAAACAGCTGCAGTTCTCAACTCTAAGCAGAGGTCCAGGTTCACTCAGATTGGGATAGCAGCTTAGAGATATAAACTTGCAAAGATATGATACCATCAAGCTCCCAAAACAATTATTTAGTTTATAAACTTCGATACACTGAAGCCGTTATATCCCAACAAATTATAGAGGAACTATGATTATAACATCTACACTGAAGGCTGAAGTCAAAGGTTACTTTTAGAGATGTTTCCATCACCGACAACAATGATCGCAGATCGTCAATAACCTAAATTTGCTGCTACAGATAGTTTTGTTGTTTTTTGTTATAGCAGCTGATATAGAAAGCTCCACAATTTTTTTCCTCCCAACGTCCCTAAAAATCCTTTCAACTGTCCTAACGTTTGTGTTACCCATCAACAATAAACTTATTTTATCCTTTTACTTTGATATAGTCATCTTTAGAGGCTATTTGCATAAAAACACACAACTCAAATGGGAATAATTATTATATTTTTATTGATTAAAATAACAAAATCAGTTGTGTGACATTTGTCTATTGTTTTATTTGTTTATTTTCCTTGAGAAAAGGATCTAATGTATGACAAATGATGTGAGTAACATATGTTGTGTCTACTCTCTGATGATCTGAAGATGTCTGTCTGCAAACACAATCAGCTGTTATGGTCTAAGAAATATCATAGAACCCTTCACAAAACAAAGCTTCAGAATTGAAGGTACGGAGGTTCTCTCTTTTTACAATTTATCAGGTTACACACATGAACAAATAGACTACACACAGACCCCCCCTCCTCCACATGGCACCTGACCCACTTCTCCCTTGGCTGCTATTTTCGGACGCTCCATAGGGACGAGTAGAGGGAGGGATGGAGGAAATGAGTGAGAAAGAGGTGCAGAAGGAAGGTGAGAGAGTCCAGGCATTTGAGGAGAAATGAAGGGTTATGATACATGGTCCAGCAGGACTCTAGCTGTGCAGTCAGGGAGGTGTGTGTGTGTGTGTGTGTGTGTGTGTGTGTGTGTGTGTGTGTGTGTGTGTGTGTGTGTGTGTGTGTGTGTGTGTGTGTGTGTGTGTGCATTTGCCTTTTTGACTCAGCCAAGCACTACAAATCCTTGAGGACTTTTCATATCCAAGGAGCGCTTAAGGTCAGATAGGGCCGAAAATAAATCAAAGGACTGAATCATAAATTAATTATAGCAGTGCCTATGTAAGTGTATGTGTGTGTGTGTGTGTGTGTGTGTGTGTGTGTGTGTGTGTGTGTGTGTGTGTGTGTGTGTGTGTGTGTGTGTGTGCGTGTATGTGTTTTGAGCTCACATATGTGTGTGTGTAATTGAGCAACTTGTGCCAGTAATCCTGCATCGCACAATAGTACAGTACAGATCTCGTTTATGTCGAATTGGCATATTTCTCTCAAATCTCTTGACTGTCATCGATGGTGACCTCATGTGACGTCGGCTCTGGTAGAGAGAGTCCCGTCTCTACCAGATGACACAGAGGAGAGCTCTTACTGACTGCTGATGAGATTTATAGTTAAGTTCTGAAATATGTGTCTGCATCTCGATCAAAATGTTAAGAGGAAATAGGGGAGATCGAATTTATGTTTTTTGTGCTGCTCTTTGTCATTTAGGCTCATAAAATTTGAGTTTTTTTTAAAGAGAAATCTTACCTCATGCAGTTCTTAATAATCTTTTTAAAGCCCAGAGGATGGAGTGCACCCTTTGACAAACAAAATGTCAAACGTTATGGATTTTTTTAACTGAAATATGCTACTAAACCTAAAGTGCTATTGTCTTTTACATCAATAGATAGATGTCTTCTTCTCTAAATGATAATCAGTGACAAAGACAACAATGATGCCGTGTACTTTTGTATTTATTGCTGTTGTTTTGTATTCATTGCTATATTTTTTATCGTCTTACTTTTTTTTTTTTATAAGTTTCACCATTGTCTTTAAACCAAATGTCACTGTAGGACATTTAAGCTCTACTAATTCTACTCCATCCGTCCCGATACGCCTATATGTCTATACCTCCTTATCATATTTAGCTATTTAAGCTAGGGTTAATCCTTTTGAGAAACCTTGCTGGAGCACGCTAGATTAAAAAAAAAAGGATTCAACTTTAAAACCCATCCCAGTGTTGCCAACTGTTTTCCGAAGAAAGTAGCTAGCAGCATTAGCTCCACAATTTGCTAAAATCTGGGGAGAAAGTCATCAACACTGAGTTACTTCAGGACTCCCTCCAAAGACACTCTACCAACATTATTATTATGATGTAAACAACAAACATGGCTGTTGTTAGCACTCACAGCTGTTAAGATAGCAGCTTGTGGGCGACTCTGGTGACGACTAATGAGTGAACAGGCAGAATATGCACAGGAAGGCAGGACGTCCAGTCATTTCATTCACGGCCAATGAAATGACTGGACGGGCTTGTTACAGTACTGCAACAGCCTACCGCATACCAGATTTAATTTAGATTTCTTTTGTGAGAGCATTCGATTTGTTGGTTACTGTCAGGATGTAGAGAGAATTTCAACAAATATAACAAAAACATATTTTTGAAAAAGATTACCAATCCCAGCTTTAATAGAATTATATAAGGTGAATAGACCGAAAACCACTGACAATCACATCCACAGGCATTTTTTTTCCTCCAGTTAACCTACATGTCTTTGGACATTTATGACTGCTTCTGGAAAGTCACAGAGTAAGATACCCAGCCAGTCAGCAGGTTGAAACCCTGATCCGTCAAACTGAGAGGCCGCAGTGCTAATGCAACATGGGAGGAAAAAAAACCATAAGAGAGCACCAATTAGAAAATTCAGAAACATTTTGGAAACATTGAACAAAGTTATTGTTGTTTTATCTAACCACAAAACATTGGGAAGTCTCTGGCTTGAATGAATACTTTACATTACAGATTGATTTGAACAAATAAAGCTCACTTGGATTGTCCACAGCCTGATAACACTATTTTTATGCATAAAATTATTGTATCAGTATACTGTATTTTCACATAACTAACGCTAAAACACCGTCAGAAGTAGCATCACAACTTTATTAACTGTGGTGTGAACACATTATTAATAACACAGCTTTAGGTATTGTAACCTGTATACAGAAGTTCCTAAAAAAAACATACAGAGAAAAATGAAAAACAAACACAACCAAATCTCATATGTAACCTGGTTCTGCATTTAGATGAGAAATTCAGTTTTAAAAAAAGATGATTAGAATTTAAAAAATGCAGATATGAAATAACCCCAGTTCATTTACATGTGTCTTTTGTAGTGACTGCAGGTGCTGATTATGTTTCCCTTTCAGTATTGAGAGCGCTCACTTGAACTAAACTGAATGTTGTGTTATCCTGTTTTTCAGTCAGCCCTCTGTGATGTTTTAGTGATGAAAAACATCAGTGAATCAAAGTTGCAGAGAAACGCAGGGCTATGCTGTGATACAATAATTAACATTCAGCGGGCGTTGGGGATCAAAGCTGAATAATGACTCAAATGCTAAATCAGTTGTTGGGCTTTCGGTTTGGATTTCTCTGAGGCCGGCTCACCGCTGGGATGATGGAGTCTCACTGAATCATGATTTCTGTCAACCATCACATGATCAGCAGCTTCTCCTGATTGGTCACATTTAACAACAGATGATTTTTTGATACACTGTAGCAAAACAAATGTATGTATGTAGTCTGAAGAGCAGACTGGAATTCCACCGAGAAGAACCATGATATTAGATGTTTTTACCAATATGATCATTTTGAGGCGAATGTTCCAAATGTCTAAAGGAGATGAGCACAAATAACGCAACTTGAAGAATAAAAAATGGAACATTTGTTTTGGCAGAACATAGTCATGTATCTATGTTCATAGATGTTTCCAATGGCAGATGGCTCCTTGAAAACTTCTGTCAGATGGGGACTGTCACAATGTGCTACAACAAGTTTCGTGAATATGAAAAGGTCCCTTAACTCATCACAAATGAGTTACGAAATACTCATAAAGTTAGATATTAACTACAGTATATCTTTTCAAAATTACAACAACGGGAACAGCTAATTATAGCAAATGTAATCAAAATCACAGTAATGCACTTTATTAAAAATGATCCATCAGGATATAATAATGTTGATATCAGTCACAATCAAAAGAGTTGGCTTTACTCTGAGTAACTTAGTTGACGTATCGTTTACCTTTTCAATGTAATAGATTTAGGATGGCTGACATTGTGTCTTTTTTTTATCAGGTTACCCTTAAATCACAACATATATTTGAATTAGAATCCTAAGAATTGTAAACCATTAATATCAAACTATAATTTACCATATTAATGGATAATTAATATACTCCTTGAAAATCCGCTTCTACAGATAAATATTGTAAAAAAAAAAAAAAAAGAATTAGCACTCATTAGTATGTATTCACAATGGCCCCTACTGAGAGAGTGGGTCATATGGTCACATGGTTCTGGGACAGACAATTTTTTAGATGCAATTTAAAATTTAAAAATATATATATTTTGTTAAGTATTTTTATTTTTTATTATATTATATATTATTATTTATCTCATTTGAAAAATGATCATTGCAAACACTTTTGATTTACAAACATCATAACAATTTCAACCTAAATCAAACATAATTTATACAAAATGTTTGTCTAATTATAAAATATAATTTCCCTTTATCAGTAACGTTTTTTGAAGAAAATCGTTAGAAAAATATATTTATCTTCAATGAGCATAAAATATAGATGACAATATGCTGGCATATCTGAATTTGTTTTGCGTGTAGAGTGTAGTCTAGTTTTAAACTAACCCAAAACTCAGTATACTTTCTCAAAAATTGAGGTTATGTTGATTCCTAGAACACATTCATATATGGAGAATAGATTGTTGTTGGGCAAAATTAAATCATCCCTTGTATAATAAATAACTAAATCATGCTGTATTGAAGAAGACTTGAAACTAGAGATTGAGACCATAAACTAATGTTTACAATGTTTACTGAGGGAATAATTCAAGAGAAAAGTAGAGTCATTTTCTCATAGACTTCTATACAACCAGAGGAGTCGCCCCCTGATGGTCCGTCTTGACAATATTATTTGAACACAAAATATGATGTTTTTACAAATCTTTACCAAGTAGTTTTGTTGTCTAAACCAACCAATCATTTCACAATGTTAACATGGCATTAAGGCAGATATTAAAAGTATTTATGAAATGTATTATTGATTCAGAAACATTTCACATAATACTGTAATTTGCAGAAACGAACAATGCCAAAACATTTTCTTCTGGCGACTGGGTTGGATCATTTTTCTTCAAATTATGTGCTTGCACAGAATCTTTTTCTGTGCTCTAAAGGTCCGGTTACACTCTCAGGATCGAGGCAAAAATATAATTCCATTAAATAGAAGGAAGGGAGACACTGCACAGAAGCTCCCATTCAAACGTACAGGCAGTCTGTTCTCCTATCTACCTGTGTGTGGGAGGAATATCCTGAGAACACACAGGCATCACACACACATACGCACGCCCACGCACACCTTGCATGACTATGCAATAACAACAGTAAGACAGGCTGAATAGATGGAGCCGTCACACACTCTGAGCTGAAGTGCTATTAAACGGTCCCATGGAGACTTATTCTTGTCAATCCGTGCACACACAACACACACACACAGTCTCTCGCACACACATTTCTCAGGCGAGGTCACTCAACTCAATCTCTGGCCGATGCATATTTCATCAACCCTTGGCAGCTCGGGCCCAGCCTGAGACCCTGACTCAGCTCCCAAATAACCACCGATGAAGACTTCAAGACTAACAAAGATACGCGGAGCTGCAGATAAACAGCACAGCTTCACTGGGTATGAAATGTTTGCACAGATTGGTAATTTTTGTGACTACGCTGTAGCCGGTGGAGAGCTGCTGTATTTGCTTTTAAAGGTTCAGTCTCAATCGGTTTAATCTCCGGGACACACATGAGTCTGTGATGTTATTTAGTTTAGCACAAAGACAAGATAATATCAAAATCTACTTTCCAACGCCCAAGTTGACTTGAATTGTCCTATTTACACGTTATATCCTGTTAGCTGGTCGCTAAAACATCCAAGAGCTTTTATTGACAGCTCAAAATTTTTCAATCCCACTTTATAGACAACTACTTTTTAGATGCTACTCTAGCTAGTAGCTAGCCGTATCTGGAATAGCTAGTAGTAGCTAGTAACAGGCACAGGCGGCACCTCCGGTTATGCAGAGTGAAGCCAATGCAGAAGTTTCTTAAACTTGCATTCTCTCTACCGACCAGCAGGGGGCAACACCTTTTGTTACAAAAAGAAGTCAGATTGTATAGAAGTCTATGAGAAAATGATTCCACTTATCACTTGATTTATTCCCTCAGAAAAAAACATTGTAAACATGAGTTTATGGTCTCAATCTCTAGTTTCAAGTCTTCTTCAATACAGCATGATGTTCATTTAGTAAATGATGGTCCATTTAGAGTCAAATAGACCATAAAGCAGGGTATGCTTTAGAAACGGGCTTGGTGTGATTGACAGGTACCTGCTGCTACCTGAGCCGTATACGACGTCTCTATGTCACTCTTCCGCATTCCAAATATGTTAACTTCCATTTATTTTCCAAGTTCCAACACTAACTCGTGACTACGGGGTAGCTAGTAGAAGCTAGTAGCTAGTAGAAGCTAGTAGCAAGTGTAGTTAGTAGCTAGCAGTAGCTAGAGTAGTTAGCAGTAGCTAGTAATACCTAGAAGCTATAGTAGCTAGCATTAGGTAGATAAGCTAGTAATACCTAGAAGCTATAGTAGCTAGCATTAGGTAGATAAGCTAGTAGGAGCTAGAAGTTACCAGTAGCTAGAGTAGTTAGCAGTAGCTAGTAATACCTAGTAGCTAGAGTAGCTACCTAGTAGCTAGGCTAGCAGATTACACTGTTTTAAATACTTGTGTTAAGCAATGCTAAATACGTCGTGGAACAATTATTTTGCTGGATACCCAGATAAAATATATGGTCAATATAAGGTTTTTAGTTTTTAATGTGAAGATGTTGGCCATATTATCTGCCCAGAGAATTGGGTTTTTTTATGCTGCTGTTAACATTCCTTATGATGCAAATTAAGAAAATGCACTACAGGAATGTACTACTGTTTCAGATTTTTTTGTCATGTGTTTGTTTTGTTGATCAAATGGGCTACAACTGAGTTTCTTTGGGCATCCCTGTGTTGCATAATGACAATAAATGATCCCTGAATCCCTGAATCCTTGAATCCTGCTGTAGATAAGCCTATGTGTGTCAACACTGAAAAATCACAATACAGGAGAAAAGAGCACAAACATAATGTTACATGTGTATATGGCAGTTGTTTAAAAGAATAACTCAAAAGTAGAATAATAATTAAAAGCCTATGAAGTGAATACAAATAATATTAAAGTGTTGTAATTGAGAGCCAAACAATGAGAGTACTATGAAATAGGAAAACTTTTATTTAATTCATACTTGGTGGTATGAATTGAGCTGAATATGGCTTTATGCTTTAGGCTTGGCCCACAGCTGGTAGGAGACCAGCACGGCTACACTTTCACTTTATGGTGTCTTAATCCACTATTACCACTGAGGGCAACAAGGTCATCGTGTCTAGAGAACATAACAGGTCATTGAACTGCCAATTAAGGATGCCACGGTGAGGAAATTTCCCCACCTCATCTGACCTCTTGCTTTTCTGCTGCTGCTGTACAGAGCGGACACTTTTGGTTTCAAATTGTGACGTCCTGAACGTTGTTGATTCTATTAAAAGAGGTTTTATTTCTATTTGTAAAAAACAAGGACGGAGGCAGTGATCTGGTTACCTCGCACAACAGTTTGATTCTTACGATATCACGAAATCACGAGTTTATCCAAAAATCGCAGGATCACGTCACACTAAAATGAATCTTGTCGGGCTTTTCCATTCACATATTTGTATGCACATTTCGTATAAGAATAGCTGTATGGATACGGCAATATTCGATGGAACTTCCTCAATTGCACAAATCGTTTTTATACTTGCTTGAGGTGGTTTTTGCCTCTGTTGAAATAGAAATAAATGGTTGAGAAATGGATCATGGACAACAAATAAATTCTGACGTAGCGAACATTTAACACGCATAACTGATCAGCTGTTTCTGCTGTTGTGTCATAAAGTATATATTAATACCGGACAGCATGAAACATAGCTGATACTACCTGTCCCAAATCTTTGCATTTAGAAATCCCCAGACGATCGATAGGCGGAGATCTCCTACATCAGACCTTGACCTTTAGATTCCCATTTCCACAAGGGAGTGGATGTTGATATACTGTAGGGAGGCACTGCTGTTGACATAGTTACCACCACAACACGCACATGTGTCATTTTTAGCAGGATTCTCAGAAGACACTCACCGCTGCCGATCTGAAAAAAACACTTGAGTCTCTCTGCTCTATAAAATGGCTGTTAATCAGACAGGCCACAGGTGCCTCCCCCGTTCGCCCTTGGGAGGGAGGTGGTGTTTGTGTGTGTGGGTGTGTGTGTGTGTGTGTGTGTGTGTGTGTGTGTGTGTGTGTGTTTATGAACGAGAGACAAAGAGGGAGGCTGAGGGGGGGACAAAGAAAGCTCAGAATCATCGTCACAAGGGAGTGCAGATCGTCTTTAAAAATTGAAGACAAAGGCCGGTGGTGATGCAGAGAGTGTGTGTGCGTGCGTGTGTGTGTGTGTTGATGAACAACCATTCTGATGTTAAGAGATGCGTTTAGGCTAAAGTTAATCCCCCCCCCCACACCCCCCCCCCCACACACACACACACACACACACACTGAGCAGCAGCAGCAGTCAAGTTGCCTCCTCCTCCCATCCATCTTCTGTCTGGTGCAGGTAGAGGTCAGACAAGCCACGCTGGAGCGCATTAGATGGCTGCAGCTGGATTCGGGAGCATGAATGAGTTTGAGGGTTTAGCGTTCATTCATGGTTTTTAAAGCAGCTTTATTTCTGGTTGTGTCTCCATTCTCACTATCCGTCTGCTGACAAAACATATGGCTGTCAGCGTCTGTGACTGGTAGTAGATGTTCAGTAATAAGCACTGTAGCTGGGATTCAGGAGTCAACATATTTATATATTTTTTTTGCTTTAGGTTTGTTCAATGTCTGTTCTTGGAAATATGTCAGCAGTTGAAAAACGTACCGAATGAGAAGAACATTGGAAGAAGATGGAATGTGATGAAAACAAGCAGTCGTGCAGAACTCTAAAAGGCTGTTGTCTTGTTTTAGTGGCTGATGCCGATTCTTAGTCATATTCCCCGTCTAAACAGTGTGTTCTATTGACAGATGCCACTCCCAACTGACATACACACATTCTTACTGGCATATGCTGTCGAATGACAATCAGCTGCTGTTGTGTACCACATAAAAAAATCATGTTAGTTGCGTTCAACCGACTGTGCCGAAGTGCCACTTGTAACTGGCATGTACTGTGTAACAGTGGTAGTCTACACCATAACAGTCTACTGGATAATAAAATGACTCCTTTTAAGCAGCTGTCACTATAGAAAGCTACACTTCTGTGGTAGCTGGTGGGTCTATTTGATCTGTTAGAAGGACAAAACCTAGAATTTTCAAACAGAATTTTTAAATTAATTATTTTGAGTGACAGACTGGCAAATCCTAGTGTAGTGCCAGCTAGCTCTGTTGTAAATACTCTGATGCAATGATTTCAGTTTGTCTTAATGTTCAGGCTGATTTGGTGGATTTGGAGATACCTTCATTTCTAAGTAAAACCCTGTGGAACAAACATTAGTGGAGTACGTTCGTACAGCTTTCACTAGCGTTAGCACATCTCTTCTATGCTACTGAAGGTATACTGAATGTCTACACATGCTGCTTCAGCTTTCTAATGATTTCAGCAGTGAAAAAAGACCTACCAAGCTTTACAGGAACACTGTTGTTCCTTCATTTCATTGCCATCCATCTGTCTCAATGTCCAGGTGATGTGGTGGTTCACATTCACACTGTGATCTGTAGTTTTAGCTTCTATCTTTACCTTTAAACCTGTTATTGCTGTTTAATAAGTTGGACATCTAGTTAACCCTCCAGTTTGTTTCTTGTCTTCATGTAAAAACAAGAGAATTTAAGAGTGCTAAGCAGATTCCTGGTTAGTAGAGCGATCAACATGGCAGACAGTTCATCTCTGGCAGCTTATTGCTCATTATGCTTTTTATAGTTGTGGTTCTCAAAGTGTGCTCTGGGGAAGTTCTAGTAGGTCCGTGGTACTGTGGGAAACTTCACCAGAAATGATCCCAGTTGAGATGTGTCCATTTAAAGCTGAGAGTGAAGTTTGTAATTCTAGATGAACTCTAGGTTCATTTGATTCATTAACATTCAAATATTGATTAGTCTGAAAAACTGTTTCCCAGCTTTTTAGATGACATATATTTGTCTGGTAAGACTCACCTGCACTCAAAACAGCAGAACTTCATGAATTATTAAAACAGTGAATCCTGATTTTTCAACTACGTGGCCTATTTCCACATTTTGTTCAGAACCCAGGAGGTTAATGTAGGAGAAATGTATGTTTCCAGAACAGAGAAAACAGCAACTGTGTGACTTGCCAGTACGCATATACGTGTAATTACTGTATTCTTGGAATTACCAGCATCTGCAAACAACAGAAAGTCTATAATTACAAAGAAGGACTAGAAAGCAAAACCTCATTCCACAGCATTATATATATATATATATATATATATATATATATATATATATATATATATATATATATATATATATATATATTATATCTTGTTTTTATCTTGTCAGATTACAGTTGGTAACTTTAATATAAATATATTTTCGTAATCATTCCCCAAATTTTCACTTCATCCTGACAGTAGTACATAAATCAGATAATCTGTGAAAAAAAATCAGGTTCCTCACCCTCGTTTTAGTGCTCCTTATGACATGTGCAAGATTTCACTGGGCCCCCATGGGGTTAACAACCAATCAGAGTCGAGGAGTCTCTAACTCTGCTGTCATCCCTGCTGATGAAGCCCACAAACTCGCTAGGAAGCCCTGATCAAAACAAATCAACATATATTACTACATTGTCTGTTTCTCATTTTTCAGAAACATATTCAGAAACATATTTTAGTTACTGTTAACGGTAAAATTAGTATGTTTGCTCTGGTTTGTGGGGGGAACTTGGTTTTGGCTCTACTGTTTTTAACACGGCGGCCGGGTCATAAACTTTCTCATTTTACAGCTGCACAGTCGTTAAGATATATTTCCGAAACATTTAAGGTGATTCACATTTTAATCAGTTTGATCGGAGTTCACAAGTGTCAAGTTAGAGACTCCTCGGCTCTGATTGGTTGTTTTACTTCGGGCGCAATGGAATCTTGCAATTGACATTAGGAGCACTAAAGGAGGCAGAGGAACCAGATTGTTTCATAGATCATCTATCTCGTGTACGAATTTTGTTTTTTATTAACATTACCAACTGCATCTTTAAAATAATGGAGCGGTTGAAAAAGTTGCCTAGCTATTACTGACAAATTGTTGGAACATCCAGCCTCTGCCCTAGTAGTAGAAATGCAAAGTAGACCAAACTGACCTAAACCTTGAGAATTCAAGAAGACACAAATGCAAATATCTGACTTTTGCTGAACAACCCAGTGCTTTAGCAGGCCTTTAATGCTTCTACCCATCAGTTATCCCTCAGACCATCAGGCCTCCCCTCCGCCCTCCTCCCTCTTTATCGACACGTCCCGTCAATACAGCATCAGCGCTTCGTCAATACAGCACTTGCACTCTTTTTTTCTGACAACACGTTTAATCCCTGCCCACCTTGGCCACAGATCCCCCCAGTGGCTCCTTTCAAAGCGGGGAAAGCATTTTTAAACGCTTAATCACATTGCCTCTTTGAACAGAACAGAACAGAGAGTAGAAGAACTCGATTACAATTCAATGCAGGCCTTTGCCGACGACTCCCTGATCTCCCAGCAGCACAACCGGTGCCATAACCCTGGTCTGTTTGTAGCGCGGTTGAACAGTAGTCATGGGTCAATTCAGGAAATCAATTGTTCATTTCAACAAATACTTTTAAGCGGACGAGTTGAATAAATTCATCGCTGGAATCAGACTTTTTCAGACCAGATAAGCCTCCATGGTAAGACTTAATTTACACAATTGAAATCATGAAGCAAGTACTGATGACGCTGCTGTAATCTGCTCTCTGAGAGTTTACTCAACCATCTGAGGTGGAAAGCAATTACTCAGCAACCCCATTACTTCCTCTGTCCCCGTCTCTTTGTCTCTCTGAGTGGATGTCTGCATGCTATTGTTTTCAGATTACAGAGACATACTTCCACATCTATACACAGGTGCTTTTTAATTTACTGTGAATAACAATAGTGATCCAAACACAGCTTGTTTCTACAGGACAATAATCTGATTGAATGATTCACTCTTAAGGTTCTGTCGGTTGGAACAAAGTTGAGGTCACATTCAATTCTACCGACAATACTCACAACAAAACAAAAATGGTGTTAAAAAAAAGACATATTTCCTAAGCCACATGGTTACATGTTTGTCTAGTTATGATGATAAAGCTGCTTGTCACTGACAGTAAAAGGTTATCTGATCTTTTAGAACCATAAAGGGTTTTTCGGCTTGTCTCCATAGTATTACCGTTTTTGGTTGCTGATAAAACTCGTTATATTTTCCAGCTGGAACACTTTCAGAGTGTTCTACCCAGAACTAGTTGTGAAAGGGTCCACACAGAGGTTCTATAGAATGGTGTATGGGGCAATCTTTGAATAATGATCAAATAGTTCCAAGTGATCATCGAATAGTATTTTTCCTTGAAATGCTGATCCCTACAAAAAACCTCTAGAGGTTCTATTCAGAACATTTAACCCTAACCCTAACCTCCTCAGGGTGTTAATCAGAACCAACTCATGGGTTTTTACTTTTACCATTTTAAATTCAAAGGGTTTCATTTAGAACTCACCAAGAGGGGTTCTAAACCCACCCTTTTATATTTCCTTTTTTCATGCCCTAGACCTTTCTCCTCAGTAACCATGGAAACCAGATCCAGCAGCCATCATCCTATCTGTCCAACAACCTACCCTTACCCTTAACCCTTGAGATCATTGCGTAACCTTCACCATTGGAGGTCAATGCCTAATGTTAACCGTATTAGATCATGCATAACCTTAACCATCTCGAGAGAGTTCCTAAACTGGTGGGTTACCTTCTAGACATGACCCATTTTCTGAAGGTCTCTCTCCCCTCGTTTCCTGTCTGCCTCTTCACTGTCAACTCTCATCCATGTCCGAGATCTCTGCCTTCCCCCCAATAAAGTGGGGGTCAATAGAAATTTTAGAAAAACTTTCAAATATAACAATAACAGTCTACTTGTAGTGTTGCAGCCATGGGATGAGCGGGCGTGAAGAAAAACCTCTCCCAGTTCTCTCCGGTAGAGAGAATGATTTGAAGTCTGCGGCCTGACATAACTCGCTGCAGCTCGGCCTGTGCTTGCCTCATCGGGTTCAGGATTTGGATGGATAAAAAAAGAGCCTTCCCACCAGATACAGTTTACAGAGAAACGTACATAGACGTACTCCAACATATACATTGTGTCCAGGTTGAAATCAGCGGTTGCTTCTTTACGCATTGAAATAAATCATCCTCCCACACATGCACTGCAGCAGCACGCACTAACAAATAAATACGTCGCTGATACCTCACATACATGGGCCACACGGGGCCACGCAGTGAGAGCGGCCGGCATTCACACAGTCGGATGGATGTGTGGCTGGATTTCACGGCCGAACACAAGGATTGGGGGAACATCTGTGCCGCTGAACTGGTTGCGGGATTCGTGAATATAGGTCAGCATTGCAATTTATTCCTCTGCCTCTCTCTCCCACACACACACATTCACACTCTCCCCATCTTCCCTCTCCTCTTTCCTCCCTGTTAGCTCAATTCAGTGCACACACAGAGGAGGCATATGAGGACACACAAATACACATTCTGCATACATACAAGGGCGAATGATGTGAAGAGACTGCGAGCGAGGTTTGGAGATGTTTTTTTTTGTTGCTGTGACAACCACATAGCCGCCCGACACTGCTGTTTTTCTCAACGCGCACGAGCCCTGTGTGCACGCTGTGACACACACACACACACACACACACACACACACACACACACACACACACACACACACACACACACACACACACACACACACACACACACACACACACACACACACACACACACACACACACACACTTCCCTCACCTTTGCAAATGTCGCCTCAACCTCACTATTCCCTTCCTGGCTGACTTTTTGCCACATGCACACACACACAAATGCTATTTACACATGCATTTGCAAAAAAAAGAACCATAGCACGAGGTCAGACGGAGTGAGGAAAGGAGGAGAAGACAGACAGTCTGGAAGAGAGAATCTTATTAATACGTTAATTTCTTCCTTTATTTGAAATGGCCCCTACGAGCAGTCATGTAAAAGGTATGAAGGGCACCAAAGGTTGTATCAGGCGTGTGGCTGCATGTCAACACTCTAATATGTGCTGTGATTGCTATGGGTTGGACAATTACGAGCTGTGAGGGCTTCAGCGGTTGCTGTTGCAGTCGGTGGGCAAGGCGACTGTTGCCATGGACAGCACCTAAATGTCGTCACGGCAGAGCAAAGAGACTTTCTAAAGATAAACCTCTGACTTTGGCCAACCAGCGGCGCAGGGACAGGTAGCAGGTTTTATTCAGGCTTTGTTCAGGACAGACTACTGTGATACATCTGACTGACAGTGAGGTACAGTTAGGGTTACAGAAAAATACCCCTCATGCAATGTCAGATGGTTCAATTTGGGACAGTGTAGTTATTTTGTGTTGCAGTGACCTTCCTGCTTTAACCACTTATCCTTGATTTGTCTCTTTCTACTTAAGTAAGGGATTTCCTACATTTCCCAGAATACTCTTAAAAACCCAACAGGTAAGGAGCACACACTTGCTGAATAAGATCATTTCCACTGAAAGTTGTTCTTGTCTCATGATCAGTCCAATTACAGAAAAATCAGTTGCAGCAATTGTGATAATTATTTATTCAATTAAATCATGTTTGAAGCGAATTGCCCCAAAAACAAACAAAACAACATGCAGGTTCATGTTTAATTTCATAAAAGTACGTTCACGTTTCTCGCCAAGAGCTATATTTCCCAAGATTTCACTAGAACACATCATAATAACGTTAAAATGTACCTTCGCCCAATACCCATTTTTCACCGAATAGAGCTTGAACGCATCATGTAACATGCAACATCTGTTAATGTTAGCTGTTAGCTCTATTATTTAGCCAAAGCAGGACTGTACTGCCCATCGGCTGCTAACAGCTAATGCTAACTAGCTCTACTACTGCAGATTTCAACATGGATTTGTTGTTCACAATGTAGCAAACAGAGAAATGTTCTATCGCCAACTGATACCCTGCTCATATGCTACCTACAGTATTCTAGAAAAATGAGTTACGTCATTTCTTCAGAATTTTGGCTATAACTTGATACCAAAGTATCGGTTCCAGTCACATCCCTACAAGGCAGCCATTACTCCACTCTATCCTTATAATGAGTTAATGCCCTGAACCCGCATATAATGTAGAACCTTTAATAAGTGAGCCTCAGAGGTGCTGTTTCTCCTGTTCTCAGTATTTGTGCTAAGCTAAGCTAATTGGCTGCTGACTCCAGCTACATATTTAGCATACAGACATACAGCAAGAAAGCAAACAAGTGTATTTCTCAAATGAATCCAAAGTGACTACACTTTGGATTCTCAGTAATTTCATCAGCATTTTAACTTTTTTTTTTTGATGAAATGATGAATTAATTGCTAATATAATCCAAGGTAAAATTGTGACTTAAAATGATAGTTAGTTGGAGTATTGCAGATGTAACAGCTCAAGTTCACTGAATGACTGTTGAGGGAGCGCGAGGCTGCACTGTGATTGGTGTTCAGACCGAGTTATGTTCACCATGTTGTTTACTGATCCCGGTCGGGCCCACTGTGCTCTCTGGAGAGACGGCCTCTGAGGGGTTGATGGAGCATTCAGGGACTCCCTTAGGAGCAAAAAAGCTAATTTAACCCCCGGTGACGCCGGATCGTACAGACGCAGAGCACAGACCGCACTGTCTCCAAGCTGTGGCCCTGTCCTTTTCCTTTTCTCAGTATAATTAAACATTTCTCTCCATCCCTCCCGCCCTCAGTCTCTCTCCTCCCTCTGCCTCACCTCCATCTAAGGTCACGTTACCTCATAATGAGACAAACAAATCAATAGTCACGTTTCTCGTTTTTCTGTTTCTGTTACGCTCTCCTCTCTCCACACCCCCAGCATCCATCCTCTCCTCCATCTCCATCCCTCTTCGTCTATTTTTCTCTTTATCATGTTCTGTTCCCATGGAAACTGCCGGTCTTTCCGGTAAGGTAAGGAGAGTTTGTCAGAGAGTTGCGTTAGCTGTGAGTTGTGATGTAATCAAGCCAACAGTTTCCAGGGCTGCCGTTTATGGTCATGACAGTGTTAGGCTGCCGACGATCCGGCTTCCTCCTGCCTGACTGTGGCACGGCGAGGCTCTCTGAGGTGGAGGGTTTGAGTGTGTGTTTATGAGAGAAAGGTACACTACAAATACTGCTGCCTCATCCACTTATTGTCTACAGTGTCTGTCTGTGTTTGTACTGCTTTATTTGCTCTGAATGCAGCTCCTGCTGATACATAATAAAGGTGGCAAAAACAAAATGGAGGCGACAAAAAATACCTGGTTTCAGTTGAACGTGGAGCAAGGATATCATAGATTAATGTAGTAAAACATATCATCACACATATCATCACAAACAATGAAAACACAAGCCATGAAATCTAGAGAGTAAATGGAAGGAAAACCTGGAAGTCTTAAATGGTCATTTTGGTTCATTACATCAAGACAAAGAAGAGTTCCTTGTGGCTGCCAGGCCTCAACTTCCAGTTCCGAAAAGTGAAGCCAGTCCTGGAGTGTCTTAAACTTATGTTCTCTCTAATATCCATCAGTGGGCGACTCCTCTGGTTGTATAGACGTCTATGAGAAAATGACTCTACTTCTCACTTGATTTATTCCCTCAGTAAACATTGTAAACATGAGTTTATGGTCTCTAACTCTAGTTTAGAGTCTTCTTCAAAACAGCATGATGTTCATTTAGTTAATTATGGTCCATTTAGAGTCAGATAGACCATAAAGCAGGGTATGCTTAGGGCAGGCTTACTGTGATTGACAGGTCGCTGCTGCTACCAGAGCCATTTCAGGCGTCTCTACGTTACTCCTCCGTATTTGCAAATATGGTAATTTACGTTCATTGGCTGAAAAATAACAACATGGCAACAGCCGTAATCAAAAAAAGGCTACAGCAAAATCGCCGAACGCAAGGCTTCTATACAGCAGTCCACAAACCAATGGGTGACATCACAGTGCCTTGGTCAACTTCCTATATACAGTCTATGGTTGTTCCCGAGCTGTAGACCAAAGATGTTTACAAGTCAGACAGATTATAAACTCTTCCATCACCTTCATACCTCATCCCTACTCGTTGCTCCCGTTCATGCACTTTGCTTTTATCTCAACATCTTGAATATAGTCATCTTTATGTAATACGTGTCATTACTAAACAGTGACAGTCTCCTCCCCTCCCGTCCTTCACCGTCCCTGGTTGGCAGTAGCAGTGTGACTATAGTTGCTCTGTAGTATTAACGGTGTCTTCTCTCTGATCGGTCTGCCTGACACCACTGCCTGGAGTGTCTCTGTGTGTTAAATCTCCTCCTTCAGTCTGCCACGCCACAGAGCTAAACCTCCCCAGAGTGGCTTTGTTGTGCTCCTGCAGTAGAATCTCTGCCTCCAGTCTGTCTGCCGTGCAGCTGAATCTCAGCGTGCATCTGCAGCAGAATCAGTCCCTAACTTACCAGCCACGGAGGTAAAAACCTCCAGTGTCCTCAGCTCTGTCTTTCTCTGTATAAAAACAGAAATGGACAAAGGCTTTTCCTGAGCTGGTGGAGCTGATCATGTCCTCAGCTTACCATGACTTGAGTGACTTGGCACTGTGCATTTGCCTGTCTGACATTTTGGTCTATGTCCTTGCACTTATGAGACGTATTAAGTCTTTTGCATTTCTAATTTTGCTGACAGAGAAGTTTAAAATATATCATTTATATACAGACATTACTTAAAGTATTTTCTCTTACTCCACAACAAATGCCATAGACTACTCCCCAATCTAAATACCAATCTGTCCAGTATCACTAAACAAGGATATCATGGCCTCTCATGCAAACACACACACACACACACACACACACACACACACACACACACACACACACACACACACACACACACACACACACACACACACACACACACACACACACACACACACACACACACACACACACACCCTACGTGATCCAATCTAATCTATACTCTGGGACTCTCATCATATCATCATACCTCTGTCACTATGTATTTGATTTTGTCACAATAATTCACCAACAAAAGAAAAAAGTAAAAGGACTGTAGTAAAATAATTTCAATCCATCAACAGTTGCCCAGGCATTTCAATCTTAACCAACAAGAAAAAAAAAAATGTCATGTTGAAATGTCCTGCAGTCACACAAATATAGCAGATATATCTGATGCTAGGTTCTGATACTGTAGCATGATGCTACATGAGATGAAGCCTCCATTTAGGGCTTTCAATGAATATTATGAATTAAAATATATATTTGAATAGTAAAAAAAGGGAGTCATGCAACATCAAGTGTCTGTAAACAGATTCTGCATTCACATGTAGAATCCGTGTGCAACGGGATACAATTTTGGTATCGGAAGCGGTTTTCAGTTTTGTAGTCTGAGTAGTAGTGACTGATCACGCTGGAGCAGGCTTTGGTTGAATGCAGGTAAACAGTCCGTAAGGAGAGCAATAGAGGGGCAAAGAAATTGTTGGCCGAAATGCATTCTCGTTTACCTTTTAACTGGCTACCTCTGAAACAGTCATACGCATCGTCTCTCACCTCCAACTCCAGTCTCTACCCTCACGCTGCTAATCGGAAAAGCAAGTCTTGGGCCTGATATCCGCTTGCTGTTGCGGCCGTTGTAAGACCGATAGCCTATGGGTTCCAACACGCTAAGTCAAGCTAGAAGGGGGAAATTTCAACAACAACCGTAGTTATGGTAGAGAACTCCTCCAAGCATGCCCTATCACACAATGTGATACAGAACAACTTATGAACATTAGATCCTTGGTGGACAGCACTTTGTTCATTACGATCAATGAACAACAGGGAATATGCATGAATCAGATTACCTGTAACCGCAACTGGAAAACGGAGGGGTCAAAAGAAAAAAGGGTCGAGGGCCAGGGTCCAGGTCAGGCAGAAGAAACGTGAAAATCTTCCTCCACTACCGATAAAAAAGCTTGATGAACTCAGAAGTTTCAACTGCACAACATTGTGGTTTTCAGAGAGACTTGGCTCAACCATTCGATCCTGGACTGCTTCATGATTAACAACCAGTGGGGCTCAGATGCGGAGGGGATCTACAGACCGTTCTCCAAATCTAGAGCACCTTATGATCGGCTGCCCTCCCTATTATCTCCTGATGGAGTTTACGTTGGTCATACATTCGGTACATTCCACTACATTTCACCAAACGCTGAGCTATCCAGACTTCACGGCCGGAGGCTGCTTTTATCTTTGACTGAGAATCTAACGACGCCAACCCTCCCTTGTCCCCCACTTCGGAATATCAAATCCTGTCTCAGTATCTGCTTCTGCCTATGGGTAGAAACTCAAACATGACACACATGGCGCCAGTCCGACGAATCACTCGAACCTCCTCTGATTTAGCACAACAACATAGACACATACATAGACCTGGTCATTAGCTACATCGGCAAATGCATCAACAGCTTTGCACAGAGAATTACTGTACTGACATCCCGAAATCAGAAGTCCTGGGTTAACGGGGAAGTCTGTGCCAATCTTAAAGCAGGAACCAAACACTTACACACAATGAGAGCTATTAGCAGTGCTCAAAACAATACAGAAACAGAGTACAGTCTAACTATAAGGGATCAAACGCTTTCACCTTTTTGTGCCCATATGGGTATGATCAGTATAGAGTCCTTCTCCAGGTGAGTCAGTTGAGAGCAGGCGCGTCTACCATCGCGCCTGTATGTTTCCTCTAGAGTTTCCAAATTTGGTTGGACCGAATGTATTCGATTGTTTTTGGTTTGTGATACTACCAACCTGTATCACCCCACTCTAAGCCGCTCCTTTACCAATGATTGTGTTTTTTGGGGAAACGCTTTATGGGCCAGTGTGTGTCACCTGAATGTGGATGTTTGCAGTAAACCATGCAGGCCAATATCTCCACACAGCCCCAGTGTAGTTACTGGGGGCTTAGGGAGGACAATATGAGGTTATCCTAACAGTGATGACAAGATTCAAAGAACTGGGCCATGCCAAAATATCTTTACACCTTGATAAAAACAATAACACCCCCCTAACACGTTTCTGCTAACTTCTGATTGCTTGAAGTTTGCATCCCCAATGAGGAAGGCTTTGACATACAGTTGGAAAATGGTCAGGGGTTTTGGACCTGTGAAAGCTCTGCAGCTGCACTACAACTCCATAAGATGAGAATTTCAGATGCAAGTCAGTTTCTAAACTGTACTTTTGCATTTTATATTTCTGTGTACAAAATAGTTCATGTTTATCCTTTTTTCTTCTTGGACCTCCTTGTTTATTTGTCCGTTTCTGTGTACCAGTGAGCGCAAGTAACCGGAGTCAAATTCCATACATGGCCAATAAAGCTGATTCTGATTCAGCCTTGTTCTTTTTATTTAATCTTAGTATTTTCCCTTTTTCTCCTATCTATTGCTCCCTTGTGCACTTACATTAATTCCCCCTTCAACTTTCTGTCTCGCCTTTTTTTTCCCCTGCTTTGCTGTCCCCTCTATTTCTCCCCCTCTGTCAACTCCTCCTCCTCCTCCTCCTCCTCACTTCTGCACCATAAAGTAGACGGCTGGATGATTCATCTCTCCGTCTGCCCCCGGACTGTTGTGATCCTTATTTTACTGCACATTTAAAGTGGACTCCCCCTTCCTCCTCTCTGATGTCTGTCTGTCCTCTGTAGCTATTGACACTCATCACTGAAGAGCCTACTGTTAACACAGATAACAGCCCGGACTAGAAACAATAACCGAGCCTTTATCTGCTCTGTAATTATTGTTCTGCAGATATTTTATGTGAGCTTTGAATACAGTCAGGATTTTTACAGTGCTATTGATTTGATCTGGGGGAGTTGTTTGTGCAGCCATTACGCTCCCAGGCACTGGTTTGATTTAGAACGGCTCCCTCTCGATGGATGTCGCTATGTACAGTCCAGCCATCCTCTTCTGGAGATAATTCATCATTATGAGACAGGCTGATCCATGTTTTAATCATATTTTCTGCTGCGATACTGCAGTGTTTGCTGACTGATATCTTCTCAACTAATTTAGAAATACATCTATGTCAAAGCATGTGGATGCTGCAGGGTTCAGATTCCACTTGGACTATTAAGGTCCAATGACCACAGTTTCATTTTCAATACAAGCCCATTGTGTTGTTTGCCCTATTGCCAGACAAGAACACTGATACTGAGTGAAAAAAAACTACTCAGTGATTTTTTCATTCTGGCTACATGCAATACCTTTACATGTTAGTACAGTACATGTGGTTGAGGTTGGTGTCATGGTGGCAGCAAATTAACTCAACAACTAAAACCAGACAACTAAGTCTACAGTCAGTGAAGCTTATGGAGAGATTGTGGTTGAATTAAAAAAAGAAAGAAAAAGACATGAATTACAGGTCTGTAACCAAAATATGTGTGATGGGGAAACAATAAAGAAATGTTAATAGTTCATACCTATACATTTATATTAGTGTAGTAAAGAACTGGTTATGATGAAGTTGGTAATGTGAAATGCTGCCTACATTATTTGGAAATTACATTATTTCCATGACATCAGACTTTGCATTTACATCCAAACCACAATAACTAAAATAAGAATTAGGTTTTATAAAAGGTGTGTTTGGTGTAGTGTCTGCAAAGCTTCTTGTCAGGCTGCTTACAGCCCCAACAAGCTACACTAATCAGAGGGTCAGGGCAGCTTTGCCTGAGAAAAAACCGCAGGGCAAAACAAGTTCACAAGCCGCTGTCAGGCAATAACATCCCGCTCTGAAAAGTGAAGCCAATGCAGAAGTGTCTTAAAACCTGCATTCTCTCTAATGTCCATCAGGGGGCGACTCCTCTGATTGTGTAGAATCTATGAGAAAATGACTCTACTTCTCTCTTGATTTATTCCCTCAGTAAACATTGTAAACATGAGTTTATGGTCTCAATATGCATGGCTCAAGAATTCAAGGAGCATTTGTTGGCATTATCAAAATGCAGTTGTAGCCCATTTGCAACACAAAAAAACAAGACAAACAACAAAACAAGAAAAGTGGTGCATTCCTGTGGTGCATTTTGGGGAATTTGCATTAGGAGGAATGTAAACAGCAGCAACAAAAACAATTATCTAGGAAGATAATATGGCCGACATCTTCACATTAAAAATGAATCATCAGGAAAACATTGTCTATCAACTTTGACTGTGTTTGAGCACCAAGCATCATGATGTAAACACAGAGTCCAGCTCCTCTCGTCCTACCGGAGTCCTGCTCTCTGTCTTGCCGTCTGCTCGTCAAGTGCAGCTTGATCCAGGATTATGGATGGAGCCAGGTCTCTGTGAGGATGTGGACACAACAGGCACCGAGTTCCGTCACTGGGTTTGCATGAAGTCTTATTTCATCAGTCTAATTTTTCATGCGATCGGGCATTAGACAGCCAGCAGCATGCTGGGTAGTGGAGCAGCCTCAGGTCCTAGCTGGGTTAGCTTAGCTTCCATCTGGACTCTCATCCCTCTCCTCTCTGGAACAGTTTGGTGGCGTTTGGACCAGCAGGTCTGGCTAGTTGGTCGGCCGTGGGCGGTGATCGTCTCAAAGTCTGCTGCACTTAATCCACACTATGATGTTTGATGAATGTATTCTGTCATATGCCATAAATGCTCCAGTAATAAACATGAAAAAAAACTAAATTCATGGGGTTCATTTAGTAAATCATGGTCTCTTTTAGAGTACAGTGGACAATAAAAGCAGGGTATTCTTTCGGGCGGGGTTACCTTGAGATTGACAGGTCGTTATAATGCCATCTTCCGGTCTGGGAGTTTGTCTTCCAACTTTCACACTTTCACAGTGTGTTTTCACTTCTTTAAAGTTTATTGTTACATTTTGGTAGCCAAGTATGTCTTATTTAGTGTTTGGTTGTACTCAGATCCACCCTTGTCTTTCACTTCTGGTCGCAAAAAAGACAAGATGGGTGACAGACAAAAAAACAAAATGGCAATAGCCAAAAACCAAGATGGTGAAGGCCAAAATGACAAACTCTAAGCTTCAACTATGGTCCAAAAACCAACAGGTGAAGTCAAGGTGACTATGCCCACTTGGCTGCTGCTCTGAAAAGCTTAATATTGTTTTTAGGTTAAGCCAACAATTGAAGGCAACCTTTTTGAGTGTATCAACATTTTTATCAGCTAAGGAATCCTCTTATTTGGATTACGGCAGTCGGCCAGTAAGAGGACACTGTTAACAGAGATTGCAGCACTCAACTGTGAAAGCAGGGTTTTGAAAAGTGAGGGGGACATGTCACCCCTGTTGCCAGTGGAAATTAGCCCTTGGCGCTACTCTACTACCTCCACACCCTTGCTTTCCGCCACACTGCTTTCTGCGTTGGCATTGAAGTAGTTTTCTGGTGGTAAATAATGAGGTGCAGAATCAACCAATATGGATGTAATTCCTCGGGCTAGTGTGGCGCTGCAGCAACCATATTGTAACATCTTGTTAGTGGATCTCAATGTAACCAGGGTCCTCAGTCCGTCTGTCTCATGAAAGGGATTGAGAGTGTTGCCATTTCTCAGAATGAGAAAAAAAATGTACATGCTGGTGTCTTTAGCAAATGATCAAACACAAAGCAATTTGAAAAAGAAAACACCGTGTTCTTCAGAAGATCATTGGCTCCAGCACTCTTTAGCCTACACTCTGCTGAGTGATAATAGCCACTAGCCTTATCCAAAGTAAGAACACTGACCTTTAAGTAATTAAAAGTTGTAAAGTAAGGGATGAATTACAGCGAGCCAGCGATTATGGCAGAACAAGCCCTTACAGTGATTCAAGACCCCTGCAGTAATTTGATTTTAAGGCAAAGTAACCCACTTTTACCAAAACCATCATAGCCTACCGTAACCAGAGTAATGAGGTTCATTTTATCATAATCAACCTAAAATGAATATAGCTCAATTTAGCTGATGTACCAAAATAATATACCTGCCCTTTTGAAACAGAGAAAGTGAAAATCTTATATATAATCTGTGAATCTTAAAATCTGCCATGCTGGCCCCTTATTTAATATAACTTTCACAGAGGAGAAAATCTTCTTTCAGTTCCATATTTTTACTTGTGGTAGTAACACTCCTCAGGACTGAGAGAGGTATGGGTTGATGGGTTGGCGTTGTCAGATGGGATAAATGTTAGACAGCCCTCATATTCTCAAAGTCAAACAGAGTCAAACATTTCTTTCAGACAATACAGTGACACCACATGTTTAATAGATGGCCTTTTCTATTATCCAGTAGACAGGTTGAAACAATGGAACAATGTTTAAATGTCGCTGTCTTCTCTTCTAGAGTGCATTCCATTAGCAGTGGTAGCATGCGTAGCTACTGTGATCTAGCATGCTAAGTGATATCAATGAAAAGGTCGGAAGCTGATCGACCATTAATAGTTTACCAGTGTTATTGGTAGCTGGCTAACCGCGGTAGTCGGTGTAACCAGGGTTACAGTGTTTTGGCACACAGATTAAATTACTACCCACCAACCTGACCGGCCAGATGGTTTGTTTACACAGAACCATCTGAGAAGCCTTCCGTGGGAACTGTTTGGAAATGGGCAGGCACTTTCAAAAATATATTCGGTAGGTGATTGGATGGCCCATCTGTCAATCAAACTCTTACCGAGCAAGTCAGGAGGAAGCAATAACATGTTTAGAACTGATGCTACTGCAGTATCTACGTTAAGCTCATTAGGAGCCCCCGTCGTGGTTTTGAACAAAAAAGTCGACTCCACTTATCGGTGTGTCACACACACGTAAACCACACCCGTACTTGCCAGAGGCTCTTCAAGAACGCTGATTGATCAGGTCACTAGCCATGTTTCCGTTCAATTGTTAAACAAATTTTAAAGCGAACTTTTGAAATACCACAAAAAAGAAACACAAATTAGGCTCTGTTTCAATCAACTGTTTTGGAGCAAATAAACTCGGCTACAGGAGATTGCTAGAGGCTGCCCTTGAGGTAATGTGCCAGTAACCAGAGTAGAAGAAGAAGAAGAGGTAGCGAACCAGAAACAAAAGTTGCGCTGGCCATCAAACCAACTAAGAGAGAAAAATGGAGAGGTATTCAGGAATTGTTTCAATTTGGCAAGTTTTGTCTCCTTCCTAACTCTCCGGGTAACAAGTGTCACTATTATCCAACATCTAACCATGACTACCCCAAATCCACGGAACCGGCTTGAACATGAAGAACATCGCAAACGATTGGATGAGAGTCTATGTAGCAGAGCCGTGGAGTTTTAGAACCCTGGTCAGAGCTGGCCGATGCTACGCTAGGATTGGCCAGTCTGTACTTAAGGGGCGGGAGTGAAGCATTAAAAAAATCTGTGAGGGAAGTCTGGCTGGGTGCAGCATATCAATACTGAAATACAGTGACAATCACCCTGTTAACGACTACAACCCAAACTGGGAGCCACAGTCATATATATGGTAGCATATTGTTTGGGTTTGTTCGGATAACATTTATTTTCTAAAATCTCAACAGACTCAACAGAAGCTTCCAATAAGAGGAGCAACTTGTAGTTTTTGTCCTGTCGATCTTTTAATGAACATTAATAAATATAGACAAATGATGCAAAACTCATTTCGTCTAGTCTAACAGTGAACTTCCGTAGCATTTAGAAATGACTGTGTGAAAGATCGAAAACTGCATATACATTGTGTATACAATGCTGTCTTGCAATATTCGCACTAATGTGCTGTCTCTTAACCATGTGAAATTACTGGTACGGTCCTTTTTTTTGGCACAGTGCTGAATAGACATGAATATTAATGTCAAGGTATGAACTGTAATGTTTGCAGCAAGTGAAAGTTGTTGTTAATTGTTGCTTTTGTGCATCACTTAAGGCAGGCTTCACATGAAAATGTTCAAATAAACCATATTTCACAAAGGGTAGCACGATTTCTTGGTTCACGCAGGGGATTTCTTACAGCATAAACAAGCATGAAGCATCGAATATGAGGAGCATTGAATTTTATAAAAGTAGTATAAGAATATGTATGAAAGGATAAAGATAAAGGAGATTCCCAATAAATAATTGATGCCTTTTCATTTAGGGGATTCTCCTATGTTGGGAACAATCACAAGCTGATGTTCCTTGTGTTAAATTCATATAAAGACTGTTTTTCCTATAGCTGGGTGGGAGCACAGCTGTATCAGTCCATACAGATTTGAAGCGAAGCCTCAACCGGGTCTCGCTCTAGTTCTTTTTCTCTGCAATGGATGTGCAGTTGAAAAGCTCCAGGGTTTGAAATGACTACTCTAACTAGGTGTGATCGGGCAGAGGCCAAGCCAGGCTGGAGAAGAGGCACGCGGCCCTACAGGCACCTCGCTGGATTTGATCCTGAGGGTGTGGTTCTTTTATTTAAACACTCTAACACCACCCACCATTGAAGGTTTCAGTAGTATTTTCTGCTGTGCGTTGTACCAGAATAACAGTTGTTCTGATACAAACACCAGTATCGGAAATGGCTCTGATACAGCTGAAAATGCTGGATCTGGTATTACTGAGTGAGGGAGTTTATGCACCAATCATATCATTTATCAGCTCATTAATGCCACACAGGAACAACTACAATCCGATCCGTACGGACTGTAGTTGATGTTTCTGACGAACTAAATGTTTTCTTGCTGGAGCCCTTTGCAGCGGCATCCCACCGGGCCAGCACAGTGGGACGCAGCCTAGGGTAGCAAGGTCTCAAGAAAGATCTCATTCACCACCAGAAACATTTCTGCTGTTACAGGCGAAATAAAAGGTCATGCTAAGCAGCTGGAGGTCTACATGGATAAAAAAGGGATCCCATTAGAGCAACCAATCTTTTATTACAGCCAGGTGGAAAACTTTGGGTCTGAAAAGTGAAGCAAATGTAAAAATGTCTTAAACCTGCATTATCAATCAGGGGGCGACTCCTCTGGTTGTATAGAAGCCTATGAGAAAATGACTCTACTTCTCTCTTGATTTATTCCCTCAGTAAACATTGTAAACATGAGTTTATGGTCTCAATCTCTAGTTTCAAGTCTTCTTCAATACAGCATGATGTTCATTTAGTAAATGATGGTCCCTTTAGAGTCAAATAGACCATACAGCAGAGTATGCTTAAAGGCTACCTTGTGATTGACAGGTCGCTACCACAGCGTTGTTTAGTTCGGGAGTTGTCTTTGTATTCGTCCTACAACTTTAACCTTTTCATGAATATTAATTGTAACATTTTGGTTGCCAGCGTTTGGTTCTATTTAGCTCCACCTTCTTGTATCACTTCTAGCTGCAAAAAAACAAGACAGCCACGGCCAAAATGACAAACTTGAGGCTTCATAACGGCAGTCCCCAAACTAATGAGTAACATAACAGTGCCTACGTACACTTCTTATATACAGTCTACGAGTACAGCATCAAAGATGATGATAGTTTGGTCCGAGCAACCTTTGTTAGATACTTTATCATGGACCGGCCTTCAAGGTGTGGCGGATAAACACGACGAACTTATCACATGACCAAGACAAGCGTCTTGACATGTGTCAAGAGGCACAGGCGGATGTAATTGCGAGAGAATCCGGTTATTTTTCAAAATAAAACATCTTTCAGACTCTGATAATCAATAAAAATGGAAATAATATAAATTATTTATTATTTCTGTGCGACCCGGTACCAAATGACACAGTGGTTGGGGACCGCTGCTTTAGACCATATCTTGTAAGCTTATTTGCCTCCACCCTTGACCACACACATATTCAACACTGAGAACAACTTTTCTCAACTTTTCTCACAGAGACAGTTAGAGCATTGTCAGTCATGCCCTCTTCCCCCCCCCACAGGTCACACTACAACACTCGTCACTCATCTTAATGGGCTGTCTATCTTTTGTCATGTGATCTTACCAAAGGTGGAGGTGTGCCGCATCTATCGGCAACACGTTTTTGGAAATAAATACGTTGTTAATGATCTTTTTTCCCTGCATGTCTCCGTTGTTGCTGTGACGTCCTGCAATGTGGCTGCCACTAGCCTTACCTCTTTAGCCACAACATGCTAGCTCCTGACCACGCCCATAATGAAACATCCCACAGTGGTAGCTGTGCACCCAAAAATGTCCTTAATGTGCTACAATGCTACTTTTAGTCAAACAAGGAGATTAAGTCATAAACACACTGGTGTTACCTGTATATTTACTATCTCTCCCCCCCCCACGACTCTGCTATCTCCTCCCACTGATATGAAAGCACATCAGTGTCGCTATGGAAATGTAGGCAGGGGAAAAACAGCCAAGACGTTGACGTCCAATTTGCTATTCTCCTGCTGTGAGCCGGTCAGGGCTTTGGTAATGAGAGCCTGGGGACCTGCCTGAGCCTGCTGTGTGTGCGTGCGTGCATATGTGTGTGTGTGTGTGTGTGTGTGTGTGTGTGTGTGTGTGTGTGTGTGTGTGAGTGTGTGAGTGTGTGAGAGAGAGAGAGAGAGAGAGAGAGAGAGAGAGAGAGAGAGAGAGAGAGAGAGAGATGTCTATAATCTTCCTTGAGAACTTTATTGCAGTGTCTGTGTGTGTTTCTGTAGCCTATGTGTGCAGTTGGAAGAGAACCAGCTGTGACCAAGGATTTGTGTGTGTGTGTGTGTGTGCAGGTGAAGGTGTGTGAGTGTACTCGTTGGCCCAGCAGTCACACAGAAACATGTTGTGGAGCGAGTGGTAAGACGATGAACCCCCCCCCCCCCCCCCCACACACACACACACACCTCATCCCTTCTCTCCATCCTCTCCCTCCCTACCCCACCTTTTTCCTCCATCTCTTTTCCTTCTTCCTTCCCCCTGTTTCTCCTCCCTCCCTCCCACCTCTCTAATCGCAGGGCTAATTGACTCAGCCAGATTTGGCAACAGGCGTATTAGTGTCATTTCGCACAACAAGGGATGACCTATGCAGACGGCGCAGCGGTGACAGTCGAGACGGAGCGAGGCCCTGCAATGTTGTGCTCACCAAATCCAATCCCCCCCCCCCCCCCCACACACACACACACACACACACAGAGACACACACAGCAAATGCATGTCTCTCAATTGATAAATCGACCTATTAACACAAGTTTCTTGTCTTCTCTTGTGGCACAGTGCGGTCCACCCACCTCAAGGGAAAACCCTGAGGGAAACATACTGTTTTACACACGGATCAGCTTGTTTTTCTTCTGTCAGGCTCTCACTTTCTCACAGACTGACACTGAACTTCCCCTTCATAGCAATGAAATGTAATGGCACAGCATTTGGTGTCATTCCCACAGTGTCAGCAGGTAAACAAGGTGTGTGCGTAGTTGAAGGTGTAGGAGCCGAAGTGTTTTTGTATGAGGTTTTCTCTGATGATTAATCCTTCACTCAAATTCTCCCATTGTGGGTGTGCACAGCTATCTTTTTGGGACCAATTTGATTATAACACCTTCAGAGTGAGGACATTTTGGGCAGTCCTCACTTTGTGACAGACCTTCAAAGACTTGGGTTGGACTTAGGTTAAGGTTAGAGTTAGGGTAATGGTTGGGGGGGGCTAATGTATGTGCCTTATGTATTTAATGAGTGTCCTCACAAAAAAAGGTGAACACGGTTGTGCGTGTGCAAAGCCCTTACCGCTGTGCGCGCTGAACCAGCGGGGCGCGATGTGCAGGGGCAAGGTGTCAGCCAGCGACCCCCGGGACCCCAGGTAGAGCACCCCGTCCCCAGTGTCCTGGTAGCCGGTACCGTGCGGGGCGGCGGTAGTGCCTCCTGACCCCCCTCCAGCTCGATCCGAGTCCGTCCCTCTCGGGGTGTAGAAGCCGAAGGGCACGGCGGGGCTGTGCTCGATGCCCATCCCGGCCACGGAGCTCACCGAGCGGCTCCGCAGGCCCATGGTACCGCTCGGCCGGTAGTGACCGAAGTGGGCCGAGGGTGGCACCGCGCTGTCGTCCGTAGAGACGCCGGGAAAAGCACCCCGGGGCCGCCCCGCCGTGCTCTGCTTTCCCCCATCCAAAGCGGGAGGCCAAATGGGTGGGGGCTCTGGGTGGAAACAGGAGGGGGCTCGGCTCGATCCGCAAAGGGTCGAGAGAGCCTAAACAGGCTGTCGCCCCCCTCCCTTCGCTCCTGTCTGTCTCTCGGCCTGGCCGCCTGCGTGCCCGCCCGTCTGCCCGTGTGTCTCAGCAGGCTCGTCAGCTCTGGCTCTCCGCAGACGCAACAGCCCGTTTCGCTGCCGAGCGGAACATGAGCCCGCCCGACTCCGTCTGGATTCACCTCAACCCGCGGACGAAAAGCCTCGACACAACCGGGGGTGGGGGGGGGCTGACTGACGACTTGAATGACGCCGAAAAGCCCCTGAATGACACGCAGCTGTAGGCTACACTCCCCTCGCGGTCCCAGGTGACGGCTGTATCATCGCACGCGGGACGCGGCGGCAACACGTCTTATCCCGCGCGGGCCGAGATCAAAGCGGCGCCGCAATGTTCACTCGGCTGCTGCTGCTCGCGCCTCATCCGGTGTCAGACATCGTGACAACTGTTGCTGTCTGTCTCACCGCCAAAAAAACAAAGGTCTGAAGAAAAAAAAGAATGACGTCTCCGTCCCCGCTGTCTGTCCGGTCCGGTGGTCTCCAACCCAGAGGTCACCCTTTTTCCCCCCCCTCGGATATTGGGGTCACAGCGAAGCCGCTCCCCTGCGCTCGGTTCGGCGCTCCGCTGCTCTCCGCTCCGCCGCCTGCTGCTGCTGCTGCTGCTGGCCAGACAATGGAGGCGCTCAGTGCGCAATCCCGGATCAAAAATACAGACAGGACTGGAGACCGTGTAGCGTACAGTTGCGTTCACTCCCAATTAACGGTGATGGGCTTGGAAATTGTCTGCAGTGTTACTGGAAAGCCTTTTGAATCAAGGGGCATCATAGGATGTGAGATGTGTCACTGGACACCAGGTAGCCCACTTTATTGCCAAAATTGGATTTTGTAGTTTTCAAGATAAATTGTGATTTTGAGCAAAGAAATCCCAGGACTTCATCTAGAAGTTATACATATAAAAATATGAGCATCATGAGCAAAGGCATGATGTTTTTTCCAGTATGCTTTTGTTTTGGGGTACTTTTAAACACATCAATATCCTTATATTTTTCACAAAAAAATCTGTGGGAATCCCCTTCTTTAAATTTGTTTTTAATTGAACACCCCCCCCCCTCAAGCCAGCATATTGTACTCATTACCAAGTTATGCACAGATTTTTTTTCCACCATATGCTAAATTATTGGGATTACTGGCTCACATGTTTTGTTTGGGATTACTTGGTCTAATCCTGAGCTTGTGTGTGTGTGTGTGTGTGTGTGTGTGTGTGTGTGTGTGTGTGTGTGTGTGTGTGTGTGAGAGAGAGAGAGAGAGAGAGTGTAATCATCAGGCTGTTTTGGGGCTCTTTGTTTCATCACAATAACACACAGTCAGTCTTGACTTCTGGTTCTGGATACCCAATAAGGAAAACTGTGGGAAAGTACTTACTGCAATAGGTGTTAATCTATCCTGCCTATAAATGGTCTGTGCTCTTCACAGCACAGACCATTCTGCTCCTTAGGCATTCAAACACACACACACACACACACACACACACACACACACACACACACACACACACACACACACAGACACACAATCAACTCAAATGGTTCTAATATAAATATAAGACCACAAGGAGAAAATACATAAGCCTGCAAGGCCGAGGAGACGCTATTTTATGGTTTCATTTGAGTGCTTCCTGTTGTTATCGCAGTCGGCCTAACTGTCAAGGTTTACCACATGACATTAGCCAATGACATTGACTGAAGACTTCTAGACTGTCCTAAAACACGGTCTTCTTTAAGGGGACATATCATGATAAACTTTTTCAGTGCTTGTGAAATTCAGATACTTCCCCCCCATTGCAGAGGTGTGCCAGATTTTCCCCACAAGCCAATCAGAGATCGGAACAGACCAGGGGCAATCTCTGATTCTGCCGAGGGATCCAATGCAGAGATGTCTTAAAACGTGCATTCCCTCTACTGACCAGTAGGGGGCGAGTTGCAAAAATAAATCCAATTGTATAGAAGTCTATGAGAAAATGATACTTCATTTCACTCGATTTATTCCCTCAATAAACATGAGTTTATGGTCTCAATCTCTAGTTTCAACTCTTCTTCAATACAGTATGATGTTCATTTAGTAAATTATGGTCCATTTAAAGTCAAATAGACCATAAAGCAGGGTATACTTTAGGGCGGGCTTACTTTGATTGACAGGTTGCTGCCGCTACCAGAGCTGAATACAGTGTCTTTATGTCACTCTGCTGCTTTCCATATATGGTAACTTCTGTTCATTAGTTTTAAAAAGTCAAGATGGCAATGGCCAAATCGCTGAACTTGAGGCTTCATACCATCAGTCCACAAACCAATGGGTGAGGTCACCATGACTTCCTCCACTTCTTATATATAGTCTACAGAGCAGACTGGGCTTTTTAGGAAGGAGGCCTTAAAGAGACTGGCCCTAAAACTGAGTGTTTCAAACAGAGGGTGAATTCAGGTATTTTCAGGCAGCCTGTATAAGTAAAATAATGGGTGTTTTTTTTTACATTAAAGCATGTCAACATGTTCTGGTAGTATTAACCTGGAAATTAACATTATATGTCCCCTTTAAGTAATAATTAACAGACCTGGGTTCACAAAGACAAGCAGAATCCAAAGCTAGACATTTTGGTAACACTTTCTAATGAATCACCCTTAATTAAACGTGTGTAAGTTGAACAATGGCTTTATTAATTGGTAGCAAGTAATTTACAAATACTTAATGGAGCCACTTTCTGGGTTGCCAGGTTGGGGAAAATTCATCAGGAAGTTGTTCATGGTCTGTAAAATTAGGTTAATCATTGATATTATTATTAATAAATAATTATAAATGCTTACATGATTCAATTCAATCCAAATCAGTTTATTTTATATAGCCCAATCACAAATTTGCCTCAGAGGGCTTTACAATCTGTACACATGCGACATCCTCTGTCCCGGAACCATACACTTTCAATGTATATGACATAAATTATTCATATAATCACAGTAGTAAGCAGAGTAATGAAGGAGAAAATTAAGATTACTTATAATAAAACCAAAAATGACTATAGTAGAATTAAAATAATGATATAGGGAATAGTATTAGTAATGTGACTGATAATAATAATAATAAAAGTAACAGTGGGTGTCAGCCGGGTCACAGCAGGAGGCACAACCACGGTCCAGGTACCACAACGATTCATGGAAACCTGCGAGGCGAGAAAGCAAGAAGGGTTTCAGGGTAGAAGCAAGCCAATTAGCGTAATAGTACAGGGAATAATAATAGTAATGTGACTGATAATAATAGTGGTAGTAGCAGTGGGTGTCAGCAGGGCCACAGCAGGAGGCACGACCACAGTCCAGGTACAGCCACAATTTATGGAAACCTGCGAGGCGAGAAAGCACAAGACTCCGGGGAAGAAGCAAAATCAGTAATGTGCATAAATAGGAGATTAATACATAAAGATGGAGGGAGAGAAGAGGAGAGATGAGCTCAGTGTATCCTAGGTAGTCCCCCGGCTGTCTATGCATATAGCAACATATCTAGGGGCTGGACCAAGCCCTAACTATAAGCGCTATCAAAAAGGAAGGTCTTAAGCCTGCTCTTAAAAGTGGTGAGTGTGTCGGCCCCCCGGACTGAAACTGGAACCTGGTTCCACAGAAGAGGAGCCTGATAACTGAAGGCTCTGGCTCCCATCCTACTTTTATATACTCTAGGAACCACAAGTAACCCTGCATTGATGGAGCGCAGCTCTCTAGTTGGGTAATATGGAACTATAAGTTCCTTAAGATTAGACGGTGCCTGGCAAGTTAGAACTTTGTAGGTGAGTAGAAGAATTGTAAATTCTATTCTTGATTTAACAGGGAGCCAGTGCAGAGAAACTAATGCCGGAGTAATATGATCTCTTTGCTTAGTTTTTGTTAGAACACGTGCTGCAGCATTCTGGATCAACTGTAGAGATTTAAGAGACCTATTATAGCAGCCTGATAATAATGAATTGCAGTAATCTAGTCTAGAGTTAACACATGCATGAACTAGTTTTTCTGTATCGCTTTGAGACAGGATTTGCCTGATTTTTTAAATGTTAAGTAAATGAAAGAAGGCTGTCCTTGAGTTTTGTTTTATATAAGAGTTAAAAGACAGATCCTGATCAAAGATAACTCCGAGGTTCTTGACGGTAGTGCTGGATGCTAGAACAATGCCATCTAGAGAAACTATATCGTTAGATAATTGATTTTGAAGGTGACCTGGGCCTAGTAGAATAACTTCAGTTTTGTTGGAGTTTAACATCAGGAAGTTGCAGGTCATCCAGGTTTTTATGTCCTTAAGACATGCTTGAAGTTTAGAGAACTGGTTTGTTTCGTCTGGCTTAATCGATAGATATAACTGGGTATCATCTGCATAACAATGAAAGTTTATTAGGTGACTGATAATATTCCTGGCTGCACGGTGGTGTAGTGGTTAGCACTGTCGCCTCACAGCAAGAGGGGCCCGGGTTCAATTCCCGGGCTAGACAACCTTCTGTGTGGAGTTTGCATGTTCTCCCCGTGTCAGCGTGGGTTCTCTCTGGGTTCTCCGGCTTCCTCCCACAGTCGAAAGACATGCAACTAAGGTTCATTGAAGACTCTAAATTGCCCGTAGGTGCGAATGTGAGCGTGAATGGTTGTCTGTCTCTCTATGTCAGCCCTGCGACAGACTGGCAACCTGTCCAGGGTGTACCCTGCCTTCGCCCATTGACAGCTGAGATCGGCTCCAGCACCCTGCGACCTTTAACTGGATAAGCAGGTTACAGAAAATGGATGGAATGGATGATAATATTCCATAAAGGAAGCATATATAAGGTGAATAAAATTGGTCCAAGAACAGACCCTTGTGGAACTCCATGACCATGATGGCTTATCAGGCAGCAAGAAACCATAATGATTAATTCATGGATTACCAACATTCATAATACCAAATACTAAGTATAAACGCAAACAGAGATTTTTCACAACCTGGCCAATCCAAAAGACATGTTTCAAAGCCTTCTGTACATCACCGGTGGAGATTAGTAGTCTTCACAGCCTTGGTAAGACTCATACTGTAGCCTACTGGGGCGGCTGTGGCTCAGTTGTCCACTAATCAAAAGGTCAGTGGTTTGATCCCAGGCTCCTTCAGTCTACATGTCAAAGTATCCTTGGCCAAAATACTGAACGTTTGTGCATGTGAATGTTTATCGCTCCTGATAAGCAGGTGGCACCATGTATGGCGGCTTCTGCCACCAGTGTATGAATGTGTGTGTGAATGGCTTGTATTTTAAGGCGCTTTGAGCATTGATGGATTATTGAATGGGACTACCGGGTGCAGGTCCAAGGGCCAAAAGTGTCAGGGGCCCCCCTGGCATATACATATGAAATGTCTCTTAAAGAGTCACGTACCAACCAATACAAAGAATTATGACCACAAAGAAACGTAAAACGACTACAAATGGACAGAAAAAGACAATAAGACCAAAACAACGAGATACAGAACAGCTGCAACGAGACTCAAAAAGACTTACAACAACCATGAAAAGAGTTAAAATGACTTAAAAGAGACACAAAAAACTATATAAACTATATTCGCTTTAAACTGATCACCAACACTAGAAGCTTAGATATATCATTAACTATGAATAAACAGTCTAAACTGTCACAGAGGTAATAAAGTCAAATATTGCTTTGATTTAAATAGAAACTTCCTTACATCTACTGTATGTGGCTCTGCATGGTTATTCCATTCTTAATGTTCAGTTAATGACTGCAGGCTTTACTGTTTATTTACAGGCCAATGAGATAGCAACATTTGATTTTATCTGTCTTCCGCCCCGGTTCGTCCCACAGTCCGTCCCCAGTGAGCTTAGGTGATGCAATGCTGACACTCTGTGGTGCATCACAGTATTACTGCCTCCCTGTAACAGGACCAGGACCAGTCAACATACAGTAAACAAACAGTCTGAATGCAAATCTGGCATGTCCTTTTTCTGTCCAGTTCACTGTCCATGGGCCCGTGATGAGAGAGCAAACTGTTTAGTGTCCCCTCCTCTTCACACATTGTTTTGTTTTGCAAAAGAAAAAGCAATAATGTATCACAAACATTCAGCCATATGCTATATTTTTCAGTGAGGTATTCCCAAATCCTCATGTTGTGGACAAGTGTCACATAATTCTGCTGTGTAAGGTACAGCCACGATTTATGGAAACCTGCTAGGCGAGAAAGCACAAAGACTCCAGTGTAGAAGCAAAGCCAATAAGCATAATAGTACAGGGAATAATAATAGTAATGTGACTAATAATAATAGTGGTAGTAGCAGTGGGTGTCAGAAGGGCCACAGCAGAAGGCACGATCACAGTCCAGATATAATCCAGATTCATGGAAACCTGCGTGGCGAGAAAGCAGAAGGACTCCGGGGAAGAAGCAAAATCAGTAATGTGCATAAATAGGAGATTAATACATAAAGATGGAGGGAGAGAAGAGGAGAGATGAGCTCAGTGTATCCTAGGTAGTCCCCCGGCTGTCTGAGCCTACTCTTAAAAGTGGTGAGTGTGCCGGCCCCCCGGACTGAAACTGGAACCTGGTTCCACAGAAGAGGAGCCTGATAACTGAAGGCTCTGGCTCCCATCCTACTTTTATATACTCTAGGAACCACAAGTAACCCTGCATTGATGGAGCACAGCTCTCTAGTTGGGTAATATGGAACTATAAGTTCCTTAAGATAAGACGGTGCCTGGCCAGTTAGAGCTTTGTAGGTGAGTAGAAGAATTGTAAATTCTATTCTTGATCTAACAGGGAGCCAGTGCAGAGAAGCTAATACCGGAGTAATATGATCTCTTTGCTTAGTTTTTGTTAGAACACGTGCTCCAGCATTCTGGATCAACTGTAGAGATTTAAGAGATTTATTAGAGCAGCCTGATAATAACGAAAAAAAAGCAATAATGTACCACAAACATTTAGCCATATTCTATATTTTTCAGTGAGGTATCCTCATGTTGTGGACAAGTGTCACAGAATTCTACTGTGTCACCTTCAGTCTCCTTTGCACTACAGTGCCGTCTATCCTGAAAATGTCGAGAAGGAAGAAGTCATAGAATCAGGCTGCTGGAGGATAATAATCTGTAGATTTTAGGTATAAAGACCAGACTTATAATTGACGTGACTTGCTTCAAACATGACTGCAGACCTTAAAACATTTTCTTTATACATTTTTATTGAATCTCAAGGAAAAGCCTGATACATCAAGTGCAAAGTAGAAACATATATTGTACTCAATCTACTTGATGTTCAAGATATGAAACTTTTTCACCAAACTGTTTAAAGGAAATACGCTAATTCAACTCTTACCGGAGTCAGATGAGAATATTGATACCAATGTGAAGCTGGAGCCAGTTAGCTTAGCTTAGCATATGTCTTTGCCAAAATAGAAGCAAGGGTAACCAGCTAGCCCGGCTCACTCACAATCGTTTAAAACAGGAAGTAGAAGTAGAATATGGGCAAAGACTAGCATCTTTAGCCTGATATCAAACAATCAGTTATCACGATATGCAGAGATAAAGGGAAGAGACAAAAGCCAGTCAGATTCAATTGTTTATTTTGTTATAGATAATTTAAAAAAAAAAGATTTACCCAGCCAGACAAAGCAGCCCATATTTAAATAAAAGAAATAAGTAGAAGTGAAATGTTTGCATGAAAAATTCCCACAGAGCCACAACGATCCATTCCAAACATTCTGGATTCTCTTTCTTGATTCACTAAGAATGAAACTATAGAACAGAGGCTTATTGCTTTTCCAACCTGGAAAAGAGTGTGTCATAAAACCTCACAGCTGACATTTTGACTTCCCCCAGCAGGAAAAGTGTAAAGAAAGAAATGAACAGATGCTGTTTTTAATTCAGGTTTCTGGTATACTCTTACTGGGACACTTGAACGCCACAGACCCATCGTTAGTGTTACTAGTAACACCTGTTTCTGAGTTCAAAACGTCTGCTGTGAGGAAAGGCCAATTTACGTACAATCCCACATGTCCCACATCAAATAAGTGTCTTCCTATTGGATCCCTCCCCGTTACCTCTCATCCAGAATAAGGAAACAGTTTGTCTGCAATATGCTCTAAAAACACCACATCACCGCAACATCAGTCTCGATCAAGCCGAGAGCACATGGTGACGAGATGCACGATGACTTTCCATCAGACTCCACATATGGTTCACAGCTCTCTCTGCAGCAGGACTTTCCCAGGATTCATCAGGTTCATCGGGTCGAGGGCGTCCTTGAGACGCTGCATGACCTGGACCCCCACGGGTCCAATCTCTTCAGACATCAGCGCTCTCTTCCCTAAGCCCACTCCGTGCTCCCCTGTGCATGTGCCGTCCATGGCCAGGGCTCGCCTGGAGGGAAAGGAATGGCATGACTCTACGCGTTACTGATATCACAATATGAATATATCTGCTGTATAATGTGATAGAACACAAAACACATTTGGCCAACCACCGTTTAGAAATCTCTTTGCAATTATTACTGTTATCAGTATGTGTGGCTTTCTTCATCTATTCTTCTGTGACAGTACTCTTAAGGATCTTAAGCTTTGTTTATACTCGCGTTGACACTGTAGCGCAAGCCTCCGCAGACTGCTAGCCAGCTCTGAGCATGAACGGAGGCGTTTGCACTCTACTAACGATGCGCTGTATTATTGTCCGAAACGTCAGAAGGCGTGAAGAATCAAAAAGAAGTCAAGTATTACATGCATTTTAAAGAAACAAAGGTTGAATATCCTGTAAACTATTTGATTTGCCTCAAAATCTTTACTCATTAGAAGATTTTTAAGGCCAATTTAAGGGAATTGGCCTTCTTTGTTTAATCCATAGACATGTAAACAGTGTTTTTATCAGTTAACTATTAGTGTGCGCCAAGACACACAAAATGAAGAGGTGCGCGACCAAACGTCCATTTGCAACAGCGAGCCAGGCCGTGATTACGTGAAAAAGTAGAAGTGAAATGTTTGCATGAAAAATTCCCACAGAGCCACAACGATCCATTCCAAACATTCTGGATTCTCTTTCTTGATTCACTAAGAATGAAACTATAGAACAGAGGCTTATTGCTTTTCCAACCTGGAAAAGAGTGTGTCATAAAACCACCACAGATACATGTAGGCCTTTTTCTCACAGCTGACATTTTGACTTCCCCCAGCAGGAAAAGTGTAAAGAAAGAAATGAACAGATGCTGTTTTTAATTCAGGTTTTGGTATCCTCTTCAGTGCAATCTGTATAGGATGAATAGATTTGTGAACCGGAACCAAATTAGTAATTTAGCAATAAGCCTCTGTTCTAGAAATTCATTGTTAGTGAATCAAGAATCAAGAAAGACAATCCAGAATGTTTGGAATGGATCGATTTAGCAGTGCTTTCCTCCTCTCTGTGGGAATTTTTCATGCAAACATTTCACTTCTATTAGTGAGTGTCAGAGAGGTGAGAGGTTTTTATTACCTTGCCAGTTTCTCGACGAAGAGGTGGACCCTGTGCAGCTCCTCCGTGTCACTGGGGTCCACCACCATCAGACAGTGGAAGTTACCATCACCCACATGACCCGCTATGGGACCTGCAGGTACAACAGATAGCACACTCTCACGAGGCTGGGAAACACACAGTCATATTTTTTATTGGACTTGAATTTCATTCTTTCTCTCATGATGGATCTACAGAAGCCCTGAGAGGAAACTGAGTGTTATTTTTTTATGTTTATGACGAAAAGGTGAGACTAAGTCTTTGCCAAGATAATGTTCGTGATCTTCATCAGTGAAACACATGAGAAAAGACTTTGGCAGGTGAGTTTATTTTTTTTTATCATTATTTTTTAATCCAGTTTGTGGTTGTAATACTCATTGCGACAACAAGAGGCTGAAGTGCACCACTACCCAATGTCCTAAATAGGACTAAAAGCATTCAATTCAATTCAGTTTATTTTGTATAGCCCAAAATTACAAATTTGCCTCAGAGGGCTTTACAATCTGTACACATGCGACATTCTCTGTCCCTGAACCCTCACATCGGCACAGGAAAAAAGGAAGAAACCTCTGGGAGAACGACAGAGGAGGGATCCTTCTCCCAGGATGGACAGAATGCAATAGATGGCATGTGTACAGAATGAACAACATAACAGTTTATAACAAGTTTACCCTTGAGTTTTAATTTCTCCATGCTCTATAAACACAAGGTACATATATTGTGTGTATATTGTGGGGTAGTGGTGCACTGAATACACACAATATATGTACCTTCTGCACATCTGAAATGTCCGTGGCCCCAAAAATATTTTTACAGTTTAGCTCAGAAAAACGATCATGAATACAGAAGAGAATTTTTTTTTTATATCCTCAGAATACAGGATCACAAATTATAATTTTTTTCTCACTCCCCTCTCAGGGCCTCCGAAAATTGGCTAAAATTGGCTCAAATTAAATTAAATTAAATTCAAATTTAAATCAAAGCTTTGTAAAACCTGCATGCCACACTACCAGCTCAACATTTGGTACTATGGTTTCATTGGGTGGCCACGCATATAATACATGCCCCACATTAAATGGTTCACGCGAAAATGGTCCATAAAGTAGATGCTGAATTTTTTAAATACACTAATTATTTGTGAATAACAATCAGTAGCAATAATAGAACATTTACTCAACAGTCATGTGATGGTAATGTATCCATACGAAGTACTATATTTTCTGTACCAATAATGCATTATTAACATTATTAACAGTTAACAGTTCAACACCATTGATATTGTTCTCTATGCAGGGCACTCACCCAGCAGCCTGTTCTCAATCAGGTCCTCCTTGGTCTCCACTATGATTTGAGGCAGGCGAGACAGAGGGACACACACATCTGTGCTGTAAGCCTGTTGGGACACGCTCACACACGTTCACTTATATCCCTTTTGGGGACATCACATAGACTTGTACATTCATTTCCTGGAGACGTACCTTAACCATAACCAGTACTTGCCTTATTCTAACCTACAGTACCAGTCAAAAGTTTGGACACACCTTCTCATTCAATGGTTTTTCTTTATTTTAATTTTTTTCTACATTGTAGATTAATATTGAAGACATCCAAACTATGAAGGAACACAAACAAATGCTCAACAAACCAGAATATGTTTTATATTTTAGATTCTTCGTAGTTGAATGAGAAGGTGTGTCCAAACTTTTGACTGGTACTGTAACCCTATAATTAACCACTAACCCCCCCCCCAAAAAAATTAGCTTTTTCCCCAGTTGCAGACCATCTTTTGTCCCCAAATGGACAAGCCGTCCCTAGTTCTTTACGCTAAAAAATGTGTCTCTGAAGGTGAAATACGGATGTTTTGGTGGTGAAATGTAGCATCTTACGTTTCCTGTATTTTGTCCCTGAACCTGCTCTGTACACTTAACAAACTGTATTGTTCTTATATTGTTTTCATATGTTTGTGCTCTCAGAATCGTTGGTGGTATTTCAGTGGTTAAACTAGCGGGTGACTGTCTTTACCTTGCAGCCCGGTCTGAGAGCCAGACAGGCGTACCAGGCGTCATGACGGGCTTTCCACAGCCGCTCCCGCTTCTCTGCATCTTTAGCCCACTGAAAATCAGCACCACCGTTACTCTGAGTGATGTTCTCTGTGGAAACGCACACATACACACAAAAACAAGGTTTTACGGTTTTGCAAAACTCCCGTGAACAGCAACTGTGCGACTTTTAGCCGTTAGGGAATCCACGATGATTGCTTCCTCGTGAGATTAGCACACTCACACACCGGCTATGTTGACCTGCTCCTCCAGGCTTTGCTCGGAGCCGTGGAACTCCAGGAACAGACTCGGGGTCACGGCGTAGGACAGGGAGCTGAACCTGTTGCACGCGTCTAACATCACGTCATCTAGGAACTCTGAGTGACGCAACACACAGGACACAAAGACAAATGTCACTGTGATGCATCTAAATAGGTCATTCAAACTTTTACTTTTTGGTCCAATACAAATTTTCCGACTGCCAAAGACAGATATTGATTCCATTTGCAGAGCTAATGTTTGGATTCATTTCATCCTCCTACTGCAGGTACCTGTTCTCTCTACGATATCAATAAGCTTTCATTTTTTCCTTGTTTTATCTTTTCATCTCTTGGCAACTGCTTTATCTTTCATTAAGTGAAATGACACTTAATGACACAGCAAGTGCTGAGAGCAATCATAGACAGCAGGCAGTTTGTGAGAGTGTCTCACTCAATTTGAACCACACCACCCATTTTTGACACGTGTTATTTCTTAAGGAGGAATCCCTGAAATCCCATCATATCACTGACTGATCACTTGTTTAACGCCGTGTGATCCAATATTCCTCTGGGGTTCAAAAACTTTCGACACAGGATTTAAGGCATCTTGAGTGTTGCCTAGACCGGAGCCAGATGTGGCCAGTTGAGAAGACCGTGGGTCAAAGGGGTGTGATGTATGATTACGTAAACCCGTAGCACACTTTAGTCATGATGTGATGTGATGTGCACAGCTGTGATCACATGCGTCGTCTCCTCACCGATTCGAGCGATGGGTACTCCCGCCTGCAGAATCTGCACTGTGCTGTCTACCGCCGCCTGGACGGAGGGGAACGAGCACACAGCCGACACCGTGCTTTCCGGGATGCCGAACAGGCGCAAGGTAGCCTTGGTGATGATCCCCAGTGTGCCCTCTGACCCCACAAACAGGTTGGTCAGGTTGTAGCCTGCAACCGTCTTCCTGCAGATCCATAAGAAAAGGAGTAGGGTTAGGTTTGAGATTCACAAGGCGCGGCTCCTTATTTGTGGGTGTAAATAGCCCGCGTGTACCTGGAACGTCGGCCCTTCCCCCCCGTGTGAACGATGCTCCCGTCAGCCAGCACGACCTCCAGGTTCAAAACATTTTCCCTCATGGTTCCATAACGAATTGCATTGGTGCCAGACGCACTGGTGGCAGCCATGCCACACAGAGAGGCGTCAGCCCCGGGATCTGAGACGGTAATGGAAGCCAAAGGGAGAATATACAAGTCAGGGTTGGAACGGGGATGAAAGATGTCAACTTTGAAAAAGACGGGAAGACTAGCAGTGTTTTACTAATTTGAATTTAAATATAGCAAACAAAGCTAGTAAATGACATTATAGAGGGCTTAACATTTTGAAATTCCACATCGCAATGTTCAGATGTTGTATATATATATATATATGTATATACAGTATATATATATATATGTGTGTATATATATATATATACATATATATATATATACACATATATATATATATATACACACATATATATGTACATACATATATATACACACACACATATATATACACAAACACACACACATATATATACATATATATATACCTACATATATACCTACTTACCACAAACATATTTCGGAAAAAAACAGAATTTCAATTGAGTGAACAATTTGTCAAACTTAATACTAAAGACTACATATCCATAGATCTGACTTCACAATGACAGTACACATAAGAGTGCCACCTCACAGTGTAAGTCAGACAACATCTGAACATTCCGATGTGGAATTTCAAAATGTTAAGCCCTCTATAATGTCATTTACTAGCTTTGTTTGCTATATTTAAATTCAAATTAGTTTACTATCATGCTGGTATGATCCTATGCATCAAAGGGTTAAATAAAAAAATTCATGTAATTTTTAGAAAAAGCATAATAATAGAAATATATATATCCATCTCACAGCATAGCCTAGAAAAATAGCCTAGAGATATTATTTATAAGCCATATTTTTCAGAACTACCGATTTTAAAGTTACTCAATACGCCATTCAGAGAATATCTATTGCTTCCACACAGCTCTTAACATGGCGATGGTTGACCTGGTGGCTAGAAGCTAACAGTGTTTATTTGAGGGGGAACGTGATGGTGGGCGCTACGCTACGCCACTAGAGAGCAGTGCAGAGTGGCAGCCTTGAGCTAAAAAGCATGCTCGGCCAGCCCGGTCATGTGAACAAAGCAAAGAGAAGCTCTGATGTTAACACAAACAGGTGCTCAGGTAGACATTACTTCACTGTATATGTAAATAGCACATTGTTTGCTGCTATGGTGATCTCATCTGTTTGTTATAAAGTTAAAAATCACCTTGGGGAATAGATCATCACCTGCTGGATGTATGAATTTCAATTACTTTATGTTAGCTAGAAATCAGTCAAAAGTAAATAAAAAGTTTTGGAACAGATTATCTGTTACATAACAGCACATTTTATTAACATTTTCCCACGTCACGTCTGACTGAAGAAGGATGTGTAAAGTAATCTGCCTCGGTGTCAGTTTACTGATATAACCCAGACTCACTCAGCTGGGCAAAGAAGAGGAAGACAAATCTGACATTTCCACCTTTTATTCCCAGATAAGAAGACAAAATGCTCTCAGTGTAAAGGAGACATACATCGATTCACACACATCGTCGGTGGAAGCCAGAATGGAAAAATATTTATTTTGTGGAGTGCCTTTTATGTGACAAAACCATCAGGGAAACAGAGTGAAAGATATCCACGTGGTGGATTGATGATGCCGGTATACAGCACTGACCAGGCCGGCTGAGACTCTGCTGCCAACCACGCAGCGGGCCACGGTCACCGAGGGCAACGATGAGAAAGCTGCATGTCACACCAGGACACGAGATCAGACTGCATTTTAATTTGGTGTTACTGCATTCAATCAGCTGAGGCAACGTCTCTCACATTTATCAGAGCAATATGTCTATTTAACAGCTGGTATTTCTACAGTTTGACTTACAACTTGCAACAGCATCAGTGACATCCACGTGGGTTGACATGTCTACGTCACTATTACTTAATATGATTATAATTGATTGTATGACCACTAGGGCAGTGCAAAAATATGACTATAGCTTACTATCGCAAAACTTTTTTCAACGATAGTGTATCAATATGTCCGTGACTGGAATCAACAGTTTACTGTGTTCTCTCCTTACTGACTATGTGCAATGCAAATATCTTTTAAAGTAGTTCTGATGCAATTTGTCCAATAAATTGTATCTTCAGCTCTATTTTTACATTTTCATTAAAAAAAACAAGTATTGCAATATGTTGTATCGTATCATATAGTATCGTATCGCAATATATAGCGATATATTGTATTGTGCACGTGTATCGTGATAAGTCCCGTATCCTGGGGTGCTTGCCAATACACAGCCCTAATGACAACATGGTTAGGTTATTGCTGCTATCTGACAACAATGGATTGCCATTGCTGCTGTTTCACTAGATTAAAAGCCCTACACAGTCTTGGTCCCCCAACCCTGGAGTTTTCACTCATCTGCCGGATTGGACCTCTCTTCAGAACAGTGAAGGCGGGCAATAACCTTGATGGACATTTTCCTCTCTAGTTGGACCTGTTAAGCAACCTAAAGTTATATCATTCTTATCGGTGTGTTCAGATATATTTTTTCCAGCGTACACCCACCCGTCTCCAACCTGAACTGAGGCCCCAGTGCTCCAAACAGCACCTCTTAATTCTGAGCTCGACATGCACCGGTGCACAGGACTGTTCAGGGCCGCCCACTCTCACGCTGTTGTCACTGTTCACATGCTCTCACATCACACGTCTATTTTCTCACTCAACAACAAAAAAAGTATAACTGATAATAATGTGATGTGCAAAAAAAGGACGCTGACAGACGAGACAGAGCAGCACAGTTAAACAATGCATCCCTATAACACAAACAGCCACACATTCTTTATTATGGGTCTACTGTGTATCTGTTCTTCATTCTATTGTCTTATATATATATTTATATATATATATGTTATTGCACTATTAAAGAAAATGGAGGTCAAAGACGTGTTCACTTTTTCGTCCACCAGCCACTTTGGCCGACGCAGTAGGTGCACTTTTAAAGTTGGTTTGCGGAAGTGACCCATGAATCTGATGGGTCGAGAAGATACGGGAGGAGATGTAGCTAACTTACCGCCAGAGGCATCAATTAGTACAATCAGCTCAGCCTGGTTGATACTATCAGCGAGTGTTGGTATCGAATAGGACTGTTCTATCTTTTCAGGCTAACATCTTTTCATTTCCAAAACTGGGAACATTTCTTGAAATAGACCTGAATTGTGAAATCCCAGACACAGAACCGATGTCATTTTTCCATTGGAATTTATTTAACTTGCTGTGAAATGCTGCCCATCTAAATGTTGGTGTGACTGGTCCTTCGCCGTGTTCTACTAACTGAGCGACTGGAAAACACAGAGAAAGCTGAGAGCGTGACTGACCGACAGGAAACCACAGGCCGGTGCCTCGCAGGTAGGCGTTGAGGGCCTTCCTAGTCACACCGGGCTCTACTGTCACATCACAATCATCCTGGTGGAGATCCAGAACCTGGTCCATGTTCCTCAGACTGAAGCACACGCCACCCTGAGGGTCGGAGAAAAACACATGTAGACACAAAGTACATGCACCCACACACACACAGAAGAACCACAGATTTCTTTTATTTTAATTTTTGTGTATTTTCAAGCTCCAGAGCCTATCCCACAAAGTCATTATCATTATGAACATAAACAACAAACATGGCTACTGTTAGTACTCACAGCTGTCAATAAAGCCAGATTCTGGTGATGACTAGTGCATGCAAACAGGTAGCGCCACACGCACGCACGCACGCACGCACGCACGCACGCACGCACGCACGCACGCACGCACGCACGCACGCACGCACGCTTCCTCTCTCTCACCTTGACTGCGCTGACCCCTCCCTCCAGGCCGGTTCCAGTGCCAAAGGGGATGATGGGAAGGCGGTGGCTGCTGCAGATCTTTGCCAGGGAACTGACCTCCTCCACACAACGGGGAAACAGCACCACATCTGGGGGGCAACATCTGTAAGGCGGCAAAGCAACGCTCGCTCACTCCATATAACTCCACTAAACAGAACCTTTGGTTATGACCTCTTGTATGAAAGATAATTTTATTAGAGCAATAGTCCTTTTAAAGGAAGCATTAATCTCCTGGCAACTGAGGCTACCAGTGCCATGATGGAGGTCAATGTGAGGGGGGGGCCTCACATTGGCCCCCTCCCAAAGTTTACCTCCATAACCAGTTAACCCTGAACCTTCAGGGACGTGACATCATCTAGTAGTTGAGAGTGTGAGAGTCTGCAGGGGCTTGAATATTCAGCAGGTTGATTTTTATCAGTTCATTTGAATATATGGTTTAGACCAGGGGTGGGCAATTATTTTTCCCAGGGGGCCAAATGAGCAACTGAAAATATTTTGGAGGGCCGGGCCAAAATGCCGAACTCAATTATGCATAATATACATTTTATTTCTATATAAAAAGCAGTAAATGGCATTGTTTTGACCGCTGGTAAGAGTGTATGTTATTATTTGGCAATTAAAAGGTGAGGTTAGCTTTCAAAAATATCATTTATTCAAATAGAATTTCCAAAATGATAAACAAAATGTGAAACATTTGACTCATTTTCAGTCACATTAATAACAAAGGGCATTTTGAGTTTCATATACTATTGAAACAAGGATTTTCTTAGCTTTCTAAAGACATCACATCATCTTTGTAGCCAAAATAAACAAGACATGTCACTGAACTGTGTAAAGAAAAGTGTCCCAGTTTTGTAGCCTTTTTGTGTCCCATTTCACTTGTTATATTTCCACATTTTAGTGTTCTTCAGTTCTTTTTTTTTACTGTGCAGAAAAAAAGAAAAGGATCAAGTGTCCCATTTCACTTGTTATATAGCTTTGCTAGTAAATCCGTTGATGTCCGCGCTCGTTCGGCATCAGTCAAGTTTTTGTATTTCTCGGCATGTTTCGTCTCGTAATGCATGCATGTCGCACCAGGTTTATGAATAAGTAAGTCTCTGCTGAAAATGTATGTGATTTCATGTTTCTTGTGTGCCAACTTAAATCCTTAATGTTTAATGTTTGTGTAAATAAAAAATGCCAGGCTAAACACATATGTGCCGTCCTCTTTATTTACCTTTTTTCTTTTAGCACCTCCGGCTTCCACTAGTAACCCTGTGTTTAACGCAGAGACTATGTATTACAAATGGACGTAGTCATCGTAACGCCACCCGTTGGTTTGTGGACTGCCGTTTTCCAGCCTTAAATTCGGCGATAATTTACTCAATGAACATCATGCTGTATTGAAGAAGACTTGAAACTAGAGATTGAGACCATAAACTCATGTTTACAATATTTACTGAGGGAATAAATCAAGTGAGAAGTAGAGTCATTTTCTCATAGATTATATACAATCAGAGGAGTCGCCCTATGATGGACATTAGAGAGAATGTAAGTTTAAGAAACTTCAGCATTTGCCTCTCTCTGCAGAACTGGACTTTGTTGCCCGGTTTAACGTCACATTGCTATGGATTCCCTTATTCAAAGTCTTCAGAAATGCAGACATATGGTAAGTGTTCATGAAGGGTTCAAAATGTCTGCAGAGAGCTCTAACTGTGAACTCTTAATGGTTATCTGCATTATGTCTCAAGAAAATCCTAAAGCTCAAGGCTTTTGTTACTGCATTCTTTTGGGAAAACATGCTGTTTTTGTTATATATTATTGAAAACACCATTCACATACAATATTATGAGTGTGTGTCTGCGTGACGGAGTGAGACGGACTGACCTGTGCATAGACTCGTCTTTGCCGTGTTGCTCTCTGACGGCTTCACTCAATGAGACGCCGTCCTCGCCACATATAGACCTGAATGCAGACAGCACGCTGTCCAGAACGGCACTCTGTGCAGACACATGAGGTGATGGAGGGTGAGTCATCCCAAGACAGTGGGAGAAAGAGATAGAATATAACATTTTACATTTGGATAGAACAGTGCAATGAAGATTTATCTCTTATTTTCTCATAGACTTCTATACAACCAGAGGACTCGATAATGCAGGTTTAAGGCACTTATATATTGACTTCACTTATTAGACATGAAGTTTGCCACCTGGCTGTAATAAAAGATTGGTTGTTCTTAAAGAGACCCCTTTTTCATCCATGTAGACCTTTACTCCAGCTGCTTAGCATGACCTTTTATTTCGCAGCAGAAATAGACGGCAACTGCGTACATGCATGCTCTGCAGAAAATGTTACTGTTGTGCAGTGCCTTTTGGGAGTTTTTAGAATTTATATTCCCTGAACATTTTTACAAAATAGCTCCCATGAAATACGCTGCATTTTTTCTTTTAATTTGTTTTAGTTTTTCGTGTTTATCACTTATGGCATATGACAGAATACACTCATCAACATCGTACAAAGGAAGTGTGTGGATTTTGTGCACAATCGCACAATGGTGATCTAACATAATAACCTAATAATGGAAGAGTCAGCATATAATGTTATAAAACCATGAGTGAATAACGTAAGAGTTTTGTGCTTAATGTAATAATTAATTACATTATGAGACAGTTATTACATTATACTTCAAGCAAATGTATTGAATAATAAATTCTCCAGTCGGGAAAAGATCCTCCTTGTGGCACTGGCCCCACGGTGTCAAGTCTGTGGCAAGCGAGCGGCTTTTGTTCGGCACCGAGGCCACAGTTCATGAGAACACCCATTGTTTTTAGCTGCTTTAAAATCGGTTTTATGAGTTTAGTTGAGTCACCTGAGCCACCCGTTCTGTTTAATAATTACTTTGCTAGCTTTTAAAACAAAAAGGAACAAGATACACTCTTAACAAATAATTACTTTTACAGTCATTTAAAACAATCGGCCAGAATTATGAAAAGAAAATTTAAAATAAAAGTCTGAAAGAAATTCACTTTATTTATTTGTGTGTGTGTGTCAGTAATCACACTCATTGTAATTTTTTTTAAAAGCCATACAGAACCCATTCAAACATTACATCAAATAGGCTACATGATGCCAGAGGCATATTTATTTTTCAGCTAATGTTCTTTGAACAAGTGCTGGTGTTATTTGTCCTGTCAGTGGAAACTGTTGACGTGTTGCTACATATTTTATTGTAAGCGGTTTGAGGTTCAAAAGACGTTTAAAAGACAGTGATGGTTAAAAGACGTTCAAAACTGGATAAAAAGTGAAAGTTTATTCAACGACTATTTGCAGACGTGTATTAAATGTTCACGTTTTGATCACATTTCAGCGGGATTTGCAATACTTGCTTTCAACTGAGAAATGTGGATGTGGTTTCTGAGTTGGGCTCTAAAGTGATGATATACCATTATCAGCACAAATGGGCTCTACATTTATACTTATCTAGAGCTAACTTTATACATGATTTGATCCATGAGCAGAAGCCCACTTACGTGAATCGAGAACAGCACACACACGCACACACGAAAGCAGAAGTGCACGAATAAAGCAGCTGTAATTAAACCTCTTCTTAAGAAACCTACTCTAGATCCAGAGGTGTTGGCTAACTATAGACCTATATCTAACCTTCCGTTCCTCTCTAAGATCCTTGAGAAAGCAGTAGCAAATCAGCTCTGTGACTTTATGCATAACAATAGTTTATTTGAGGATTTTCAGTCAGGATTTAGAGTGAATCATAGCACGGCACTGGTGAAAATTACCAATGACCTTCTAATAGCTTCAGACAAAGGACTTGTCTCTTTACTTGTATTGCTAGACCTTAGTGCTGCATTTGATACCATTGATCACCAAATCCTATTACAGAGATTGGAGCATCTTATAGGCATTAAAGGAACCGCACTTAGCTGGTTTAAGTCGTATTTATCAGACCGATCTCAGTTTGTATATGTAAACAATGAAAGCTCGATGAAAACCAGGGTTAGTCACGGAGTTCCACAGGGGTCTGTTCTTGGACCTATTTTATTTACCTTATATATGCTTCCCTTGGGGAATATTATCAGAAAACACTCAGTAAACTTTCATTGTTATGCAGATGATACCCAGTTATATCTATCAATTAAGCCAGACGAAACTAACCAGTTCTCTAAACTTCAAGCATGTCTTACGGACATAAAAACCTGGATGACCTGTAACTTTTTAATGTTAAACTCTGAAAAAACAGAAGTTATCCTACTAGGCCCAGATCACCTTCGAATTCAATTATCTAACGATATAGTTTCTCTAGATGGCATTGCTCTAGCATCCAGCACTACCGTTAAGAACCTTGGAGTTATCTTTGACCAGGATCTGTCTTTTAACTCTTATATAAAACAGATCTTAAGGACAGCCTTCTTTCATTTACGTAACATTGCGAAAATCAGGCAAATCCTGTCTCAAAGTGATGCAGAAAAACTAGTTCATGCATTTGTTACCTCTAGACTAGATTACTGTAACTCCTTATTATCAGGCTGCTCTAATAGGTCTCTTAGATCTCTACAGTTGATCCAGAATGCTGCAGCACGTGTTCTAACAAAAACTAAGAAAAGAGATCATATTACTCCAGTATTAGCTTCTCTGCACTGGCTCCCTGTTAAATCAAGAATAGAATTTAAAATTCTTTTACTTACCTACAAAGCTCTAACTGGTCAGGCACCGTCTTATCTTAAGGAACTTATAGTTCCATATTACCCAACTAGAGAGCTGCGCTCAATCAATGCAGGGTTACTTGTGGTTCCTAGAGTATATAAAAGTAGGATGGGAGCCAGAGCCTTCAGTTATCAGGCTCCTCTTCTGTGGAACCAGGTTCCAGTTTCAGTCCGGGGGGCAGACACACTCACCACTTTCAAGAGCAGGCTTAAGACCTTCCTTTTTGATAGCGCTTATAGTTAGGGCTGGTTCAGGTTCGCCTTGGTCCAGCCCCTAGATATGCTGCTATATGCCTAGACAGCCGGGGGACTACCTAGGATACGCTGAGCTCCTCTCTCCTCTTCTCTCCCTCCTTCTTTATGTATTAATCTCCTATTTATGCACATTACTGATTTTGCTTCTTCCCCGGAGTTCTTGTGCTTTCTCGCCTCGCAGGTTCCCAGGAATCGGGGTTATATTTGGACTGTCATCGTGAAACTGCGTGAGAGCATCCCCGCGTCTACACGCCAATCTTGAACAGTCACACAAGAACAGGGAGGGCCTGAGACACACACATACACACATGATGAATCAACCACCTGGCTTAAGGAGTAGGCAAGGTCCTACTCTACGAGGACAATACCCTCACTGTAGAAAACTGACAGTAACAAGATAAGGAAATAGTACAGATTGCCCGAATAAAACCAGTCCAGACCAGATTCACACATGTACACTCGACAACATACACACACACTGAAAGATGACAGCAACCAATGGGACGTGAGCCAGTGTGGGCGGATATGCCCAGAGCTCCAACCAGGCCGCTTATAGCTAAAACAAGCTCCGCCTGCTACTTTAATATTTGACCAATAGGCTCCCTAACGGAGAACCTATGAAATCCGCTGCGCACCTTGTCCAAGCGCCTTTTTTCCGGACGTTCAACCCTGTTGAATGTTCTAATTAGGTCCGTGCACGTATAACTGCTCGGAAATGCAATATTCATGCAAAGCTTAAAATAAAGCACTTTTGAACTTAACTCAAAACAGTCCTTGTCTCTGGTGTCTGACGAATCCTCAGCACAACAGTCTGCATGAAGAAGTTTGCTATAACTTAAAGGCAGCGTGAACACGGTTGTTAATGCTAGCATTATCCAAAGACCCCAAAAGAGAAAGTACAGCAGCTATGATAACAGTGTAATGACCACCGTGCTGAATTAGCTCTGTCACTGGGTTACTTGTTGAATATTTTAACTAGCTAACGTATCAGCCTCATACTCTCTCTGCTGCAGAACTCACCCTGGCGGTGTTTTCCGTTTGAATGCTGCGACACTGGAGGAGGCAGTGGCGACGAGAAAGCAGCCGACGGCTCAGTTTCAAGCCAAGCAACATTTTCGACCTGTCCCCGGACTCTGTCACTGGATGACAGCTAGATAACAGACAGGCTTTAAGCGTCTGCAGAAACCTCGGACTGGAAACATAAACAAGACTTCCTGCCAATTACTTTCAGAATAAAACGAAACTATTACAGATTTGAAGAATCGTAATTAACAATTATACAGGACATTTTAAAATTGTATATATTATTAATACCTGTCTTTATCTTTATTTTGGTAAAGTCAGGTGAAACGTTGCTGGTGACCTCACTGTTCAGCAGTGGTAGAAGCAGTATTCACATATTTAACTTAAGTTAAAGTAACAATACTGCAATGTAAAAAATACTATGTTACAAGTTTTCAGAATTTTACTGAAGAAAAAGTAGAAAAAAGTATTGGCATCAAAATATGCTACCAAGTACCAAAAGGTAAAATTATTAATTACACGGAATTGCCCATTTCATAATATTATGTATGTGACATCAGTTAATTATAATTAGTAATGCATCATGACTTTGTTCATCACTTAAATGTTGCAGCTGGTAAAGACTGCATTGGCTTTATACATTGCTGGGTATCTTAACCTATAATTATACATAAAGATTTATTTGTTAACCATATTTTTGCTTTTATAATCTGAATCTAAAACATAACTCAAAGTTGTGATGAAAATGCAGTGAAGTAAAAAGTACAATATTTGCCTCTGAAATGTAGTGGAGTAGAAGCATAAAGTAGCATAAAATGTAAATATTCAAGTAAAGTACAAGTACCTTCAAAGTGCACTTCAGTACAGTACTAGAGTAAATGTACTAGGTTACTTTCCAATACTGCTGTTCAGTTTTATTGCAGCCTTTATTGTTGTTGTTTGAGTAAAAACATCAACTTTTTAACATTTATTTTAATTTCTTTGTTTCATGTTATATGTTAAGATGTTGGTGACCTGGGCTGCAATTCATAAAAGGAATATCCAGCATTTGTTAATACATAACTTAAAACCTGCTACAAAATCTAGTCATCAACAAAGTTTAAAGGCTCTGGTGGGAACAAGTGTCCATAGGCACATTTTTTTTCCTGATTTCGAAAGACAATAACCAGTATGGATCGGCCAGCATCCCCAGAAAACATTTGAATCATCTCTAGAATATTTCTTATGTTTTTGCCTGATGTGTTGCACAAGCATGATTCCAGTTTTGAAAACTTTAATGCAGAAAATTTAAACATTTGGTGCACATAATGATAATTGGCTATTCACTGTAGTTAAGAGACATCTTGTGCAAATTTAAATTAAACACAAATAGTTGCATACAACCTAGATTGTTCAATGAGAGGGATGTAGTTTTAAGAATTTTTAAGGCATCAGGAACAAATTAGGACCAAAGTCCCTTAAACTGATATTTTGTGATCTGCAACTAAATCTTGAATTTATTGACATTACATTGCACTACCCCCAAAATGCAGTTGAAATGGATTTTTCGTAGGAACAAATAACTTTGTCATACCATACATTTGAATATCTGAATATTCCAACGTTTGTGTTTTTCAGCAAATCGTATGCTTATATTTTGAAGTCCACCTCAACATCATTTCCGGTCATATCTTCGCTACTGCTGCTCTCGACGACGCAATGACGTTCTCCTACCGGACGGGGGCGCTGCAGGTTAAAAAAAATAAATTAAAAAAATAAGACGTCAAGGTGGGCTCAAAGTGACACGTAGGGAAGTTACAGGTGGAGCAGAAAGCTGCTCCCGTCAACATCGACGACTCTGCTATTCTTTAACGCATTTAGTCGTAAAGTAAGTTTATTGTCACCGTGACACCTTACTAAAAGGATCCCACAGTATCTGTTATAAAGTCGCCCTGCGATGCCTTATGGGTATTGTTGTCCTACATGTAGTTTTAGTTAGCATTGTTAAGTTAGCAGTTCAAAGTTCAACGCAGCTTATCAGTCATGCTATAAACAGTCAGCTGTAGACTGTCACTGTAATGCAGCCGTGCAACAACGTCACATATCACTCAAAACATTTCTCCGAAACACCGTCACGTTGTGAATTCAAACTTCAAACTGAAGTGGACTTTATTGACGTAACTTTTAACAGAGACACTAATCGATCCATCCAATGTGTTGCCTGGAAGTTAATGTTTAGCTAATCAGCTCCACCTGCGTTGATTACTGTAACCTATGAACCGATTTTACCAGAAGGAAATAACAGCTTGGCAAATGTCTAAATGTATCCGATTACTTCATAGTCGGCGTCTGCACAAGCAAGGCCACTTTAAATGACAAGGATTCTTCACGTAGTCTGGTGGAAAGACGTTTTTTTTCCTTGGACGAGGAAACTGGACAAAACAGTCAGTTTATCCCCAATTGATACGTGATTACATCCATGACGTTGCTACTTGTTGATGTTTTGAAACCCTTGTAAAATGTGTTACTATCCCATATAAACAGTTGTGTTGCTGAGAGGCCATGTACCCTGTAGACCTTCCAGCTGTGGAGGACACTGACCTGACATCAGCATCTGAGGAGTACCTCTCCTTCTTGGAGTCAAGACCTCATGATAACGAGTGGTTTCAATCATCTCAGACTTCCAAGGTACCATAACACTGATAATCACTTTTTCCATAATGACCATGGTGGCGTTTTCCGATTAAGTAAAGGCAGGAATCTCCACAATATTCACTTCTTAATTACTTCTTAATTTAATAACTGTTAACACTTGGGAGCATGCTGAACATCCTTGACACTGGTTTTGTTTGAAAGGTTAATCTTTGTTTCCTCAAATGTTTCCCCTGTAGTAAAGCCATTCTGTTTGACATTAGGATGTTCTGGGAAAAGAGTACAGAGCTTTGTATCTTTGCTCAGGTAGCGATAACGGCAAACCATGTGAGGCGGCTGCAGCTGTTTGAGGACGACCAACCCGACTGCACGCTGCTGGCCCTCCACCCTCCTGATGATCCAACACAAGGTGTGAGACTGAGCTCACTGGCCTCATCAGACAGCCATGGAGACAAAAGACTAATGCTCTCTGCTCTGCCTTCCAGTGGTGGCTCTATACCTGCATGAGAAGTGGTGGCGCGTGGACGACGTCTTACGCACTTCCAGCAAGTCCAGAATCGGTTTGATTTTGGTAACTGATGTCAGCATTTTATATTCATTTGACCGGACATTAGTGCAGAGTGTGTCTTCCGAAGGGCACTAAGTGTAAATGGCTATTGTATGGAAGCCCAGAGCAGCTGAGTTTGCAGTCTTTTTTTTTCTACTCCGATGTCTCAAGATCCCTCGCCATCTGGATAACAAAGACGTTTACTCAAGAAAACGAGTTAATCATCTTTAGGAAACAAAACATAGTTTTCTCAAGATGACAAGGCGATTATCTTGTTCTTTTAAGAAAACAAATATCTTGATTTGATGGGATATTTTTAATTTCATGGCATTCAGACATGCTTATTTGAGTGTAACTGCGACTCCACAGAGGAATGTGCAGCCTGATCACACTGACTCTTTGCACCAGAATTCTGTACGAGAAGTTCAGAACAGCTGATTTACATGGATATTTATGAGACATGACTCATTATCTAGTGAAAACAACTTCTCTTTTCTTGATAACGAGACAATCAGCCCCTGATCTCGAGATAAAGATTTTAAAAAGATTGTGCAATTGGGACTATTTTCTATTAATTAAACTACAGGCCTGTATTTGTGGTCTATAAGGTATGAGAGTACAAAGTATACATGTAATCATGTATCTTGTTTTTACAAAATAGAGTTGGATAAAATAGTGAAGTTGCTTATCGTTAAGGCCATCAAAGGTTCATTCGTGAAAATGTCAACTTCTAATTAAACTAGAGAAAATGTGAAGTCAGACAGTTATTAGAATGGTGAGTCACGTTTGACAATGCTGGACTTACAACTTTTATGTTGGATTTACAACAAAAGTTATGAGGTTGACGCCTCTGCGCTGTAGCTGCTTGAGCTAATGTTAGCTTAGCAGAGTGAGTTAAGCCTAGTTTAGACTCGCCGTAGTCAAGCTGGCGCGAGGCGTGTCCGCCAGAAAATTTACGTAAACACGGCGGTGCGTGGTAGTGAAGCTTGGTTGTGCAACTCTGAATTTTAGTTAAAAATAAATAAATCCTGTGATCACGTGACTGTCACAAATAGTTAACTGATAAAAGGGCGTATTTGCATCTCTGGTTATTATAATAAGGAGGCCAATTCATTTTTAGATACTTTAGAGACAGGAGGTGTTAGAAATCTTCGTTTTAGTAATACGAAGATTTTTAGTTTACAGGATATTCAGCCTTTGTTTCTTAATAATGTATGTAATACTTGAATAAAGACAGTAAAGTAGCCCATGAATATGAGTTATGAGTTTACAGTTAATAACAATCCCGCCCGAGTATTGTTGTGGTTGGTCTATGGCTTTTTGCCTGTTACACCTACAGTCTATGGGCAAATCTAGTTACAGTAGTTTTCTTTTAGATTCCTCACAGTTCATTTTGTTTGATCGTCCTCTGGCGTTTTAGAGACTAATGCAGCTTACATTGCAGAGAGTACAAACTCCTGCATACATACTCTGAACTTGCGCGACGTCTTCAGAGGCTCGCGCTACGGCGCCAAGCGCAAGTATAAATAAAGCTCTACTGTTTTGTTGTTTTGCCCGTTGACAGAATTAATGCTTTTTCAGGCTATGAAACCGACAGCTGTGGCTTAAACTTTCATTTGCTGCAGCGTGTTAAGAAATCGTATGTATGCTGTGAATCCTAGTTAAAATCTCGGCTCTTGAAATTTGAAAGTTGCGATTTGCCGTGCCGTCTGTTCTCATCGGTGTCCTTGTTTATTCGCCCAGGTGCAGTCGCTGACGGAGAGAGTGATTGTTTTCCTGCTCAGTCAGGTGGTGGAGAGGTCCTCACAGGAGAAGGCGTTGTTCTCCCTGCATCCCCGCACCGAGAGCTGCAAACTGCTGTGGAGAGATGGCCAGGCGGTTGGCTTCTACACCATCAAACAGAAGGGTGGGATGGAGGAGGAGAGTGAGAGGGTGGAGGAGGTTACTCCTTCCTCCTCCTTCGTCACAGATGTACTTTTACATGTCAGTTATGCCAACTGCAATTTCTAATATTAGTAGAAATTCCTGTGTGGCAACCCGGTTCTGAAAAGTGAAGCCAATGCTTAAGTCCCTTTAACTTGCATTCTCTCTACTGACCAGAAGGGGGCGACTCCTCTGGTTGTATAGAAGTCTATGAGAAAATGACTCTACGTCTCTCTTGATTTATTCCCTCAGTAAACATTGTAAACATGAGTTTATGGTCTCAGTCTCTAGTTTCAAGTCTTCTTCAATACAGCATGATGTTCATTGAGTAAATTATGGTCCATTTAGAGTCAAATAGACCATAAAGCAGGGTATGCTTTAGGGCGGGGCTACACAGTGATTGACAGGTCGCAACCGCGGTGTTGTCCAGTCTGGGAGTTGTCCGTGTTTTCGTCAAACAACTTTAACCTTTTCACAGTGTTCTCTCATTAAAGTTAATAATAAAATGTAAGTTGCCCCAAAATGTCTTGTTCAGCGTTGGGTTGTACTTCACCCTCTCGTGTCACTTCTGTTTGCAAAAACAACCAAGATTTTTTGAAATGCAGAACTTGAGTCTGCATTTCAAAAAACTCACGATGACGACGTCCACTTTTTATATACAGTCTGTTGTTCCTCCTTACAGAAAAGGCATACTCTGCAACTAACAATCAAAAGTACTGTATAGAGAGGTAATGTTATTACCATTTAAATGTAAGTACATTAAATGGCTATTGCAGAAAAAGCAGACTGTGTGATATGAAATATGATCCAAAAAATGGTTCCAGTTCATAAAAATTCCAGAATCATTATCAGAAAGGTTTTTGTATGTTACGTATAAAAAAAAAAGAAGAAGAAAAAACTTAACATCAGTCGATATACAAAAACATCTTTAACCCTCAAAAATCTAGTATGGATCGTCCTCTGTTCTACAGTTGTATGTGTTATTTACTGTGCTGATGTGCATTGGTGAAAACAGTAACTCACGTGTCTCAGGCAGTCTGTGTGACGGATGGAGCAGTCTCTGCTACCTGCTGCCTGCTCTGGACACGGTGCTGGTGAGGAGGAGCTGGAGGAGGAGAGGCCTCGGTCTTCAGATGCTGGCAGATTTCTGCTCCTCGTTCTCCACAGAGAAGTTTCTGGGCGTCAGCTCTCCGTTATCCTCCGGCATGGTGGCAGGTCAGACAAGGTTCTCTTTTTGCCCAATTATTCTTTTATTTACATTCTCGTTCTCCTTTTTCCCTTCTTCTTCTTCTTCTCTTATCTAGATGACACTTTTGTCATATTTGGCAGAAGAATGTACACTTCCTTTAATTTTTACTAGTGATCCTGGCTGCATTGATGTCGTATGGGAATAACTAACAAAATTACTTGGAAATGTTCACAACTGCATAAACTCCGTTATTTGTTCATGTTTCACGGCAGATCAAACGCCCAAAAGTCACAATCTCAATCCCCTTTCTAATCCCCCCCTCCCCCACCCCACATGAAACAGATCCTCTTGTAGTAATGACTATCTGAAAGCTGAGCATTATAGTGTTTGTTTTTTTAGAAGGCAGTATATGAATGCAGCACCGATACTCCAACCACTTCTTTCTTTCTTTTACATGAGCTAACTCGACAGAAACGCCTTAACAGGTTGTGTCTTTCCTGTGCGTTCAGTGTGCCGGAGCTTTCTGCAGCAGCACAAGGAACATCTGGAGCATCTGTATGAAGTGGAGGCTCCAGGGGGCTGGACTCAACGAAGGAACATCTGGCTCAGCATCCAGCTGGGCCGCTACTCCCACGGTGCAGGTTATATTTATTAAAATTTTTCTATTTTGTTTATATGCATGAAAGAATTTCCCAGTTTAGCTTTCACACTGAAAAGTGTGTTTTTTTAAGATTCCAATGTTTTGAGCTTGTCTTCTCCTAAAGGAGCTCTGAATGAAATCCACACTCTAAACCGGGATTGCCTCCGCACGGCTCTCACCAGCCAATATGGATGTTTCTAGCCGCACTAATGTTCTAGCTGTTCTAATGTTCTAGCTGCGCTAACAGCTAACAGCAGCAACTGTGCTGACAAAGCTAACCGTGTTAATGGGGGATAACCTTACATCTGCGCCACTGTGGGTCGGGACGGCGTTATCAGTGGTGTTAACAGTGCTAACAATGGAAACAGCGCTGACAGAAAGGGCCGGAGGGGAAGAAACTGGAAGGTCTAAAAGTTTCATAGGGAAGGACTCGCACGCATAAAAAGGTACACACAGCCAGCCCGGCAGCCAAAACAAAGCATACAAAAGCTCAGATTACAACACACACCAAGGGGGGACTTCATTCTCTGCTCAGCTAGACATTACCCCACTACACCTTAACATGTCTAAAAATTGTTTGCTGATACAGCGGGTAAAATAAGTATTGAACACGTCACCATTTTTCTCAGTAAATATATTTCTAAAGGTGCTATTGACATGAAATGTTCACCAGCTGTCGGTAACAACCCAAGTAATCCATACATACAAAGAAAACCAAACAAATAAGTTCAGAAATTAAGTTTTGTGTAATAAAATGGAATGACACAGGGAAAAAGTATTGAACACGCTTACTGAAATTAATTTAATACTTTATTTAAAAGCCTTTGTTTGTATTGACAGCTTCAAGACGCCTCCTGTATGGAGAAACTAGTCGCATGCATTGCTCAGGTGTGATTTTGGCCCATTCTTCCACACAAACAGTCTTCAAATCTTGAAGGTTCCGTGGGCCTCTTCTATGAACTCTGAGCTTTAGTTCTTTCCATAGATTTTCTATTGGATTCAAGTCAGGTGATTGGCTGGGCCATTCTAGCAGCTTTATTTTCTTTCTCTGAAACCAATTGAGAGTTTCCTTGGCTGTGTGTTTGGGATCATTGTCTTGCTGAAATGTCCACCCTCGTTTCATCTTCATCATCCTGATAGATGGCAGCAGATTTTTATCAAGAATGTCTCGGTACATTTTTCCATCATCCTTCCTTCAATTATATGAAGTTTGCCAGTGCCGTATGCTGAAAAACAGCCCCACACCATGATGTTCCCAACTCCAAACTTCACTGTTGGTATGGTGTTTTTGGGGTGATGTGCAGTGCCATTTGATCTCCAAACATGGAGTGTATTATGGCATCCAAAGAGTTCAATTTTGGTCTCATCTGACCAGACTATATTCTCCCAGTATTTCACAGGCTTGTCTAAACTTTAAACGAGCTTCAACATGCTTTTTCTTCAGCAATGGAGTCTTGCGTGGTGAGCGTGCATACAGGCCACGGCGGTTGAGTGCATTACTTATTGTTTTCTTTGAAACAATTGTACCTGCTAATTCCAGGTCTTTCTGAAGCTCTCCACAAGTGATCCTTGGCTCTTGGACAACTCTTCTGATAATTCTTTTCACTCCTCTGACAGAAATCTTGTGAGGAGCACCTGGTCGTGGCCGGTTTATGGTGAAATTATGTTCTTTCCATTTCCGGATTATGGCCCCAACAGTGCTCACTGGAACATTCAGAAGTTTAGAAATCCTTCTGTAACCAATGCCATCAGTATGTTTTGCAACAATAAGGTTGCGAAGGTCTTTAGAAAGCTCTTTGCTTTTACCCATCATGAGATGTTTCTTGTGTGACACCTTGGTAATGAGACACCTTTTTATAGGCCATCAGTTGGGACTGAACCAGCTGATATTAATTTGCACTGACAAGGGGCAGGATTGCTTTCTAATTACTGATAGATTTCAGCTGGTGTCTTGGCTTTCCATGCCTTTGTGCACCTCCCTTTCTTCATGTGTTCAATACTTTTTCCCTGTGTCATTCCATGTTATTACACAAAATGTAATTTCTGAACGTATTTGTTTGTATGTATGGATTACTTGGGTTGTTACTGACATCTGGTGAAAATTCCATGTCAATAGCACCTTTAGAAATATATTTACTGAGAAAAATGGTGACGTGTAAAATACTTATTTTACCCGCTGTATATTAACACTGTATATCGTATAGAGCTTCTTTCAGTGTACCCCTCACTCTTATGTGACCTCATTTGACTCGTGTCTTTCTAGGTATTAATGAGGAGAGCAGTCCAACATCAGGGGAAACGCAGAGGAATCAAGATGACTCCTCTCAGAAGGTGGGAATCCCAAATATCTCTCTGCTAATGTTGAAACAATCCCTCTAAAACACTTTTTTCATTCATGTTTAGAACAGCTACTGGTGACCATTTGGCATGTTTGACCCTACTCTTAGTGTAGAGTCTCAGGACAGAGGCTGGTAGTACAGATAGTTTAGCCCCTTGAGGCAAATTTGTGATCTATGATTGGGCTATATGAATAAAATTGACTTGGACTCTTTGATGACTTCAGACTCGACTTGACAAAATCAGAAAAGGCTTGCATTTTGACTTGGACTTAAACACCAATGACTTGTGACTTCACTTGGACTTTAGCCTTTTGACTAAAACACCTTCCCCCTAAGCCCAAAGAATAAAGAGGATGTTACTTAAATAGTGTGCCAGGAGTCAATTCATTTCCCTTCATTTCCTGAATCATCTAACGTTACTGCTATCCATACCCAGTAGTTCAACACTTAATTCCACAGATCCACTTTGTTTGAACCAGTCCAACAGCATCCAATCAGGTTGCAGGAATGAACCATGAAGAACTTACTTTAGTTTACTCGGCAACAATTGAAAGAAATTATACCAAAGATAACTTTGTTCACATACAAAAAACTATGCAGTACTCACAGTAAAACTCTTTGCAGTATGGAAAGCAAGTTGAAAATAACAGACAGTGTGGAACTGAAAGTTGAGGACTTTTGACATGACTTGGGACTTGTCAGTCTTGACATGGGACTTGACCCTGGATTTGTCAGTCTTGATTTGGGACTTGTTAGTCTTGACTTGGGACTCCACTAGGGACTTTAGTGCGAAGACTTGAGTCTAAGAGTGAAGTTGAAACATCAGTGATGCATAAAGTATTTAGAACTTAAGAGTTTAAAGTTACAAAAAACCTTGTAGTAAATACCAGTTTACAATAATGCTCAGTTTGTATTGAACCTGTCAGAGCGTCCACTCAGCATGATCATTTTTGTGAATATACAAGGTAACAAACTAAACATCACGAGCTTCAACAAAGTGGAAACTATTGGTTGGCTTTTTATTGCTTTGTTGCATTCATTTGTCCACCTTGTGTTGATGACATCTGTGCATCCTGAGATCTTAGGAGTCACCTATGTTGTTTTTTTAATGCAGATCTTCAGTTGCAGACTTGACCGGACCTCATTGCCCACCTGTAATGTGAACCCCCAGCCTGCAATAGGCCCTTCAGCACAACCAATGATAGCTTGTGATCCAAGCCAGGGGAGAAGCTCCCCAAGCAGTGAGATCTCTGGAACAGGATGTAGTCCTGCAGCCCACGCCCATGATCCGAATTCTGGACCTCCCGCCAGACCACCACAGTCCCTAAACACACAACAAACTCAGAAATCCAACCCTTCTCTCTCTGCAGGAGCTCACAGAGAGAAGCCAGAGGGGGAGGAAACACAAAGCAGGGCCAAACGAGTCAGGAGGACATGAGGTTTTACAGACACAGGCTACAACAGAGACTGTTCTTCCAGATTAAGGGGATGATCCGTCCTCCTAAACTTAGGTGACCTTTATTTATGGAGTAAAGTTTACGGACCTTTTTAGACCGATGTATGGATAAATTGACAGCACAGTACAATGTGAGTACTATCACAAAGTATGCAACAAACAGTTTTAATGCAATAATACAAATTGTCTGTTTCCTTTTGATGTAAAGGCCCCGCTCACGCACAGTAAAGGCCCTTGGCTGGTTTATTCTGGCTGATTGTGGAGTTGAATCACTTGGTCCCATGATTTTTTATGTATTTATGCATCTTGATGGTAAATATGCATATTGGGCTTCATCCAGGAAGATGTATAAGAACATATTTTCTCTTCTTTTTTTTAAATTTGTATCCATATATTTGTTCTTCTTTTGTTTGTATCCAATTTATTTCTGGGATTCCCCAGTATCTTCTTATGTTTGCTCTTCTCTTAGGTAGAACATTTTACTAGTGGGCGAGATATAAAAGAAACAAACATCTTCTCTAGAATCAAATTAATCAAATTGACATTATTATATACTTAAGAATAATTTCAATGATTGGATTGTTAAAGAAATACTTTTGGTCTAGTGGTCCCATTAAGACTATCTTGGGTAATATAGCATGCGTTCAGCTTCTGAACGGCTTACATATATGATCTTAGACGCCTTTTGATTTTACCGAAACGCCAGGACTCGTGTTCGGAAAAATCACGTTGACTTTATTTGAGTTTATTTTACAGAACCTCAGTATCACTACTACTGAAGTTCTTCTTGGCCAGAGTACACGCACACAACAGCTGACCTTATATAGTGTTTAGGGAGCGTTATTTTTCCTAATAACAAACAATTGGCCAAAATCATCATTTAGCACATCAAGGCCAGATTTGTATGGTTAGGAACGTTTGGTGCATCTTTAACTGATGTTTTTCTTTAATTATGTTTTTGTTTTTTTCTCTTAAAATAAAATGAAGTTTTATGATTAGAGGCATTTAAGAGAATGTTGTTGCACGAGGCCCATTCACATTCTTGCCACTCGTGATATGTAAATCAGTTTCCAACAGTATAAAACAAAAAAGATTCGATGTAGAACCTGACATGTCCTTCACGCTGTTAGCTTTGTCGCACCTTTAGCCAGAATCATTGAAAGCACCCCTCCCTCATCACCATCACAGCTCTGCCACCGGTCGGCACGTGCAGTGTGAAAACCGAGCGCACCTCTCTCGCGCGTCTACAGGAAGTCAGAAAACAGGAAAAAAAAATCTCGAGTGAAGTAGGGAAAAGTTCCGGTATAGTTTATGAAAGATGAGCAGAATTTATCACAACACGATTTTACAGAACAAACCGGTACACAATGAGAAACTTGAGCGCGCGTGGTCTCCCTCTGTGTATGAAAGGTAGGGGCGTATTTGTTCACTGAACGTCGCGTTACATTGTGTTCTTACGATACAATCTTCCCCCTTGTTATGAAGCGAAACAACACCAAACTCCACTGAAAAAAATGTAGAGCAGGTGGATCTGATTTGCACATTATTAGTAATAAGTAATTATAGTTTGTAAATTCGTCGCTCAAATGAATCCCCAGTCAGCACTTAAACTCAATAAAACTACAAATGGTGTTTACAGTTCCTGCTGGCTAACGCCCTCTATCGTGTGTTACGGAAGTGCACAATAGGTGAGCTACACCTTAATAGTTTAGAAGTTGAACGTGTATTGAAATGAGGTCATTCGACGCCTGGCGAAATATAGAATTGATCTGGATGTTTTTTTCAATTTGCCATATTTGACCGTTTTTTATGAATGGAGTTTGGTTGGTAGCTCTCCATGTTTACATATAGGCTAGCAAGAGAATTCACAGTTGAAAGTGGAAGTATGGATATACTTCCTTTATTCATCTGTAGGGACTACAAAAAAAAAAAAGAAGTAGCCTCTTGGTTAATTCTGGCGCATTTACAGAAATTTTTTATTAATGTGCACTGTCCCTACCAAATAAACTAAATATTTGATATTTTTCTTCCTAACAGTGGCCAGGGGGTTCTTCTAGAAGGGAAGCTGCTGGATGTTTCCAGACATGCCATCAGTGATGACAGTAATCAAAAGGTACTGAGAGGGCAAAATCCAGCCGGGTGTCCGAGTCCCCCAGACTCTGTCCTCACTGGACAGTATGAACATGTCTTTCACCATCTGCCTTCGACAGAAACTGAAAACATTTTGTTGTGCATTTAAAGAAACAACCTCCCGATCTTTGTTATTCCTGAAATAACTTTTGCCCAAATCCTAATCTCTTTTAGCATTTTTGGACAGACTAAACATAAAGGCAGTCAGACTGATCATAACCCACACTGTGTCTGTCACTGGCAGGTCCGTTTCTACGTGCTCTACATCAAACCCAGCCGCATCCACCGGAGGAAGTTTGACGCCAGCGGGAAGGAGATTGAGCCCAACTTCAGTGACACCAAGAAGGTCAACACCGGCTACCTTATGTCCTCCTTCAGTGAGTACATGACAGGGATTTGAGTTTATGATTGCACATTTCCTTTCCTCTCAAACTTCATTCTGTTTTGTCTTCCATGCAGTTTAAGATCACTTTAAATCTGTGTGCCAATTTAAATCTTTGAACTGTAGCTGCACCCTTGATTTGAACAAAGCAAAGCACATGGTCACATTTGTGAAGATTCTTATGCAGAATGATGGTATTTAATTTGATGTCTGACCTTGACATCTTGGCTCCGTCGAAAAAGATTTGCCTGCGACGGGGGTGGGGGTGAGATAATGCGCAGCTGGAAGAAGCCGTTCAGTTTGTGTGAAACATAAATATACTTTGATAGAATCTTGAACCACTGTTAGACCTCTGAACCGTCCGTGGGGGAAGGAGCTCTGAACATTCAGCTGAATTATTGTTAGTGTCTGTTCCATAAATTACTTCAGAATCAGAATAAGTGTACAAGACAAATACTTCACAGGGAAAGCAACATATTTAATTCCACTACATTGTGCAGAAGCCAAAAGTGTGATCGTTTAAATAAAACAACGTTTTGTTCAAGAAAAAAATAGGTCAGTGAAAACCCTGATCAGGAATTTAGAGGATTCTACGGGTCTTAAGAAAGGAGGTTGCTAAAAAGTTTAAATGAGACCAAACGTCATCACTAGAACACTGGTCCTTTATTAGGTGCGGTGTCGTGAGGTCATGTGACAGTGACGTAGTTCCTTAATATCCTTACGTTAACTTTTTACTTCTGCCGTGTGTATTCACGCTTCCAAATCATAAAAGTGGTGTTCATTGTGAAGATTTTCTTGCTGAAGAAAACGTGTTAATATCATAAACGGTAATTTGCCACAGAGATTATTGTCTGCAGTAATCCGACCTCCAATGAAAAAATCCCTGTTGGCTCTTTGTCTATGGAACCAGTGAGATGCTAACTTCCTGGTTGGAATACAGAAACGCATCATCCTTGAGGGCGGCTGTGGCGTAGTGGAGAGCAAGGTAGTTCTCCATTCAGAGGGTCGGTGGTTCGATACCCGGCTTCGGCAGTCGATGTGTCCTTGGGCAAGACACTTAACCCCAAGTTGCTCCCGAAGGCTTGCCATCGGTGTGGACTGGATGTTGCATGAATGTTAGTTAGAGTCTGATGGTGGCACCTTGCATGGTAGCCTGTCATCAGTGTGTGAATGGGTGAATGATATGTAATATACTACTGATTGTAAGTCGCTTTGGATAAAAGCATCTGCTAAATGACTGTAATGTAATGTAATGTAATCCTTGCAGCACTCTATTCCATGGAGTTCGATCCGTTGTCATGCAGATGAATAAAGTATGATTTATTTGGTCATGCTCTTTGCATGTTGTGTCGTCTTACTTTGCAGCATTTTCTCTAAATGTTGCACGTGTTGTCAAATGGATAAAGATGTTTCCTTCATGTGTTTTTCTGTTTGCACGTCTTTCCTTAAGTTGCTGAGCTTTCAGGGCCACTGTGCCTCTTAAATCCCTCTGACCTCATTGGCTTTGATGCTTTGTTCCATCCGTACAGAGGTGGAAGCCAAAGGGGAGTCCGATCGTCTGTCTGAGGAGCAGCTGTCAGCGACGGTGAACAAGGCTGAGCTGCTGAAGATAACCGACAAGCACCGACCCAGCGGGACCTTGGCCTTCTGGTACCCAGAGTCCCAGATGGACCAGACGGAGCTGGAGACGGGACAGGATGTACGGCTGAAGACCAGAGGAGACAGTCCTTTTATCTGTGAGTCCGTGTTAACATGCTGCTTTACCACTGAAAACAGAAACATGTGCATCCAGTACGCCCGTATTACACATAAAGTGTTTGAGCCCGGCTTAAGCTTTAAACTTCAGGCTAACCATTTAAAGCCAGGAGTCTGAAGTGGCTCTTTGTTAGGGGATGCAACAGCACAATATTAAATCAGAGTTTTTTAATTAGTTTTCATAAGATTGACTAGGGGGGTCTTTTATGTTTTCACAACCCTCACAGTGATCTAGCTTGTCCTCGTGTTGACCTCTGTTGCTGTGCGCAGTGAATGAAATTAAATTTGAAATCCGGTCCTTCACAGTTTCACAAGTGGCCTCTGACAGGGAACGAACAGTGTTTCAGTCATCCAGCCCTGTGATGTTCAATAGTCCCTTTTTAGGAGTGGACTGCTTTGGTCTTCTCCTTTTTCACTTCTTTTGGCCAAGATTCATTATCACATGATCTGTGTTTTGATGTTTCATAATCCCGTCGAGAGCAAGGAAAAGTAGACGAGTGAGTTAATTCTAGAAGTTTATCATATTATATCTCAATATCTAGTTAAATGTGTGGAAAACGTATCGGCTAATTTCAGTCAGGCATAAAGCCTTTGTAATCCAGCAACCACCTGAAACTTAAACGATAAAAGGATATACAGATATAGATATAGAAATATGGTAAATACATGCAAAACCACACGGACAAAGCTGTTATATATTTTGGGGTACTTTTTTTGTATAATGCTTTTAAAAACAGACCTCAATAATGTACATTTACAATATTTGCAGTTAGTTAGTTACCACATCCAAAACCCAATAGAATATGGAGGATGACTTTTAATCAAGAAATGCATAAATTAATAAACAGTTAAATTCTGAAATAAACACAGGAAATGGCTAAATAGGTGCTGTATTTATTAAATACAATAATACATACATTAACAGAACCTGTAAAGAAGTACATCATTAATTGAGAAATTACATAAATAAATAATAATAATGCTTTGGAATTGATAGGGAAATATATAAAAACATATTTCTAAAAATCTACATTTATTTGTTTCTATATTTAACATGAATACTTTATTTTATTTTATTGTATTGCTGCATGCTTTTCTTTCTTTAATTCAGTGTTTCCCACAGGATTTTATAAGACTATGGTGGGTGGACCTGGGACCCTCTGGGGGGTTCCAGAGGCATATTCCCCTGGAAGATACATTTCTACATTTTAAATCTCTTTAACTCATTTTTGTTTTATTTCACTTTTGCTAGTTATGTGTTCTATGTCTGATGATTTTTTTTTCTTTTTCTGAATCATTTAAATAAACCGACTTATTCTGTGCCTCCAGTCTCCTTATCCAAAGTGGACGGTGGCACGGTGACCAGGTGTAACTTTGCTGGAGATGAAAAGGCCGGAGCATCATGGACGGACAAGATTCTGTCCAACAAAGCAGACGCAGTCAGCACCCAGAAGGCCGAAGGGGACGGAGAGGGAGCTGGGGAGGATGAATGGGTGAGGACCCAAAGTCATGTACAGGGTGCTAAATAAAACCTAGCTCACTCAATACGTCTGATGATTTGCTCCTACGTGAGCCCTGTGCTAAAGGCAACTCTACCTCTCTGACCCTTGAATGGATGTGGAATAGAAGCTAGAAGCTACGATTTGACCAAACAGGAAGTGGGCAGCAGAGTTGTTCAGTGTTTACAAATCAGGCCATGTCTCAGACCTCCACTCTGTTTCTCTCTCAGGACGACTGAGGGAAGCGTCTCTCCACCCATCAGCCCTCGACCTCTTGCAGTCTTCAGATTGAAACCTGAAATTTCGACCGCAGTCTCTTAATCTCTTCCATGTGTGCGGCCTCGGGGCTGGAAACCTCGCGTCACTGGACTCTCCCAGCTCCAGAGTGGATCTGGGGATCTGCTATGATGCACAGCGTTTTATACTTTGGATTCTTTCTTGGTTTATTCTTCTTCTCTCTCCTGTTTGTTTCCAGGTTAAATCCAGAATGCATACGCAGGATTTTCTGCACAGCCTGGTAATACTTAGTCCCAAATATCTGTTGTTTTCCAGCACACCTGATGAACTGGGTTTAAAGTCCTTTACAGATAGCCTTACTGTATTTGAAGTGTGTCTCTGAAGAGCTTTGTTTCTATAAGCCCATATACTGGTTTAGTTGTGTTACAACTGAACAGTGGTGGAAAGTTTATTTTCCTAAGTACAATTTTAAGGTACCTGTACTTAACTTTAGTATTTTTATTTTCTGCTATTCAGTGTTTTTTTACATTTGCACGCACGCACACGTGTATGTAATTGCATTTCCTATTATTATGGTCATCTAGTTATATATATATATATATATATATATATATAAAAGTCAGTAAATATGACCTGTATTATTCATGAACAGGATTAAAAGACTCATATTGAACACATGTTGGTTTTATTATTAAAAAATAACATTTTTTAGCAACATACAAGAATAATTTGGTTCCTTGATTACAACATATATAATACACGTATAGACATGTTCCTACAAGAAATAGAGGGATTTCTGTCATTTGGCTCCAATTTGTGCAAAACACTGGTGAATATGAGTTGCTCCACGTCACTCATAATACATATTTGCTAATAATTTTCTAATAGACAACAGCAACAAAAAAAAAAAAGATTTCATTATTTATTCTTTTAAACATTTGCAACAGTGGAGTAAAAATCTGGTTAATCTGACTTGTCAAAGAATATACTGTATAAATAATTTATATACATAAAACATTGCTGTGTCTTCACTTTGGTGCCACACGTCTCATGAACTTTCAGCACTGTAGTCCGTATTAGTATTATATATTAAAGGAAATTAAATGAAAAAGTAATTTTCTTTTTAAAACGCTTTTTGTGTTAATTTTCCAGACAAATTAGATTCGGGTCTTGGATCGAAATGATCTGTGAGGCTCTAAAACAACCAAAGACGGTGTATTTTTACCACTTTAAAAATCTATTTCACTCTCAAACCACTCCAGTATGATATCTTTGTTCTCGCTGACCCACTGGATGTTGACCTTGGTTTGCTCTACGGCCTGTTGCACTGCCCTGCTGGCAGAACCCAGAGTGTAATCCGTCGCAAAGCGCTCCAGCTGCACAACAAAAAGAGATCAGACCGGGGATGTTAGATGTTATAAGAGCATTCACAGTCACCCAAGAAAGAAACCTGACCTATTTCATGTAATTAGGAGATCTCCATCTCAACAGGATAGTTAGTCAGAATAATGAGAAAGGTCTCCAATTTAGTTTCTTTGATAAATGCAATGCGTTTGTACTGTGCAGGTTAGCAACGGTTAACATATAAAACTACAGGACGGGGTTTTATTTTATGTTTTTCCTTATTAACAAATCCTTTTTGAAAAGACCGAAACCAACCCAATTGTCCAATTATAGCTTAGCAACTGTATCTAGGCACGGCATGGGAGCATTTCATGCTACATTATTTTGTGACTGTTCGTTTGTGACCCAAAACCAATCACGAGGCTAGCACAGCTCAGCTTGTTGGCGTGAACCACATAGCTACTAAGTTAGCACCACACTATTAATCGCAGCTGTCAATCATGACGCCACGCCCCCTTTTATAGCATCAAATAACAAATTAAAAACTTGCACATACATCGGCGTGATAAGAACTACTTATGACAGAAACCATCTTCGTGAAAAATGTATTAGACGTGTACTTTGATCTTATTAGTTCTGCTGTTTTTGACTTCATGTCATCTATCTTCATATATAGCCTATTTTTGGGAGATGTAGCTTTAGCCTCAGGCTTTTAGCAAGAGAGCATGTAGCCGTGACCCCAGAAAAGGTTTATAAACAATCAGCCAGAGTTAATGTTAGCTAAATTAGCTAGCTGGCTACAGCTGATAAAACCAGCCTGCGACAGTTGCCATTTGAGAAAGCTGCTTTTGTCTTATTCTGCCTCTGTCAAAACTTACAAGAATTGCGAGTGGTAAGTCTGCTCCTGTTACTGCATATATGGCGCGTAAAAATGGATGGCTATGCTTAATGCTTTTAAAAATATTAACATAAATCAAATATATAATGCAATAAGACCCTTTCAAATCCACTGTACCACTGTAATGCAGCAAAGTAGATTCTGACACAATACTTTTAAGAAGATATATTCGATGGTTTTGATCATCTAATGGGATTTGTTGTCAGTAAGAGAAAAACAGACTTTAACCAGCCCTGTCCTTTAAACTATATATTAGAAATGCCGTAGCAAGAGAAGTTTGGGGTTTTGTCTCAGAGGTAAAACTTACTGACACCCATATAACTCACGATGACGGAGAGACTTCTGATAAGTTATCAGGGTGTATCAATCATTGGTGCGTGACAGGAAAGAGGCGTCTCCACTTGAGGCCACTGCACGCCAGTATCATTTTAACATAATAAAAAAACATCCACAAACATTACCTCCTCCAGTTCAAATTGCGTGGAGAACCTTCTGGTCACATCCATGATCAGCATTGCTGGTTCCCTAAAGACAGGCAGAGTGGACAAAATGTTAGAGGCAGTTTTCAGTGTAGTGCAGTTCAACAAAACAACGAAACGCAACCTCTAAGGCGACCACAACAGTTGAGTCAACACGTCTCTTATATTCTAAAAGAAACTTTATGGAAATGTTTCATACTGATGTCAAAATGCCTATTTATTAAAAGAGAATTTTGCATCTCTGCTGATTACTTGATTTAAATCAATCTCCAGAGTCACTGTGTGCTTATGAAATTAAACCCTGTCTGTAATGTGTATCTAAACCTTGATACCGATCAATTTAGCATCCTGGTAACAGCACAAACAACGAGGACTTTATGAAGGCGAGCTAATGATAAGCACTGATTAAATAACAAGACCTTTGTACTCGATGACACTGTCAAAGATTTTTACAAGCCATGTTTATTATAGTCGGTTTTTTTATGGCAGTTTCGTTTATTCAAGTGACTCGACCGCACGTCGCCTTAGTGTCAAGAGACCTCAGTGAACATTGGCCCACGGGCCAGACAGGCTCTCAGATTTCCTCTGTGATGAGGCAGCGAGCAGCAGCGCGTCCACAAAGAAAACACTGACATCATCAACACTAGGCTTGCCTTCATATCTGGCACCTCGTTGCCTCAGAGCAGATCATGAGATAGAGCCGTGAACCGAGACAACACCAACCCACAGAGCCAACCCGCTCCAAAAAAGGAAGCAGTGTATGTCTTTTGTTTTTAACATTCAACTTTCTTTTATGAATATAACTCATGGTGTGTGCCTCCCTTTAGGTGGTCAACTTTTTCTTGACCTCAGTGAAAATTATGTATTTGAAAGGCTAAAAGCCAACAAATCAATTGAAGCAGAATATTTTGTCAGTTAAAAACATGTCATGAATGTTTGAACTGATGACATCTATCTTTGTCATGTACCTGTTGACTTTTGCAGTTGGAGTTATTGCAAATGTTTGCATCACATTAGTCTGAACCATCCTATGCAACCGCCATGTGCAATATACAGATACATTCAGGGTCGGGTTTGCTCTGGCAAGCTTGGTACTCATGGTACTTGTACTACAATCCATCTAAGAATTCTGTATTCATCAGCAGAGATCTGATTTTAGAGATTTACCATTTACTGACCCACAGAATATTATCACAACTTTAAAGTTCTCCTCGTCTCTATAGAGCCTTTTAACCTTGCTTAGCTCATTGTTTGGGACAAACAATACCCACTATACACTACCTGCTAAGCACCAAACAGCAGAGTCAGCACTAACTGGTGAACCCAGTGAAGCATTTAGCAGCTAAAGAGCCACATATATTTCTCAGTAGTTAGTAGAAAACTAAAAATGAGAGGGAATATTGTATTTACATTTGTAATGAATGCTAATGTTAGAGCTAATGTTCTGTATGTGCTGGGGCTCAGGCAACAGTTTGCAAACATCTTTTATCAACTTCACAAAATATGACAAATGTGTATAACTTTTAGCTAGTTGAGGAGGGCCTCCTAATTTTCTCAACTAGCTAAAAGTTATACACTTTTTTGTTTTGGATGCGCCATCCAAGACAAAAAAAAAGGATTGATGGAGTTTTAAAGAGCTGTACGCTATTAAAAGAATGTTTCAGCTCAGAGTTCTCACAGTCTAACTGCTGTTGGGTCGGCTGCTTCTCCACCCTGATGAGCATATGTTCTGGGGTAAACCATGAATACGTGTAATTTTCTTGTAAATCTGTCGGAACAAAAATGGCTATATTTAAACATTAGCATCTTGTTTTCCTTTTCAAGTTTATGATGGTGGAACCCCAACTACACAATCTCAAATGCTACTTGGTCATGACTCAGAAAACAAACCAATATAAGAGGCAGTTGAAAGAGTCCAAATAGCAACCTACCCCTGTCTGACGTACTCCCAGTGTGCTCTGATAAAGTTCCAGGCCAGCGCCTGGCCTGGCACGTTCTTAGCTATGTAGGCAATAGTTGAAGCAACATCCATGAGACGAATCTTCTCAGGGATCAAAGTGTACTTCAGGTATCTGCAAGATAAGGAAGGGTCTTCATCTTGTAAAAACCGTGTGGCTAGGATTCAGCTTATCACAGGTGTGTCCTTACAGAAAGCTATTATTGTGTACAGGTCAGAATAACAGTAACACAATCATGCAGGTGCCACATCGGGGGCTTGACGTTTCACCTGTTGAGCAGCCAGATCTCCTTGGTGCAGGACAGAGCCTCCCGGAGCTGGTCCTTCTCTGAGGTGTCGCTGGAGCTCTGGAACTTGTCCCAGGCGAACTCCCACTCTTTCCTCCCCCCAGCGGCAATGGCTTGGCAGTAGATCACGGAGCGCAGGTTAGGGGGGATGCTGAAGCACACGCACACATGTACGGTTATCTTTTTCTCTACATCAGAGGACCGTCTTATTACGTCTTCTCGGGCAGGCGCCAGTGTGTTAACACACTTACCATGCATGTATGTGTGCATGTGGGGAGCGCATACAGTATACACGTTTAAAGAAGAGTCAATGGGCCTCATGCAAGAAGCATTCATAAGAACAGATTGGTTCTTTAGTGGCTTGTACGAGTGATTCAGGAGAACATCTTACCAATTTTCTGGCATTTTGAATTTTGTCTTTGGTACGATCACAGTTTAAAGTCCAGACCTGTCATAGGAGTCATGTGACATTAGTCTATTGTTGTCCAAGCCAAAGTGTTTCACTAGTGGACTTCATGTTTCATTACTAATTTTGAGTTTGAAAAATTTTGAGTGTGAACACTCCAGCAATGTCCAACAAAATTACACCATTTTGTTGGACATTGGCCTTCTATGTTATTATTGGGGCGTTTATTATGCTTATCTACACATATCATTTACACTTGGGTGGCATTCATTATATTTACGCTGGTCATTTACACAGTTCGGAGCGTTTGCTGAATGTGACGTGGCTCACTCATACGAGCCCCCCCTACGAAAACAAAGAGAGTTAACATGAGAATACCTAATCATCTTGCAGGAGGTCCAATGTCTTTCTCCTTTAAAGTTGCACCTGGATTCATAAAGCATGTCTAAAGGTTTGGAGGTTTTGTTTCACTTCCTCATTTAGAAAGAACAGGATCAGATTTTGGGAATATAGTGCATGGTCATATAAAGATCTTGCCAAGTGCAGCTTTAAAGATAAGAACCACAATGCTAGTGAAAAGAACAGCCACCAACAATTAAGACATGAAAGTGCTTAAATGACACCTACCTTAACTAAGTCATTGCTGGAGAGTAAAGCCAAAGAACATAATGACAGCTATTACAGTGAGAGCATTTTTGGGGGGACAAATAGAGTCATGCAAGTTTAGGATCATTTAAGAAGGTATGGAGTTGAATGTAATCTTCAAATTCCATATTAAAAATACTTATTCCTTAGTGTCCATACCTGTTAGTGCCGTTGTTGTTCATCCACTTGGCAAACATATTTGTAGCCATCGTTATGCATTCTTGGAGTCCATTGGAGCACGCCACCTCTATGGCGATGATCTGGTTGGGCCTTGGAAGGAAGCATAATTAAATTTTATATAACAAGTATTAAATGATGGCAAATATAATAATGTAATGTTTTTTGAAGGAAACTGGTAGATGCCATTGAACACTTTGAAAAAACCTTGTGTTGGATCGACTCCATCTCACTGTAATACATCCATGCTCCAACTGCTCATTTTACAGGTTTTACGAATGGAAACGCTGACTCGGCCGTTAGCAAAAAGCTATGTAACCTATGTTACCAAAAGGAAGTTAATCAATTAGGTTAGGAAAAATGTGAACGGTAGCACTAGCTGAATCAACATTAGCTGGGCTATGTTTGGAAAATAACTGAAAGAGTTATTCATATTTTTTGAAGTGGGGTGTATTCTGCAAGGTAAAATTTGTATTTTTTTTTTTCCAATGGAGTCTGGTGGCTGTGAAGAGAGCAGTATAATGGAGTCAGTTCCCCGTTGGAAAGGGCAGTCAACAGCAAGGTATAGCTCAGAAAAATAAACCTTGTTTGAGAAAATAATTGACGCCGTGTGATAACCATGTTCTGTTTGAAAGTGCTCTTTACAAAAAAAGTTCCTAAAAATATATTGATTTGTGAATTAATCACACACAAAAAACCTCCCCAGTGTGTAGATGCCCAAATACAAAATAATTATTCAATAAACTTTGTATTTATCATATGAAACAACCCCCAACTTCTAGAGAAGTGCTTCCATATAAGCACACTACGTACCTGCACAAGTCGTGACTAGCATGTGTATAACCAATGATGTGTAAGCTAACAATGCAAACTCACACATCTGTTCTGCATTGGAGCTCTTGGTTCTGGACTGAGAGATGGAGAACTGTAAACTGCAATCAGGCGTAAACCTGTGGAGGATTAACTGAGGGCGTCTTTTCTTACTGTAAGGAGTGATCTTCTGGGACTGTGGAATTGTCTGTGTAGTTCTTCAAGGAGTTGTAGAGGCCCGTAACCTGTTCCCGGAGGTACACCTGCAGGAAGAGACAGCTTTACAGCAGAGTTACAGGAACACACGCAGCAATATATGACTCTTTACTGCCCATCTGTTTATGATGAGGGATGATCAACACTGACAGCAGGCTTTTGCATTAAGTCTGTTAAAACCAGCACAGGTCTATTCGGTTCGTAGCAAAGCAAGATGCATTTTTCATTTTGAATATCACAAGTTTAAGAAGGAGGTTTTAATGACACATGCCTGCATGGGTCCATACACCTCGGAGCGGTCAAACATGAGGACAAAGTACCCCAGGTTCCTGAGTGCTGAATCCCAGGGAATAAACGCGCTCTCATTCCGAAGGAAGCGCGTCGCATTCAGAGCCAGAGTCACTTCAACGAGTTTGGCCCTGAGGAAAATCAGATTCCATTCGGTTAGATGGAATGAGCCACCGGCATGACCTCATTTCAGTCATGTTTTTTTTTTTATTCACAACACACTTAACCAAAAGAACATTGATTTGTAGTAGGCAACTGAATCACAGTCATTACCTTGCTAAGTTAAATGCATCATCAACAAGCTGCCCTCTGTTCATCAGTGGGATCCGCTAAAAAAAACAAGTATAAGATAAGGAACAGTTGACATTTCTGGTTACAAAGACATCTACAACTTTACTGTAGTCATTCTACCAACAGCAGGAAAATATGACTTGAAGTGGCATAGGAAAAATGCAGAAGAAGGCTTTTAACCAAATCATTTTCTTATTAGGATTATTATTACATTTAGTTTTAATGTTTTCAAAGTCAAACATCGCAACATGGCACAAAGACCTTTGTACAGACATTCTTGGTCCACAGACAATGAATCCCAATGATTTGTTTCTACTCTAACAACTGGTGGTTTTTCTGTGTGTCATTCTTGTTCCCTACAGGGTGAATTGTAATAACTTGAGTAAAGATATATGAACAGAATGACATTTTGACCTGCTGGCTGCACTAGATGGAAAGGCACGGGATCTAGAAAAGTAATTAGAATTTATCCTCTGGGAACCATGAATGTCTGTCAAAATTTCTCTGCAATCCATCCAACAGCTGGCAATAGTCTGGACCAAAGCGGCTGACCAACCTGTTTAACGACATTATCATCCCTGGACATATTCTAAAATATTTTCATTTAAGGATGTTGATGACATGGTTAATTCAAGTATCCAAACTCAGTACACCCATTGTGTAATAGGGTCAAGTTCAAGAAATTGAGGTTCAAATTTCTCTTGCGTGAGACTAAATTATCAACCAGTGACTTGCAATAACAACAAATTGTTTTTGATTCAACTTAATCTGCCAATCTACAAGAACGTCAGGGCGAAGCATTCAGTTGTCTAGTAAAAAGAGGCCTGTATCTGCTCAGCTCTGTGATTGGCTAACTCGTTTTTTGGCTCAGTGCTCACCTCTGGGTTTGTCTCCATCTGAGTCAGGAGGCGTTCCCAGTTCTCAAGGTTGTAATTGACTCTGTAGTATCCAGTGCAGTTGACGTTTGCCAGGATCCACTCTCCTCTCTTAGAGATGAATTGGTCTTTCTTTACTGTTCAGAAGGCAAATATCATAATGAATCAATGGTAAATAGTAAATGGACTGCACTTGTATAGCTCTTTTCTCGTCTTCTGACCAATCAAAGCGTTTTAACACTACATGTCATCATTCACCCATTCACACCGATTCATACACTGATGACAGGGGCTACCATGCAGTTATCACCTGCCCATCAAACTTTCTACTGACTTGTTTCCAATCAAAGACCATCCCATAGCCACCTTAAGATGTCCAAAGATCCAGTTTATAATGTTTTTTTAATGTAAACTGATGGTTGTTTGTTAAATATGAAAACAACGCTGTTAGAAATGGGGTTTTAGGAGAAACAGGGTGTTTCATTCCAAGTTTCTCTGTTGTGGGTTCTCTCACCTGGCTCGCTGGATTCCAACCAGATGGTAGAAGATTTGAGTGTATTTGACATGACTGTGATTGGGACGTACCACCAAAGACTAATCAGGCAGAAAAAAAAAGAAAAACAAGGTATAATGAGATCCAGAAGCTCATTTTCCAGGAAATGATTATTCAGCTTTTATACATTAAGCAACAAAGAGTCAAAATAACAATCTATAAAGAAATTTCAGGAAAAGTTGAAACAATGATCTCTAAATGGACCATGAAATTTAATCTCCCGTATAATAAGCAGATATCTGCAACGCCATCTTGCCAGAGTCCAGAGCTTTTATGTTTTTCGTCTGCCCAGAGCAACTAAAAAGGTTAAATTATGGTGCAACTCACCATTGTAGTGTTATGGAGCCCATAGTTACAAGACATTGTTTCAAAACACTCCGCATGGCCAAAGGCATAATTTACCGTAATCAGCTGCAGTAATTTCATGCAGGCCCTGGCGGAGAAACACTCGGTGAATAAGGTGCCATTGATGCGATAACGTAACGTATTTTGCCAACACAATCACAAACATGACTCCTTCATTATTTGCTGACAACTTTTCTCAGAGGGAGTTAGAGATTGTAAAGCGATGAAGTCACCGGAGGACAGATTTATAGTCCAACTTTGGTCTTTGGAGAAATAGTGAGGTTCATCTTCTCTCAGCCTACCCCAACTGAGAGGCACTCATACTCAAGATGTTGATTCACATGAATGCTGAAGGAGGGAGGCAATGTTCTGGAACCAGTTTTGGACCAAATGTTTTCCTGCTATACTGCATTTGCTCACATTTTTCACCTATTGGGCCAATTGGTCAGAAATTCACGAATACATGCAAATGAGTGACAACACCATCTAAACGGTCTACAAATGGAAAGTGAACTTTGACAGTATCCTTCATCCTGGTGTCTAATACTGATCCAAAAATAATTGAATCTGTTTAAATAAAATAAAATAATATCAACATATTGCATTACGTTATAACAGTATTGTTAAACCTACATTAATTGTTTCTTTTTAGGCCACTTGAAAAACAATGCACTGAAAGGTACTAAAAAGCTCTGTAGACATGAGAAAAACTGTACCCTGAGTTGGGTGACAATTCACTGTGAGTGCACAAATATAAGCCACACCATTCACATTAAACATGGTCATTTTATCCATTGTTTATTTTAAAAAATATTGATTAGTGCAGCTTTATATATAAATGAAAAGTATAGGGCCCAGTACCAACCCTGGTGTGACAAGTGATTTCATGTGACTGGTGCAGAACCGTAAGAAAACATCCAAGGGTGAAGAAGTGTTGACGCAAGAATGGATAGTCCAGAGGGACCAGGGGGGACGCTTTCCTGGTCGGGCCCCGTTCTGGTAAATAGAGTGCTGCAGGGATGACGTATTTTTGGAGGCCAACCCAGAAATTAGCATCACACTTCCCTCGACAAAAAGCCAATGGGATTCTTCCATTTAATTTGGGATTATTGCACAAAATAAACTCTGTGGCAAACAAACGTTTATGATACTTTTTGTCTAGCAAGATAATGTTCACAAATAAAGCTTTAATGCACTTGCCAGAAGTAGAAAGCTATAAATGAAATACACCACTGTCACATGGCTTCCCGTCACCACCACTACAGCAACACAGAGACGGTAATAAAGTGTCTCACTGGAAAGACGATAAGATCCAGGAACTTCTGTTGGTAAGGGTTGACGCCAAAATTAGGGGCCAAATTCAAGGAATGTAAAAGAGGCTTGGTTGCTTATGACTACAATTACCGACAGGCTTCATGGTTGCGGCGTTTATGTGTCATGTCCTGCTTCTTGTCCTCTCTTACCCCTCGTCTAACAAAAAACAGTTTTTTCCAGGAGGAGCGAACGCGGCTGACATGGATTATCTCCTGATGTATGCTACTTGTGAGAAAGGGAAGCTCGAGGTCCGATTCTCCACACATTGTCCGGAGTTTATATGAGGAAAAATGTCTTTACATTTGGATGTGCTACCAGCAAACTGTACATATTGTTGTCTGCTATCCAAAAAATAATTGGTTCTTTTCCATAAAATGAACAAATTCTAACAGATTCTCAGATAAAGTAAACTGGTCATCTTTCTGTAATCAGAATGTAAATCAGTATTATACATTAGCTGAGACCCAAACCTAACCATGTGCACTGAAGCAAAGCCCATGTAGCACCTACCTAGATTCAGAGGAGTCATTGAACAGGAAGTGCTTCTGGTACACTTCTCCATTGGTAGTGTTGATGGTGAGGACAGGATAGCCAATTTGTTTAGTCCACGTGTTCATCACCTTGGCAATGTCGATGTGACCACCGTCCTCAGACTCCGCCTGCAAACATGTCACAATTCAGTTCATAGTCTATGATATAAATACCATAAACTGATCAATGATTACTGAGACAATGGCATGGGCATTGTCATACAAGACCTGGTTACAGTCAGCAACAGAAATTTGGCTTGTATAAATCAAACACCTTACCTTTTGAATATACTCCCAAAGGTCGTTCTGGTCTGTGTTTTCATACTTAAAGTTCATGAGGTACATCTGAAACACAAAAACAGAGAGATCCAGGGAGATGTAATGGAAAATAATCATTATTTTCAGGAGGAAATTTTGCATACAGAATATTGATGTCGAGATCTTTATGAAAATGTCCAAACACAACTGTCGGCAGCAGATCCCAAGAGGATTTTATGTTGAAACCCATCTTGACAGAAAAAAACAGAAATGTAGAAATTTTTGCAAATTTATTAAAAAAGAAAAACTGAAATATCACATGGTCATAAGTATTCAGACCCTTTGCTGTGACACTCATATTTAACTCAAATGCTGTCCATTTCTTCTGATCCTCCTTGAGATGGTTCTACTCCTTCATTGGAGTCCAGCTGTGTTTAATTAAACTGATTGGACTTGATTAGGAAAGGCACACACCTGTCTATATAAGACCTTACAGCTCACAGTGCATGTCAGAACAAATGAGAATCATGAGGTCGAAGGAACTGCCCAAGGAGCTCAGAGACAGAATTGTGGCAAGGCACAGATCTGGCCAAGGTTACAAAAGAATTTCTGCAGCACTCAAGGTTCCTAAGAGCACAGTGGCCTCCATAATCCTTAAATGGAAGAAGTATGGGATCACCAGAACTCTTCCTAGACCTGGCCGTCCAGCCAAACTGAGCAATCGTGGGAGAAGAGCCTTGGTGAGAGAGGTAAAGAAGAACCCAAAGATCACTGTGGCTGAGCTCCAGAGATGCAGTAGGGAGATGGGAGAAAGTTCCACAAAGTCAACTATCACTGCAGCCCTCCACCAGTCGGGGCTTTATGGCAGAGTGGCCCGACGGAAGCCTCTCCTCAGTGCAAGACATATGAAAGCCCGCAAAGAGTTTGCCAAAAAACACATGGAGGACTCCCAAACTATGAGAAATAAGATTCTCTGGTCTGATGAGACCAAGATTGAACTTTTTGGCGTTAATTCTAAGCGGTATGTGTGGAGAAAACCAGGCACTGCTCATCACCTGCCCAATACAATCCCAACAGTGAAACATGGTGGTGGCAGCATCATGCTATGGGGGTGTTTTTCAGCTGCAGGGACAGGACGACTGGTTGCAATTGAAGGAAAGATGAATGCGGCCAAGTACAGAGATATCCTGGAAGAAAACCTCCTCCAGAGTGCTCAGGACCTCAGACTGGGCCGAAGGTTCACCTTCCAACAAGACAATGACCCGAAGCACACAGCTAAAATAACAAAGGAGTGGCTTCGGAACAAGTCTGTGACCATTCTTGACTGGCCCAGCCAGAGCCCTGACCTAAACCCAATTGAGCATCTCTGGAGAGACCTGAAAATGGCTGTCCACCAACGTTCACCATCCAACCTGACAGAACTGGAGAGGATCTGCAAGGAAGAATGGCAGAGGATCCCCAAATCCAGGTGTGAGAAACTTGTTGCATCATTCCCAAGAAGACTCATGGCTGTACTAGCTCAAAAGGGTGTGGAATACTTATGACCATGTGATATTTCAGTTTTTTTTTTTTTATAAATTTGCAAAAAGTTCTACATTTCTGTTTTTTTCTGTCAAGATGGGTTGCTGAGTGTACATTAATGAGAAAAAAAAATGAACTTTTTCGATTTTAGCAAATGGCTGCAATGAAACAAAGGATGAAAAATTTAAAGGGGTCTGAATACTTTCCGTACCCACTGTATATATGGTGTTTATGTGATTTAGTGATTATGAGTTTAAAACAGGCATTTTCCACCAATCAAGGCATCTAATTAGAGAACTTTGGTGTGGCGGCTTGCTTTCCCGCCCATGTGGTGAGTCATGTCACATAATGAACCACAGAGTGACCAAGAGGGCGCATCTTCTCAGAGGGAAACTACTAGTTACTTACATTGATTCCTTTCTTGAAAACTCTTTCTGTCACAATGCCCTCCAGCATTCTCAGCACAGTGGCCCCCTGCAGAGTGAACACCAAATACATCTAATCGGTTCATATTCATAGTACGCATGTGGGACTGCAAATAAAACACACACACCCACATCTATATATGTATTCATTGCTAGTTTCATTTGACTCTACCTTACTGTAGGTTATGCTATCAAACATCTGAGAAATCTCAAAATAACTCTGGACGTCTTCCTGCGGAGCACTGAGAGGATGGGACGAGGCCAGAGCGTCCTGCTCAAACGCTTCATGGAGGTTGCTTATGATATGTGCTTCTTTCTGAGGAAAACAGGTAGAGCCAAGAGCACATATCACATTACTACATGAAGATATGAAGCAGTTCATCTTGCTTCAAGATTATTTTTTTTGTGTGTATTTTTCAATGACCATACAAGTTGAAAAGCTTTGCAAAAGAAAAGAAAGAAAACCTGTCCTCATTCTGCAGTGAATGCTTGGACTGAACTTACTAATTGGAATGTAGGCTCCACATTGTCCACTGCAATGAATGACACGTACGTGGCAAAGCCCTCATTCAGCCAAATTTCATTCCACCATTTCATTGTCACCAGATTTCCAAACCACTGTCAAAAAGAGGAGAAGATGTGGATAGTTGAGGTAACAGTGTCATGTAAGCATGGAAGGTTTCACTAGACAACAAAATATTACATTACTGGGCAGAGTCACCTGCACCTACAAAATGGCACTCAAAGAGATACGTACTAACGAGGAAGACACTCAAAAATTAACACAAAAAAACATAAATTGACTACAATAAGAAAGAAAAAGACTACAAAGAGACCAAAACAACACAAAAAGATGCAAAACAGATGCAAAGAGACACAAAGAGACTAACAACGACAAGAGCTGTGTCCCAATCCAGCGGCTGCAGCCTTCAGAGGACCCAGCCTTCGCGGTCTACGTCGGTCACGTCCTTTGAATACTGCGAAGGCTGGACCGAGCGGTCCTCGAAATGAGACGGTCTGGTCCACAAATGATTTCCTGTTTGTGTCACCAACTTTTCGCGCCCCCACCCTTTTGCCACTCCCGTCTCCTAGCAACCAGCTGCGGTTGACATAAAAGAGGTGAAGCTAAGTTAAAAGATTATAATGGACGAGCTGCTATAAATAGCGCAGCGGCTCTCGGTAGAGTCAACTGGTTAGTTAATAGCGTCACGTAAATTAACCGAACATTTCAACATAAGTGTGATCTGATCAGGTCCCTTGTTTTTAGTTTCACGTTACAGGTCCACTAGTCGCCATGTCGATTAATATCAAAATCACCTTCACCAGCACGCAACGAATCTTGTGATAAGTTGGGCCGTGAAGGATCTATCAGTTGTATCCTCCGAATCTGGGAAAAGAAGGCTGCATTTGTCGACAACATTAGAAGGAGTCTTTGAAATGGGACAGCCTCAATCGGTCTACAAATGCAGCCCCCGAAGGATGCAGCCGCTGATTGGGACACACAACTAAAAAGGACACAAAATGAGGACAAAACAACCACAGCCAAATAAATTACAACAGAAAGACCAAAACACAACAAAGAAACATAAAACAACCACAACAAAGAAACACTAAACAACCACAACAAAGACACATAAAACAACCACAACAAAGAAACACTAAACAACCACAACAAAGACACACAAAACTACAGAGATTCACATATCAACTTCAAAGAGACACAAAACAACCACAACACGGACACACAACATTACAATAAAGAGATTAATGTATGTAACACTAAAATGTTGCAGGATGTTGTTAGATTAATGTTATCATCATTTATTTATTTATTTTCCCTCTAACCTGGTGTGCCAGTTCATGTGCAATGAGAGAAGCGATCTCTTCCTTGTGCAACAGTGAGGACACTCCCTCCTCGTAGAGCAGGCTCCCCTCCTGGTATGTGACCAGTCCCCAGTTCTCCATCGCTAGAGGAGCTAAGTCTGGCAGTGCAATTTGATCTGGAGGAATCACATAGAAGTGGACAAATGATCAAATGATAAACGTGCATAGTTTGTTACACTATCTTTAAGTCAAATTAGTTTTCATATATAACCAACAAGTTCCAATGAGTCAGCAAAAGTCCACATAGGGAGGACGGTCGGGATGGTGGATGGGTTAAAAAACACACGTTCATCCAGGAGACTGCTGTTTGTGTCTCGGGTGAACCAAGTACTTTTGCTGCAAAAACATAACCAAGTACTTCTGTTGCCTAAACATAACCAAGTACTTTTGTTGCCTAAACATAACCAAATACTTTTGTTGCCTAAACATAACCAAGTACTTTTGTTGCCTAAACATAACCAAGTACTTTTGTTGCCTGAACACAACCAAGTACTTTTGTTGCGTCTTTGTTTTGTGTCAATTTCGTAGTAATTTTAAGCCAAACCATGATCGTTTTAAATAAACCTAAAAAAGTTTTGTTGTAATTGTATTGAAGTAGTTTTATAACTTTTATTTTTGTTTGTAACAAAATGAAGGAGATTCTAAAGGCTGGGGGGAAAAAAACATATTAAACTAATGTGTCTGCATTTTTAAATGCCAGGGGGTTAAAGCTATAAGGTTGGAAAGATGATATGAGTATGGGTGAATATCACAGATAAGGAAAAAAGCAATATGATAGTATGATACGTGTAATGTTGTAGTTTTTGAATATCTCTCTCTCTCTCTCTCTCTCTCTCTCTCTATATATATATATATATATATATACAAATATATATATAAATATACATATAAATACATATATAAACATATACAAACATATATATATATATATACATATATAAACATAAATATATACATATATAAACATACATATACAGATATATATAAATATATAAACATATATACATATACAGATATATATAAATATATAAATTGAATTATACCAATTTATTATAATAATATTATAACAAAATATAAAGTATTGTGACACAGTATACATGTTCTTGCTAGCCTATACAGAACTTAACTTACCATCTACCAACACATCCATCCAATCAGATCCAGTCAAAGGCTTACCTAGCTTCTGCTGTTCGTAAGGAATTCCAAAATAGCTCTCGTAGAACTTGAGAATCTTAACGGTGATGTTGGCAGCATACTGAGTGTGTCCTGCTGCAGTGGCTTCAGGACGGGCATACGTCTGTACGGGGAAAAGCACTACAGTGAGATAAAGCAAAGAGGATCTTCTCCTAAATGTTGGTGGTGGTGACATATAGAAGGTTAAATGTGTAAAGAAAAATATTTTTAATAAAAGCCAATAAACAATGATTTAGCTATTGGATTAATTTTGGTTGATGCTGAATGATGTTTTACCAAAACCAATGGCAGGAGGAACTCTTGCCAGAGTATTTTTGATCAAATTAATAAATATTTGTAGAAGATATTAAAAGTCTCTCGGAATTCCAGTCATGGTCAACACCTTACCAAAAAGAAAAACATTAAACTAATTTTAAATCTACAGTACACATACATACTTTAATATCCACACGCCCATGTAGCGGGGAGCGAGTTGCCGTGAACTCTGAAACTGTGAAGGCAAACAAGTACGTCGACATCTTCGGCGTTGGATAAAAGATAGTCTTTTTCCAGTCGTCGTCGATAATTTCGGAGTCTGAGAGAGCGGGAGACAAGGCAAACCACTATAAGGAAGGAAATCTTTTATTCTGTTATTACCCTTATACTGCCTGAGGGGGACATTTCTAAGAGACATGAGCTACAATATACTGTACTTATGTTACCTTTTATTCCTGCATTCCCTAGAGCTATAGTGTTCGTCCTGTGGATGATTGTCACCTCAAACACTGCCTTCATTTCTGGCTCGTCGAAACAAGGAAACACGCTCCTGGCTTCTGTTGGTTCCAAAGTGGTGGCAGTGAGGAATCTATGAATACGGAGAAAGAAAGTCTTACTCATCAGGGGCATACTCCAGGAACTCTGGATACAAAAAATGAAGAAGCAATTTGGATATGATAAAGAACCCATGATTAATTACTTTAAAATGAAATACATTGACTTCATTGAATAGCCAATGTCTTTCAAATACAGGTGGAAACGGAGGCCTGTCATGAAAAATAGATAAATTCCAGTAATTAATCAGACAATAGCCTAAACCATGGTTCGAAGTTTGAGCACTTTGAACATAATTGCATTGTTTCTGCTTTTTAATCTAGAACACTAAACTCTACAAGCAGCTCCTGAACAGCCCATTCTGTATGTTTAAGGCCGCAAAGACATCAGATGCACATTGTTCTTTTATTCAGACTAACTGACTACCAATCCAGATGTATTTGTACGTTGATTGTTTTTGTTCTCTTAATTTATTTTATGCAAAATCAAATTAGTGAGTTGGCCAGGTTTGTTATTTTTAGCAGTAAAAAGAAGTGTCTCTAATGTCGCTTCTTATATAAATTATTAGAACGACTCTGTACTGAGCAAAGTGGTTCATTCTTGATTTTATATTTCATTGCATTATAAAAAGCATGGCAAAGGTTATGGTCTACTTAAGATTTACTTTTTATTTGACTTATTACATCAAAACCGCAGCCAACAACTTCATTCATTGGTTTCACTTTGGGTTTAGAAATGTAAAGCAAATTGGTGTCTAATCCAAAACTCTGGCGGACTGTTTTATTTTTCTACAAGCAAAACGTATATCCTCAAAATAGTTTGAAAGAGTCTACACAAGAAAATAACAGCTTCTAACATATAATTGATTTTACTTACCTCTCTGTATTTTGATCACCTTCATAAGCTGGAGTACCTTCAACATAAGTGCTTAGAAACATTGCATAAAGACTTTCTGTAATTTCTCCCTTGAAAGCCAGAAACAAACTATAGTTCCCCCCTGCTTTTAACACGTTATTTAACTGGATCTCCAGGAAGTTGCTTGCGTCTTCGTGGTTCTTCACCGAGTCAATATCAATCTTCTCATTTGTGTCTATGTTCATCACCAACGGATCAGAAACTTCCAGGTCCCGGCTGTTTAGGTAGATGGCATCAGTGCCCTGGACACAATGAAAGCTGACGATGGAATTTCCGGTGAAGAGCATCGTCTGGTTAGGACTGGTGACATTCACCTCCTCGATTATTCGGGTGTAGAGGTGAGGCTGGAGGACGACCTTGTAGTGTTGGGGTACGAGGTTCTTCGGCAGCCGCATGACCGGCGGCAAACTTGTTGTGGTGGACGGGAACGTCGGACGTGGCGTCGGGTTCATTGTTGCGATCTCGGTCTTGTAAAAAATGATCATGGTGACTATGCCGGCGATGACGGAGACTGTCAAGACCACGAAGGTGACGGCAAAAGCCTTGGATAAGGCAGATTCTTTAGGCATGCTGACTGCTTCAGAATGTCCGTCCTGAAGGTCCTGTTGCTTGACTGGTGTGAGAGGAATCTGGAGAGCTTGTGTGCCTCTGGTTTGTTCACGTCCAAGTAACCTCCCTCCCATAAACCGGGTTTGGCCTCAAACAATTAAGGGCCTGCTCAGATTAAGCATTAACTCGGGCATTGCCGAAGGAGCAAAGAGTGAGCGTCACAGTGCGTTGAGGGCGATGTTCATTGGCCTCGTAGTAAATAATCAGTCAGATTCTGCTCGCAAACATCTGGAGGAGGTTACTGTGGTCTTGCCGATAATGCGCGGCTAAGTTGACCTCAAGGAACACTTTATCCTCACACTGCACCCGCCAACACATCTGACACACGCACACACTCCCTTCCCACTCCCTTTCTATGAATGTAGCACACATCTGATTCACAAGCCTAAATGAAAACAAGAGCAGCTGGTGGGAAAAAATCCTGCAGAAGGAGAACATTGGTGTCACCCCTATTGATCTTACGAAAGGTGTCCAAAGTTTGACGGCCAGGTATAACCTCAATGCAGGGGGCCAGACGACAGCTTCCATAGACACATGTCAATGCAGATTCCTGGGCGATTGATAAACTCCAAACACAAGGATGCCTGTGAAAGGAGGAGTACTGAGTGGGCTGGATAAGAGAGGAGAAAACAGAAGAGGAGGAGAACAGAGTGATTTGGGAAATCACTGAGTTGGGTGGAAAGCCCCAAACCTCGGGGAATCACGACCACCATGACCAGCGCACACAAACACACTCCTCACCTCAGGAGAGGAAACACGGGGAGACAAATAGGCGAAAAAGGGAACAGTGTGTGTAAAGGGGGCCTGAGATAGGTGCGCCGCTGGTTGTTTGTCCCGAGAACAGATGTTCCTGTTGCAGATTCGAGAAGATAAAGCCAGCATATTGAAACACTAAGATGACGGAAAATCCTCATTGCGGTGAGACCGGGGCCAGTTGGAGGAGTGACTAAGAGAGGCCACATTCCATTAGCTCCCATTAAGGCCCCGTTAGGGCTTTAATGATGTTTATGACACTTGTGAGAGCGTTATGGTTCCATAGAAACTTAAATTCCACTCATTTCATAACCGAGTTTAACAATCGTAAAAAATTTAAAAAAAACCTGAATAAAACACCTCCGAAACTACTCCCTGGTGCTCACTTAAAACAATGTTCTATTGGACGCCAGAAATTGCAATTTATTACGTAATATTATTGTTATGTGGGAAAAAAGGAGCACGGACCAGATGTTACAACATGTGTCCACGGCCTTATACTTGTGCAATGTTGAGGAGGGATTTTTTTTCCTTAGAAAGTATGAGATCAGAGCCATCGTCTGTAAAATGATTCATGTTTCTATGTGAAACTTTGAACTGATGCCTGCACTCACCGCAGGGAAGGGTTTTTTTTTTTTTTCACACACACACACACACACACACACACACACACACACACACACACACACACACACACACACACACACACACACACACACACACACACACACACACACACACACACACACACACACACACACACACACACACACACACGATTGAATACATTTCTTTATGAATAATCTTGTGCAATGTGATCATTATCAACTAAATCTCACATATACATTGATACATTCTGAGGAGCATAGGCTCCCCCAAGCCCAGGTCTGCTACTTGTACGACACACAAGCACAAGGATTGGCGTGAAATGATTAGAATCAATTGATGTTACAATAGTGCATGTGTAAATACAAGTTTCTGTTGTAAGACCTTGTAAGGCCAAGTCTTTGATGACAGGGACATCTGCTGATTAAAAAAGAGAACTGCAGAAGTACTGACTCCAATCTTCAGCCGTTAGCCACCAACACTGGAGGCTCGTGGTAAAAAGTAGAGATGTTCCAATACCATTTATTCCTTCTTAATATCAAGTCTGATACCTGAACTTGTGTTTCTGCCGATACTGAGTACCGATCCAATACCAGTGTTAAAAACAAAAAAGTTTAAATAGGTCATAATTACCTCTCCAATATCTATTTTATATCGCTGTGAAAACATTTCCTTTGAACAACTGGATCAAGTTTCTCACAAAAGAATATTTGTTTACAAGATTACATTACAAGATACATCATGAAGACGTTATAATTTTTTTTACAACAAATACTCATTTTCACTTAATAGAGCTTGAATTCATCATAATGTAGCTCAATATGACCTCCTTACGTTAACCGTTTACCTCCGTCATTAGGCCAAGCAGGATTGTGCTGCCCACTGGATGCTTATAGTTAACGTTAGCACGTTGATTCATATTGGTCTTGTGTTGCTTGAGTAAATAAATTATATAAAAACGTGATATCTGATCGGTGCGTAGTACCCGATCCAGGATTTGAGGATGTATCCGAGGCATTTTTGATACTGGTATCGGAACAACTCTAGTAAAATTAGAATGAAAATAAAACTTCACATACACTTTTTTTTCATAGCGCTCCTTCATTGCTTAAAAGGCAATCTCCACAAAAACACAGACCATGCACACTTGACTCAGGTAGAGTTGTAGTTAATGTTGTCTTTTTCCAGCGTAAAAGAGCTCTGGTGGGAATGTATCCGGGCCAGCGCAACACAGTGCAATCAGCAAGAATCACCTTTGCTTTTCGGAGATAAACTAAATAAAACAGCTGCAGACACACTGTCTGCACCATCGTCTGCTTGGGAAAGTGTAACAGCAGCTTCCTGTTAAGAATAGGAAAGAAATAACTTGAAGTCCTTTGATTTTTCTTGAAGACTAGTTTTTTTGTCCCCCTGAGAACATGCTCAGTTTATTTAAATGGGGACGAACATATGTGTTTAAACGCAATACATCACTAACGACCACCAATGGAATGATTCAAGCCATTTCAAGTCTCACAGTCGTCTACCAGAGCCAGCTGTCTAAATGCTGGACGCAGTAGCAGGACTGTTCCAGGATGGCAGACAGCTCCCCGTAGCCGTCCTCTCTCCACGTGGGAAGCAGCCGCTCATTGTTGAGAGCCTGGAGCTTGGGCGTCCCCTCCCGAAGGACGCGGTAGAGGCAGGGCCACCGGCTCTGGATCCTCAGCCTGGTCCTACGGTCCAGCGTGATGCCGCGGACAATCTTCTTGGCACGCAGCTCACGCAGGGCAGGTAGTCTCAGGCAGGAAAAGACCAGGCCTCGGCTGGGCGACACGTCCAGAAACTCAAGGGACTGAGACTCCAGGGTGTACGAGATGCCCAGGTTCCTGAGCGGCACCAGGATTTGTAAAGTTAAGGACCTCAGGTTGGGCAGGGATTTAGTGAGGGCCTGCAGCGTCGTGGGGGTCACCCCTTTAAAGACCCAGAAGTATTTGAGTTCCAGGACCCGGAGCTGCTGGAACTTGGTGAGCAGCGACACGGACTCGTCCGACCAGTCGAAGTGCAGCCGCATCTTGGAGATGCGCGGGCAGCTGTGGGTTAGTTTGGTCAGTAGATCCTGGAAACTGGTAACCTGTCGAATCAAATCAAACCAGTAAACCGTCAGCCTGGAGAGTGGTCTGTGTAGTCTTTGGTATGTACAAGGACACATTACAACAGTGGTTGCCAATTTCTGTCTCCCAAGCCCACCAATGGAAGACAACAAAAAGGTACAAGCATGTTTTTTCCCCACATATTTCTCTTTAGTTTTAAAAGATGTACAGATATAAAATATTGCTTTGACTTGCAATTGACAACCTACAGAATATGTTAGCTTCTCAAAATCATGGAAAATTATTTTAGAAGCTCACAGCTGATGTTATATTTCATTAATTAGTTCATTTCACATGCTAGTGCTCTAACATGTAAACTACCATGCTTCAGTTACATAACATGTTCTGTTCTGAATCACTTCAGATTCATTGTACTGATGATGCTCCTACTACTACTACTAATAATAATAATCACAATAAGAACAATCAGAATTGAATACAGTGTACCATGAAACCTTGATATTTTCTGAGTTGGTTAGCTTATTGTGAAGTTCTCCTACCATTACAACCCCCTGTGTTAATCATAGCAAAAAACCTAGATTCATTTACATGAATTTACTTTTTTTCAAGTAGTTAATCCACCTGCCAGTTGTGTGCCACTTAAACAGGGTCATGTAACATTAATTTATTAATTATATAAGGGCTGCCACCTCTTCATCAATTAGTTGGCTAATCGTTTCAATCATAGTTGACTAAGATCTCTTTAGTTGATGAGGAAGATTTTTAAGATTTCTCATGCTAAGTGACTTATTTCCAAGAAACTTATGGACACATCTCTGGTAAACCTTATTTAAAGAGGTGCTTTTTTTGTGATTCTTCGTGAAAGATGTGAGCGAACATAGCAGAAACCCTTTTTTTAAACATGCTGAGGTTCGATAGAAAGAACACTATAAACTAAGGCCACAGAAGTCACCACACAGTTGAATCAATTGTCTATTGGACACAGTGTCAACCAAACCTGAACATCATAAGCCCCTCAAACACTGTGATGATTGCAGGGCTATTGATGCTAATGTGTGTTTTCATCATTCATTGCTTTATAAGTGTGTTTACAAAGAGTGGCTGCAATGAAGGAGAATGAATGTGCAAAATTGTATAATTCCCCCCATTAGTATCAGGCCTCATTTAGTCACACAGGAAGTGACAAGCCAATTAATTACAGAAGAAAATGACAACCTCTTTGGATATCAAGCAACGTCATTTATCACTTTTTGCAATCAGGACGTGTGGTTCTCTGTAAAATCAAGTTACCTGGTCCATCTTGGTGATGCTGTCCTGGTGCGAACTGGAGCTGGAGTGGACCCTGAGGTCCAGCGGCTCCAGCAGGGTAAACGTCCAGTTGAGGTCCAGGTGGCTGAGGTCTCTGCAGTGGACGTTATCCAGCAGGCGACTCAGCAGCTCGCACCACTTGTTGCAGCGGTCCCCGAGGTCGAAGCTGGCCTTCAGCGTGAGCAGGCTGGCCCGCCGCGAGATCAGGTGGTGGGTGTAGTGGTGGACCCACGACTTCCACCTCTCGAACTCGCGGTTGGAGACCAGCAGCCCCTCCTGGCCCAGGTGGAAGACGCCGCGGCGGGAGTAGTCCGCCACCCGCCACAGCTTCCACGAGCGTACGAGGCGGCTCCAGCTCGCGCAGACCAGGGCGCAGCTGCATTTGTCCACCTCGTTCAGAAAGGACAGGACGTGCAGCTGGCACTCCACCGGCAGGAAGTTGAAGGGGAAGTGGTCGTCCGCTGCTTTCCGCCGGCTGCTCACGGGGACCAGGGGTCTCTTCCGCGGCGACATGATGACAGATGGTGAAATAATATTGGTGGTCATTGGTGGAGGTCAGAATCTCCACCTGGTGGTCTTGCGGTCTGGCTTTGCCATGAATATCTCTGGCCTGGGGAAGTCTATAGAGATAAAGACAGGAAACAGACAGATGATAATTTAAGATATTGAAATAAATAACACTCTTGTTCATTGGGTGGCCTGTATGCAATGACAGTGCGGGTCAGTTTGAACTGTTAGCGTTATATAAACTCAACTCGGTATCACATGGCTCCAGTTCAAAGGTCAAGGGGTCGTAGATGTAATTATACCATATCATGTGAATTCTGCCCTTTAAAGTCCGGTGTGCAAACACGGTTGGGTGAATGTTTTAGTCACAACTAAATAATAATGATTTGTTATTTGTAAAGTTAGTACTTCAACAGTTGTATCGCTGTATTAAATTACACTTTAGTCAAGCGACTCCTCGGTTTGTAACATGAGTCTCGAGTCTTTTGGTCCATTATCTCTTCTCCTTTGCTGACAGTTACCTTTCGACTTATTTCATAAATAACGGGCCATCAATACACTTTGGGCTTATGTCCATAAAGGTTACAATGGGGTTATATGACTGTTTTACATCGTTATCGAGACAAAAGTCGCGTATTTACCTTTGAGTCGGACGGGCTCCCTCCCGTCCTCAGTTTAAAAAAAAGCTAAACTGCTAGAAGCTAACGCTAGCAGACAGGAGACAAAGGAGTTTCAAATTAAACCTGAATACAAAGCGTTGGTGCAATTTTTCGAGCTTTGCTTCATATCCGAACGCATAAGGAACTGTAAAGCAATTTATACAAATCCCCAAATTTGAAAAGCCAAAAAGAAAAGTATTCAGTAACTAGGCCGGCTAGTTAGCTGCCGAACAGCTGAGTTCTATTGTTGTTTTTGTTGTGGCTCGTTGTTATGGCGTCATCAACGTGCGTCGGGCTGCCAGTTTTGTTCCACGGCGTTGCGCCTCCAGGGGCGGGCGGAGGTAAGGTTTAAAAGTAAAGGGTGAGGAGAATAGCGGTTCTTGCATCGATGCCAACAAAGAGCATTTCAGGAAATTACGAAAACATAACCCCAATGAAACGAAGAGAGTATTCAAATGAGGCGTTCGAAGATCTCACGCGGATTTGGGAATGTTTCAACCACACGGTCTATGGTATGAGCGCCCTCTGTTGGTGGCTCAGAACACAAGTTGGGAGGAGAGTGTATTGCGTCTTTGCCTGCTGTTTGATAAAGATTGATATCCCCAAAAGGAAACTTTATTTCCACAGTGTGCCTCCAGAACATAGATCGGCTCCATTTACATACAACAACATAAAACCTATATACATTACACATTACAATACGACCGTCACTCTGATGAATACTTACATCAACCCTTTTACCACAGAATATTCATTGATGCCATTATAGATTATTATCATCCATTATCAACATACCATCTGTCACTGTTAATATATATCCTACACATTGTATATACTGTATATAGACCTTTTTACATGCGCTACAGTACATAAACATCCAGTCCACGTACATCCATTCAGTATTTATTTAGTTACACTATTTGTATTGTAAGAACAGTTTACTTGTATATTTCATTTCTTATTTTATTGTTGGTTATTGGTGCTTTATTTACATGTATATCATACAAAGGTTAATACTATTTTCTTCTTCACTACTTCTGCTCATTACAGTCCTGACTATTCTTTACCTCTATTTGTCCAGTTTTCTTGTCCTTTCTCCCATTTTGTTTTCCTGTTATTCTATTTCTGTCAAAGAGAGAATGCAAAAAAAAAATGGAGTCAAATTTCTAGAATGGGCACGAACTTGGCAAATAAATTATATTTTGAAATGCATTTTTACATAGAATAAAGTGTGTTTTATTTTTTCACCAATAGATGGCATTCTGAGTATGTGCTCGGTGATACAGGTTGACTGCCTTCAAGAAGCATCCTCTTGATGACACAGAGCTTCTCCTACACAGGTCTGACTGTTGGCTCGGTTTGAAGGAACTAATAAAACGTCCAGTCCAACCATATGTCCGTCATGAATGTAAAGGTCGTCTGCCTTCCTGCAGTTGGTGCTTTGGTGACAAATTCCACACCGTGTCTTTCTTTACAGCCAGGAGAAGGGGGGGCATTGTACTGCATTAAGCACTTACACTTATTCATATTTTTCTGGCTTACTTTCTGACTGAATGTGATGTTTGGGTTGCAAAGGTTTTGAAGTAGAACACGCCCCCGTCCAGCACTCTCGTGTGGTAATGTTTTGACTGGGGGTCTCCGGTCTTTTGTTGCAGCGCCCACACGTGGACTTGAATCACCACACGAGCCCCGTGCGGCGTTCAACGACCCTTCTCTGCAGTGAGGGACAACATTTGGCATTAAAGCGCCACTAAACGATCTAGTCGACAAACATTCCAAAATATAAAATATTGTCCCAACAAGGCATGGTGAATGACAGCTGTCAAAAGGCAGAGACAGAGAGGACACATGGGTCAGATTGTACAGCCTAGAGACTCATGTGAGCCTAATCAGCTGGCGACCCTCCCATGTCAGCCAGCTGGCTGCTGAAGTTATCCAGGACAGCCTCCAAGACAGTGGGCGGGGCGTCAATGTATGTTATCAAATAAGTTGTGACTATATGGATATCATGATAAGGGACTATATTGTCTTGGATTTTAATGTGGTAGTATAACAACATATGTGTTGTTTTTTTCCTGGTTTTAAAGACTGCATTATAGTAAAGTGAACTGAACTTACCAGACTGTTCCAGCTGCTCTATTAATTTCCTCTACCAACTTAGTCACTATCCACAAAAAGGGTTAATATTTATTAAAAATCTCAATGTATAAATATTTTGTGAAAAGTACCACAGGTCAACCCTATAATACTGTATGTTCGCAATGTAGATTTTTTCCCAGACCTAGATACTATAACTGTAACTCCAGTTCTAGGATTACAGTTAACTTAAACTTTATTACAATCTTCATAAAAGGTTACATGCATGAAATTTGACCTTTTCCATGTAGTATTCATGGAGCAACTTGGGGTTCAGTGTCTCCTTCAAGGACACTTTGATATGCAGAGAGGAGGAGGGTATTGATCCGCCAACCTTGTGGTTAAAGGGCAGCCCGCTCTACCCACTGATCCACATAGCCAACAAGTCCAGTGAGGCTCTGCATTGGCACCTTGAGACATATCTTTGCACTCACCACCCAATCAGGACGTAGTAACACCAGCAAAACACCAGCACACCCACTGCTTATCTCCCTGATTAACTCAGCAAGGGGAGTTTAGCTTCGATTTGGCTTTCCACTTGTACGGTCACAAAGACATGAGCAGACACGGAATTGTATCAAGGAAACATACGGATATTTTATATTCTGTGTGGGTTTCTACTCACTGCAAACCAATATTCCTCACTTCTGCCACCAGATGTCCTCAAAGTTCTTTTTTCTTTAGTTTGAAAATGTTGGGTGTGCATGGCCAGGCCAAAACCTGTCTCACGGACTCCTGCGAAAGGGTCTGTTGTAATGGTGTGACATCTCTTTGGCCCTGTGGACACTCACACCCCTCACAGATGATGCAAGCACAAATCAGGCATTTGACGGCTATGCACATATTCATCAAACTGGAGTTACATCCAGTAACTACTAATAAAATTTCTCGTATGTGCTACTCCGTCTAATGTGGTTGTGTGTTGCAAAGCACTATCCTCTGAGCTGTCGAAGCGGCAAACTCCATGGCAGACAAAGATTCAAGCACCCAAAAGAATCGTTTGCAGATCCCACTGGGTGCCTGGTGACAGGTAGAAGGCGTTAGTCTGCGAACCTCAAACACCCCCAACATTGCATCAAGTGGATATCTCCTAGCAATGAAGTGGTTGAAGTCGCCATAGCCGGCACCAAACACGTTTTAGTGGAACCATTGCGTCTGGGAGACTTAAGCTGCTTAGCTTCTCCTTCCCAGCCATCAAAGCATGAGGCAGTGTTCCAGGACTGGGTGAGATGACAGTGATGGCCCCTACTTGAAACCACGGCATGGGCAGGTCTTGGATCAGCCCTAGGCATCAGTCATGGCTGATTTAAGTCAGGCCTCTGTACCACTTGGCGCCAGGGCGCTAGCAAACAGTTTGGCCACAGGCTGACCAAAAACACTGCCATCTTGATGCAACTCGTCTGCTAAATGACTGTAATGTAATGTAATGTAATGTAACTCTGTCAGGAAAGGGGGTCCACTCAATTGGGAAACTTGTGTAAGCCTTCTAGCAGAAGCTATAAATGTTGTCCAAACAGTACAAACATCAGGTGACAACCAGGTGCTCTCTATAACTGCACAACCAACTCTGCTCCCAGCAGACCACATGACAATAATAACATGACAATAAAAACCTGTGCAATACATTACACATTACACTGTGCAATAATAGTTAAAAATAGTTAAAATAGTTGTTATTTTATTCTCTGTCTGTAAATATAATATTTCAGTTATTGTTGTTTTTTATTGCTTATTTATAATACTTGTTTTATTTTATTTTTATTTTTCATTTTTTAGCTTGTCTTCTTCTACTATGTCTCTTGTGTGCACTTTACTCCACGCTGTTGTAAGCCTGCAAATTTCCCCGCTGCGGGACTAATAAAGGATTATCTTACAGTGCCCTCCAGAATCATTGGCACCCTTAGTGAATATGAGCAAAACAGGCTGTGAAAAAATGTCTTTGCTGTTTATCCTCTTGGTCTTTCACTCAAAATATTCACAAAAATCTTACCTTTTCATTGAAGTAAAATTATTGAAAGAAAAAAAGAATGTTGACATTAAATAAATATTTTTCTCCAAAACATGTGTGTCACAATTATTGGCACCCCTAGAAAATCTCATGATTACAATCTAACTGAAGTATAATTCCAGTCATATTTTACATTTTTAAATTCACCTGTTTGATTAGGAACTCTTAAGTGGTCAACCATGACTTCCTGTTTCACTGGGGTATAAATATGAGGTGACACAGGCCAAATTCCCTTAGTCATTCATCACTATGGGAAAGACCCGAGAACACAGTGACGATGTGCGACGAAAAGTTGTTGAGCTGCACAAATCAGAAAATGGATATAAGAAAATCTCTAAACAGTTGAAAATACCCATTTCCACTATCAGGGCAATAATTAAGAAGTTTAAAGCGACAGGAGATGTTAAGAATCAGCCTGGAAGAGGACGTGTGTGTACATTGACCCCACGCACCGTGAGGAGGATGGTTCGACTGGCAAAAGAATCTCCAAGGATCACAGCTGGAGAATTGCAGAGGTTAGTTGAGTCTTGGGGTTAGAAAGTCTCCAAAACTAGCATCAGACGCCACCTACATCACCACAAGTTGTTTGGGAGGGTTGCCAGAAAAAAGCCTCCGCTGTCAATCAACAACAAACTAAAGCGGTCACAGTCCCCCAACCTAAACCCCATAGAAAATCTGTGGGATGAGCTGAAGAGGAGAGTCCACAAGCGTCGACCTTGGAATCTGAAGGATCTGGAGAGATTCTGCATGGAGGACTGGTCTCAGATCCAGTGCCATGTGTTCACCAACCTCATCACGCATTATAGGAGAAGACTCAGAACTGTTATCTTGGCAAAGGGAGGCTGCACAAAATATTAAATGAAGGGGTGCCAATAATTGTGGCACATATATTTTTGAGAAAAATATTTGTTTCATGATAAGAATTTAATGTTTCTTTCAATTATGTTTCTTCAGTTAAAGGTTACATTTTTGTGAATATTTTTGAATGGAAGATCATGAGGATAAACAATAAAGATTTTCTTTCGCATCTCGTTTTTCTTATTTTTACTAAAGGGTGCCAATAATTCTGGAGGGCACTGTATCCCTGAGGGCTAGGGCGTTTCTGTGGAGCCTACATTGACTGACGTGGTTCAGGTGCAATTCCAGCCACGCAAAGCCAACACTTAAATAGCTACTGCTCAGTTTAGACTATTGTGCAATAGAGCCGCTATGCGTTCGTGAGCGATACAAAACTAGGTTTCACATCCTTTTTTTTTACATTACACCTTTATTAAAAACACATTCAAAAGTAAACGGACAACACGTAATGGTTCAGAGAAACAAGGATATGATTTTGAATAAATAACATAAAAAATATAATGACCATTAAAAAAATTGAATTGGAATGAAATACCAAACATTATCAGACAAAATACCTTCTTCTTTAAAGTGGTCACCACACATTTTGACAGTTTATCACTTTTGTTAGTGTTTATAAGTTTGAGAGTCTTGATATATTCTTTAAATTAAATTCACATCAAAATCCAATGAAATGTGGGTTCATTGTCTCTACTAACATCAGAATTCCTCTGTGGTAGTCTGTCGGATAGCCCCTGAATGCACCGCCGGGTTTGTTTTGGTCCTGAGGGGCTGCGTCCGAGCTAACCAATGAGGTCGGGAGAAGGGGCTAGGTAGCGTTACGTGCCGCTATCGAGCCCCCCCCCCCCCCCCCCCGCTTCCTAGCCCTGCCACTTCCCCTTGTAAAGCGACGACTCCCTCATACTTAATTCATTCCTTCTCCAGTAAGCGGTGACTCCTTCAGCCGGTCCCCCGGTACTTCTCAACGACGCCGGAGCGACACTTCGCATTCCACCAACGAAAAAATAAAGAGATAAGGAAACAACACTTTGTTGAGAAAAAAATAATTTGTAGCCCGAATAACCATAAATCCTCGACTGCGACACAAGCCCGAGGATAACCAGACGCTTAATCGCTCAGCTTGGGTGTTCAACTCAGAATATTTGAGGTTTTCTTTATTCTTTTAAGAACCAAAATGAAAACCAAATTTATCAACGGGGTTTCTTCCTCCCCCTCCATGTCGCTGGGTATTCTGGTGACCGAGAACGCGCTGCAGGTCCAGCCCGACGTCGAGGAGGACTGCAACGAGCTGATCCAGTTCGACCAGCCCGACCTGGACACCCAGCGCAAGGCTTATCTGTGGTGCAGAGAGTTCCTCCACGGAGCGTGGAAGGGCCTGGCCAAGGACGAGTTCCATATCACCATCATACGGTACGATGTGTTCACTGGCTTGTTGGGTGTGAATGGGCCTCCGGTTGGTGGAAGCTAGAGTAATAAGACTGCTGTTATATTCCATCTGGTCTCGTGATGTAAACCGTTAAAGGGCGAACCCGCCCAAAATAAGGATGGTGTAGGTTATTGCTATAGTAGGCCTAGTTGTGTTCAGATACATATATCTCATTTTAAAACGGTGTTGTGGGACATTGCGAGGCCAATAATAGATATTTGTATTATTGTTATTATTATTATTATTATTATACTTGGGCTGCCATTTTGGTACTTTTTTCAATTCTAAATCTCTTAAGCTTGTTTTCTAAAATCTGCTGCTTTAATTCTTATGAAATGATTTACTGTGGTGCGACATCTGGCCTCCAAACCTTTGACAACAATTTATGTAAGGGATTAAGGGTTTACAGCCATTAGTTGAGCCAGGTAATGTGAGACTGTAATGCATCCTATTCTATTACTGTTTTTCCTATCATCCTGAGCTCAGAGAGCACGTTAAAGAGAGTACTCCCAAAGGGCCTTTTTTTTTGAGGCCACATCTACGTGTAACGATGTCCCACCGTCTCCTCTGTCCCCACAGGGGTGGTCTGAGCAACAAGCTCTTCCTGTGCAGCCTCCCCGACAGCGTGGACACTGTTGGGGACGAGCCCAGGAACGTCCTGCTGCGCCTCTATGGGGCCATCCTGCAGGTGGGAGCCACATCTCTTATCACTTTCTTAAATCGTGTTGTTTTAAAGAAAAAAAGAAAAAGATAGCTACAAGTAAGCCAGACTCTTCACGAGGATGTGTTGTCGTGTGGTAGAAACTACTTTCCCTCAGTGGTTAGCAGATATTAGTCTAATTGTTAAAGTTTTCTTTTTTTAATGAAGATAAGTGCTGCTATAGATCATTTTACAGTTGTAAGATGTGTCCCAGTTTCTTTCCTGTTGTGGTTTATGTGAATGACATAGGCCAACAGGAAGTAAACGTGGACACCAGCTGTCCACACGGCACACACAGCAGAAAAGTAAGAACAGCACACCTTTTTTTTTTTTACTTCCTGTAAAAATGTTTGACTTTTATCAGAGAGATGACTCATTTAACCAGGGTCAAAGGTCCATATGAGCTGATAATCACATAAATCAAACAACAAAGATAAAACATACAACTGTGTGATGTGACCGTGTCGCCCCCAGAGCTTGTTGTGTGTGTGTGCGCGCGTCTGCAGCTCATATGCTTTTGTGTGTGTGTGTGTGTATGTGTGTGCGCGCGTGTTAGCCATTGTTGTACATGATGATGTACCCCCATGGCTGTACATGCATGTGTTCTTTGCCGTAGGCTTCCCAAAGGAGTGTGCCCTCCTGGGTACTCTTGTTCCCAGGTGAACCCACCAAAAAACACGGTACAGTATGAGATCCCTGAAATCTCAGCCTAATACAAAGGCCAAACTCACACACTGACTCATGCAGCACAACACCCGTCTGGGAATATACAGTATGCAGGGAGCGACCCGAGCGCCGAAAAACACCTCTCCTGTCTGTCTCCTTTCTTCTCTAAAAAATCCCTGCCTCGTGATTCCTAAACGTCAAGAAGTCAGCATTTTTTTTTCTTTTAAAGTGACTCGGCACATTTTTTCGCGGCCCCCGAGGAAGAAAAACCGCGATGAGAAAAGTCAAGTGTGTGCATTTTGTCGTTTTGTTGCTTCACAGCTTGCACTAAAATGGATAGATAATGTATCTCCTCGCAGCTCGGCGGTGCTAGCACAGAGAGATAGAGATGATGTGGCTGGACTGTCCAGAGTTCACCGTCCCAGTATTGCTAAGTGTAACAGAGCTACAAAGATAAGCCGGTTGGGGCACCAGCTCCTTCATATTGAGCTACAGGAGTTCAAGGGCTTCCAAGGAAAACGACACATACTGATCTTCTACATGCCGTTTGCTTCATCCCCAGCGACACATAAAAACTAAATCAAAAACAAAAGACGCAGTGATATTGTCCTCTCCTGCTGCTCCCTCATCCTTAAAATCAGCCTAATGAATCCTGCATTAAGCATTAACTAAAGACCGTGCAATAAAAGCTAACAACAGCTTTTATTGCTGGGGACGTCCAAGAGAGAGCGAACGCACTGCGTCCTTCACCAAGGTAACTGTGGCGGTCTCCATCAGGACAGTAGCGCCTCTCAGGAATTAGTGATGTCTGATCAAAAAAGCTAATATGATTTAGGAGGTCTATGTCCCTGTCAGAGTGCACCAACTAATGATTAAACAAAGCCTAACTGCACTGGAGGCCGCGTTTCTCAGTAATGAAGATATGTGAATAGCATGTTGGGTGATTGTAATAATAAATAAATAGATACTTTACCCCCTGGCTAAAATAGACCATTTTACAGCCCTTGCCATCAAAAAAACAAACATTCCGGGCCATCCAGATGAGTTGGCGAGCTTTAAACGTTGAATTAAAACTGTTAACAGCCTCTGAATATCTGGTTATTGCATGTTCGTTTTTCAGAATGGGCTCAAGTTCTTCAGAAATTCTGAGAGGAATTGCGACCTTTTCAGAGCAACAGGTGTTTCAGTTTAACCAGTAACCGTGTTAACTGGTGGCTTTTAGCTGAATGCGTCCGTGATTGCTTATAGTAACTAAAGTAAATCGTTGGTAGATAATAAACACACATATTTAAAACTGATAAAGGACACCTACATGTTCACCATGACGCATCAGCTGAGACATCGGCGGTGTCCATGGCATGCTTGTTATTAAACATGTTGACGACAACTGGACTGTTTAAAGCGGCCATTTTAAAAGTGAATCAAGACAAACATCTGAGTCTATGTCATGGTGTTTGACATTGTAGCTAGTAATGACTCGACTTGTAGTTAGTAATGACTCGACTTGTAGCTAGTAATGACTCGACTTGTAGTTCATAATGTCTTGATATGTAGTTCATAATGTCTTGATATGTAGCTAGTAATGACTCGACTTGTAGTTAGTAATGACTCGACTTGTAGCTAGTAATGACTCGACTTGTAGTTCATAATGTCTTGATATGTAGTTCATAATGTCTTGATATGTAGCTAGTAATGACTCGACTTGTAGCACAAATGACTCGACTTGTAGCTCGTAATGTCTCGACTTGTAGCTAGTAATGACTCGACTTGTAGTTCATAATGTCTTGATATGTAGCTAGTAATGACTCGACTTGTAGCACAAAGGACTTGACTTGTAGCTAGTAATGACTCGACTTGTAGCTAGTAATGACTCGACTTGTAGCTAGTAATGACTCGACTTGTAGCACAAATGACTCGACTTGTAGCTAGTAATCACTCAGCGCTAGTTTTTTCCACCAAATACATGTTTATATCTGGATACTTAATGTAGGGCCACTTACTAATATTTCCTACCAACTCACTGAAACACAAATCTTAAAGTCCATGTGTTTAGGTTGCATTTTCCATCTTTGCTGGTTAATGTTCTTATAAGCTTGACAAGCTATTGCACTCTGCCGTACTTCCGTTTCCAAACTGCGCGCTCACACTCGTTACATCCTCATTATGTAAAAGGCTATATCCACAGTAAAATGTCACAACTGACAGCTTTAGTATTTAGCTGTAGGATATGGTTGCATCCTATCTGAGTTAACTCCCGCGTGTTCGACACTATCTGATCTCTATCACCGCTCCGCTTAGCAGCCCAACAGCTAGTCCCACCAATCCCCTGCACAGTCACACCCAAAACACCCGGTGTGTGTTTGAACTCATACTGTACTATCTGCCCTGCAGGCGTGGCTAGGTTTGGATGTTGAACACTGGTGGACGGCTTCACATGTATTCACGGATAGTTCTTTCCTTTTTCTTTTGTTGATAGATGTCCTGTAATAAAGGGGATTCCCGACAGTCAAACAAAGAAAATCACTTCCAAGTAAGTAACTGATGATTTGCTCCTCTGTCCGGAGTGTTGCCCGGTGTCCATCCACTCAACAGCTCCCCTGATGTGTGAAAACATTCTTTTGCTTCCCTAAGTTCTACTCTTCACTGGAGTTGAACTCTGTGTCAGGGTGGGTTTTTACTCTGCTCTCACACAGTCTTCTGAAATCCTGAGGCACCAGTTTTTCGGGTCTGTTCAGATTCCATATAACACCTGTTTCCACTTACTGACCTCTAGCAGAGCATGACTGTAAGAACTGAGTTGCTACATTCACTGATTTCATTCAGTGAAGGCAGTTTATATAAAGAAACCTGATTGACCAGTGCAGAAACAGTGTTTTCCTGCACTGGTCAATTTTGGGCTAATTTGCTTCTATAACACGTACTTTTTCAGTCTATTAAAAAGGAAACATTTATTTCACTACTTTGCCTATTCGCGTCTGTAGATTTCTCCTAAATTCATCAAAAGTTACCATTAGATAATGCCTTATTTGCATATTTAAACATAACGTTTCAGAAAACTTTAAATACTATTTTCCTAATTTAAGTAATCAACTGGTGAAATTTCATGCTGATATCAATTAGTTAATTTTACCATATTCACCTGTAGTGTCTTCAAAATGTCTGTAATTTAACAAAACATATAGAGGTTCAGAAGGAGCCGAGCACTAATGATCAGTTGCTCTATGTATTTGATGTATACTCTGTTCACTCCCTGCTTAGACACACTGTTCACTCCCTGCTCAACAAGCTTGACTCTTTCTTAAAGTTTCTTAGGAAAGAGTGTTGAATAAAGTCAAAGTTAGTGATAAGGTGAAAGAAAGAAAAGGACTTTGATATGATGAATTCTTTGATTAAATTCTCTTCAACAAAACATGACATTCCACTGGAGATCAGATTCTGCTATCAAGTCATCAGAACCCACATGTGTAGAAACCATGAGTTGCTCTTCTTGTTTGGGAACATTGGACATTCTTCTGATGAAGAGACTTGCATGCAAAGATGAGTCATAAAAACTTGATATACATATGGAGGTTTATTTACAATAAGTACCCATTTGAGTGATCAATAGCACTTACTGTATTCGTATCAGTTCGGTGCACTTATTGAATTCGTATTCGTTTACTGCACTTATCCTATTCGTAGTAGTTTGTAGCACTTATTGTATTCGTATTAGTCTGTTGCAATTATTGTTTTCGTAGTAATTTGCCTCTGCACTATACTTTTGCTCTGGTTTATGCTTTAAGATGCTTGTTTAAGAAAGGAGATGCACTTATGACTTCTGGTGACTAGTAGTTCTCTTGAATACCTATGTTGAATACACTTCCTGTAAGTCGCTTTGGATAAAAGCGTCTGCTAAATTACTGTAATGTAATGTAACATATCTTTAAAATCCGTTTTCTCTAAATTAGTTTTTTCTCAGACTCAGATCCAGAAATCTTCACTTCAGTATCACTTACATACAACACACTTTACAGTTTCATTCCTATCTGTATTCTAAAGGTTTTCACAGAGGGGTTTTTTCATAGATCATTCATAGCCTGATTTTTACAATATTTTATTACTGAAAACATGGAGAAAATAGTTTTTTTTATCACTGTTGACATTTTCTTCTGGTTTATGGAGTGATACAAAGATATGTCCCAAGTTCTCCTTGTAAAAACATCTGACTCTATTATGTTGACAAAATGAAAGAGGATATTTTGAACCTTATCGAATGTTCTGTTTTAGATCTGTTCAGAAAATGAATGCAAATTAGAACGTTTTTCATTAAGATGATGTTTAATTTGCATACATTTTCAGAAAACTTGTGATATAAAAAACAATTGTCTTAATGTAAGTAATCAACATGGGACGTTTCATGGCAATATCTCCATTTTCATTATTCACCCTATTCAACTGAAGTGTCTCCCTTGAAAATACACTTAATTTTAAGTTCAACTGAAGAAATTCCATTTGGAACACAAGACCGTAAAAGCGAGAAGTGTCCACAGAAGGCTTTTAAAAGAATCTACAGCAACATTAACATGGTATGTTCAGGGAGTCGCCGCTGGCAGCCTGAAGCACTCCCTGAAGCCTCGTCCCCAGTGACCTAGAAATTCCTTTACCATGCACCGCGTCACGACGACCCCTCACCCTCACGTTGCGAGTCACAGCTCCCTGTCATGTGATGGAGCTGAGGTCATCGGCCTGTTAGCTATTGCTGCTTGCAGCAGCTTCCCTTCCCTCTAAACCCAGCAGCAAGCATTGAGGCTAAAGCAGAGTTGACCCAGGATCTGAGGATCACCTTCTCTAACAATGCTGTCTGGTCAAAGTAAATCCTATTAAGGATTATACAGCACGTCACCGTGTTAATCTCTGTGGGGATAATTCACACGTCACAGCAAATAGTACACGTCAGATATACTTTAGATATAAATTCTGAGAGAGAATCACGCCTTTAATTAAATCAAGCTCATGTAAGAGACATGACTTTATTTCTAATACCAATTGTCTCCACTTCTTACATCCTTTGTCTCAATAAATTCAGGATAATGTACATTTCCATGGCATTATTTCCAATAAAATTTCAACACATATCGGCAAGTTGATTGCTGGCTGTTTGTTAAGTAACAAAATGTATTTATCCAATTCATTATCGCTGTTATTTTACACCATTTCACCTGCAGACAGATAAATGTGTCATACTGGTTCAGTTCAGATGGATGCAAGCGGTTTGTACTTAATGACCTACCCTCATACAGGTTTGTTGACACACACAACAACAGAGCAGATAAGCTTTTTGGAAGTGCATAGAGCACCTGCTGCTTTGCTCTGAGGCCGGCCGCCGGTGTAGCAGTTTAGATTCTAATGCAATCAAATATCCAGAGAGAGTATGCTCACAGAGAGAACTACATCAGCTGTCAGACTGGGGGCCTCCTATTCATTCAAAAAGTGTATTGAGATTTACAGGCGGAAGCTTCTGTTTCCTGTCAGGAAACAGTGTGAGGGACGTGCTCTTCTTTATGAATGTCGAAAATCTTCTGTGTTTTGACATCGGTTGTTGATGATTAACTTTTGAACGAGTCAAAGAAAAGGACTTGTCTGGGAGAGAAAGAGAAAAATCAAACAAACACATGGCGTCCACTGAAGCATCCAGTTTGGTCCATTGACGGTATAGAATATGGATGTAGTCTTCGTGACTTCACACATAGGTTTCTGAAGAGCTGTTATGAAGCTCAAAGTGAGCTGCTCCTACCGTCTACATCTTGTCACTGATACGTCTCTTGTGGAGACATGTCAATCACAAGGTAGCCCCGCCCTAAAGCATACCTCTTTATGTTCTATTTGACTCTAAATGGACCATCATTTACTAAATGAACATCATGCTGTATTGAAGAAGACTTGAAACTAGAGATTGAGACCATAAACTCATGTTTACAATGTTTACTGAAGGAATAAATCAAGAGAGAAGTAGAGTCATTTTCTCATAGACTTCTATACAACCAGAGGAGTCGCCCCCTGATGGACAGTAGAGAGAATGCAAGTTTAAGACACTTCAGCTTTGAAGCTAAGTTTTTAGGGGCTTTAATGATTTCAATATCATTACAGTTTTATTGTGCTACATTGGTTTATCTTATGTGATCTATTATAGTTTTCAATCAAAGTGATTGTACAGCCCTGTCTTCTAATAGTCAGACTGTAGTCTTTACTCACAGGCTGCCAGATGGTGTGTTGTCTGTCAGTATGTGTGTCAAGATGATTATGGTAATTTGGGTAATTCACATTGGAGATTTAAGAGCACATCTGATCAGCATTCCGCAGATACGGCGTTACATGACGACGGAGAGTATTATCTAAACACATGCCCTGGGAATCATTTTTTGTTTGATATTTATCTCTTCTTTAATTAATCAGGCAGTCTCATTGAGATTAACATCGCTTTCTCAAAGAGAGACCTGCGAACAAGAAACATACCCATAAAGACAACCAGCAAAACAGAACAAGCACAAGTAAACAGAATTATGAGAATCATAAGTTTGGCGATGGCTAAGTGGCTAGTAGCTAGCTGGTTGCTAGTTAACCCATAATGACATCTATTGTTAGTTGCAGCTAGGGCTGGGAGATATTAAGACCATCCATCCATCCATTTTCCGTAACCTGCTTATCCAGTTAAGGGTCGCAGGGGTGCTGGAACCGATCTCCGCTGTCAATGGGCGAAGGCAGGGTACACCCTGGACAGGTCGCCAGTCTGTCGCAGGGCTGACATATATAGACAGACAACCATTCACACTCACATTCACACCTACGGGCAATTTAGAGTCTTCAATTAACCTAAGCTGCATGTCTTTGGACTGTGGGAGGAAACCGGAGAACCCGGAGAGAACCCACGCTGACACGGGGAGAACATGCAAACTCCACACAGAAGGTTGTTTAGCCCGGGAATTGAACCCGGGCCCCTCTTGCTGTGAGGCAACAGTGCTAACCACTACACCTTTTAGGCAAAATACCTACATTTTGATTTGCAATGTTATTGTCCTGGTTGACTAGTGGTGCTTACACAATGAGATTTTTATAGGGGGGTAAAGGCTAATAATAGTACAGCTAGAACAGAGTGGTAAGTTTAGAAAATGACATCACTTAACTTTTCACAATATGTAGTGTCATATCATGGTATCGATTTAATGTTTATAACTCACCACTTCCTGCCACGTTTTAAAAATTTTAACTCGTAATGAAAACTTCATACCAGTGTCTCTTACAGTAAGAAATCAGTACTGAGTGTCTTTGTAGATGGAGCAGTACAGTTTTGTTTTGGGAAATATGACATCTAGGAGGCCACTAAGCAGGCGGTATTGTTTCCCTTGGGTTGGCTTCCTGCTGGACACTCAGCGTGAAGCACATTCCCTGGCTGGTAGCCAAAGACTCCAGTGCTTAGATCCAAATATCTGTCTCTGCAGCCGTTTATCTGAAGGTTATTCACTTCAGAGGGTCAAGATAGCAATACGTTATACTGATACATCAATCTCTATAAACAGCTTCTGCATTCATATGTTGTTCAGTTGGAAAATATTTTGGTATCAGAAGCGTTTTGGTTTTAACTTCCGAGTAGTCCGAATAGTGTCACTTTGGAGAAGGCTTTGGTTGCAGGTAAAAAGTCTGTGTTGGGAGCAGAAGAAACCAACCAATCGGCTATCGTATGATGCTTATTTCACTTTTGATTGGTTAAAGATGAGCTTGTAAACTGGCTACTTGTACAATCAAGTTGCACACGTCGATTCGCAATTCCAGTCTAGCATTTTGAGACGCTAATTGGTCTAAAAACAAGGCAGAACTGATCCAGAGGCAGTTGTTAAACCAAGAAGGAACTTTTCTGGAGAACATTTTAGGCAGGCTTTTCTAAGGAACTCTAGTCGAAACATGAATAGAAATATAAAGAATGTAAAGAATGTGTTTGCTAGCTAGCTGCCTGCTAGTGTACCAGCTAGTATTTCAGTTTAAATTGAACTAGCAAGTGATCATTTACTTTGGTTTAACATCACTTTATCAAAAAACCTTGAATCCACTCGACTCTTCATTGCGATTCTGGCCCCAGGACATGCTATTAAACTACAGCTCCACCAACCCGAGCTTCAGTTTCCCACAGTCTGAGTTTTTTCACTGCTAATGACCTGCTGCCTATTTGGTGAGAAGCCCGGGCTTTCTGTCTTCTCCACACAATAGAGTGAATCAGAAGCAAGTCGGTGAGAAGCCAGCACACATATTTAGTGTTTCGGGCTACGGGGCCACATGTTTGTGTTGGTATGAGAGCAAGGTTTTTCCCAGCCGACCTTGAGCCCCCTGTTGGGCTCCAGGCTACATGTGTTTTTGTGTGTCCCTTAGATAAAGGGGGAAAGACGAGGCCGTCCTCTGCTTCAGGAGCTTCTGCTGTAACTGGTTGCTCTGACAGGGCCAACTCCTCCAGGGAGTTTGAATCCACCTCTTGTGTTCTCCTCTCTGACAGGCAGACCCTACTAACCCCTAACCACAGCTTTCCTCTTTCAGACTCACCCATCCCTCTCCTTTCCATTCAGATCTGGATGCACAGCATTCTTATTAAAGTGCTTACACACTGTTATAGTTTAAATGTCGGACTAAAATAATAGCTATTAACACTAAGGCCTTGTAATCCTTTTTCTATGCAGAAGGAACAAAAATTTGAAAAATATAGTCCTTAAGATTTTCATCATCCTCCGTATCTCCGTAAACCTGGCTGGGTTTTAAACAATCAATTTTCTATTTCAAATTTGAATGATCCTATAATGATTCATAAAATCCAGATAGTGTTCTTATAATGCCTGCCTTTTCCCTTGGATGAGTGAAGCTTAAACTCAGTTAGCCTCATGCCACCAGCGCAAACTGGATCTGGCCATTTGAGACTAGCAAACCTCAGTTGTATCAAAAACATGCAGGGAGCTGCTCCCCTGAAGGCACGGCCAAGACTGAACACAGATGTCCGGTTGCATTTTGGACTTAAAAGCTATGAAGAGCTAGACAACAGAAAAGCTTTGTGTAAAATGTGCAAAATTGAGGTGTAATCTGGTAGGGAAATCTCCAAACATTAAAATTGAAGTTAGTATGATGAACCTTCAACTGGTTGTGAAACCCTCTCAAATTAATTTCGATGCCTCTACCAGTAAACCAGACCACTTGTCCTCGTACAATTTACAACATTAGTTTTTTGAGAACCTTTTTCATATTTCAAAATTGGTATTGTAATTAAAATATCCCATATCGAATCAGAAATTGAATACATTTGGGAAATGGTTGGAGACCTCTGCTCAAAAGAGTCTTTACTTGAACATGAACTAAACTCTGTTACAGATTAACTGTCTGAACCGGGCTGACAACAGAATTGTTTCTTTCGTGACTCCCAATCCACACCTCAATCTAACATTCATGTTTTCAGACACGGTGATCAGAAAAAGCTAATTTCTCCTTCTGTTCTTATTGCATTTGACAGCACTGATGGGTAAAGTCTCTCATGCTTTAAACTTGTATGCTGTTTCTTAACTGTTGTGTGTTTTCAGGGTGCGGAGGCCATGGTGTTGGAGAGTGTGATGTTCGCCATCTTGGCGGAGAGGGAGCTGGGACCTAAGCTCTATGGTATTTTCCCTCAGGGCCGACTGGAGCAGTATGTCCCTGTAAGTCAACATGTTGTTTATATACACATCTCTTTGCATATGTTTACTTGTATATGCTGTGGGATCATTTTGAACAGGGGTGGACAAAAATATAGGAACGCCGTGAGGGGCGATGATTACGTAATTCTTGAGTTTTTTTATATTGTGGTATTGTTCTGTACATAAAGGGCTGGGAAGCGAACCTCAAATCTTTAAAATGAAGGCCAAGTATCTAAGTAATACTGATCAGACATTCAATCTAGCTATGCATATCTGATCACATTAGAAATCTTACTGACAGGATTCTTTAATCAGATAGTTCCTGACTTAATTCGAATGTATTATAATACAATGTATTAAAAAAAACTATCTTAGAATAATGAATAATTTAGTCGTTAAATTAACCGATTTATTAAAAAAACAATCCTTACATAATCGTTGGTTGCAACCTGAGTTCATCTGCAGGGTGGCAGTTATTTGTAGTGTTGGGATTTGAATTCGGCATGGTTAGGCATGTGGAATGCATGTTACAGCACAGTTTGCATGTGTGTTTGTGTGTGCTGTACTGTTCAATGATGCATCGGTGATCAATGATCAGAGTGAATGAATAAACCATAAAACATCTGCTCTTCAGCAGTCAAACAGTACTGTGTTACACAATTCATTCTACCCTTGGAAGAAAATCATTTTGACCTCAGTTGACATCGTGCAGCGATCGTTCAACTATGAAAAACCAGCGGCAAGTTAGTTAAATAGATTCATGTAATCTTGTCTGAAAAAGGGTGTGCTGCAGGAAATTGATAGCCCTCGATACAATTATACAAAAGCAGTTCCGTTAGCCATTAGCCAAACACACCATCCAAATCACTTAAATTAGCAAACTCTTTCCCCGTCACTGTGTCTCTAACCACAGAGTAGCTGCTTGGGGTCGGCCATGCACTCAGCTGTGTTAACAGAAGAAGAAAGTTCAATTCAATTCAATTCAGTTTATTTTGTATAGCCCAGAATCACAAATTACAAATTTGCCTCAGAGGGCTTTACAATCTGTGCACATGCGACATCCTCTGTCCTTCCCTCACATCGGCACAGGAAAAACTCCCCTAAAAAACCCCTTTAACAGGGAGAAAAAAGGAAGAAACCTATGGGAGAACGACAGAGGAGGGATCCTTCTCCCAGGATGGACAGAATGCAATAGATGTCATGTGTACAGAATGAGCAGCATAACAGTTCTTAGATACAACACATTCAATGTATATGACATGAATGATTCATATAATAAGACTACATATAATAACAGCAGCAATTATTACAGTAGAATTATAGCCATGAAAATAGGGATAGTAATGTGACTAATAATAATAATCGAAGTAGCAGTGGGTGTCAGTCGGCTCACAGCAGGAGGCACGACTACGGTCCAGGTACCACAACGTTTCATGGAAACCTGCAGAACGAGAAAGCAAAAGGGCTTCAGGGTGGAAGTAAAGCTAAAATGCTTAATGGTACAGGTAATAGTAATAGTAATGTGACTAGTAATAATAATAATGGTGGTAGCAGTCGGTGTCAGCAGGGCCGTAGCAGGATGCACATCCACGGTCCAGGTACAGCCACGATTTATAGAAGCCTGCGAAGCGAGAAAGCACAAAGACTCCAGGGTAGAAGCAAGTCAATAAGCGTAATAGTACAGGCAATAATAATAGTAATGTGACTAATAATGATAGTGGTAGTAGTAGTGGGTGTCAGCAGGGCCTCAGTCGGTGGCACGATGACAGTCCAAATATAACCCCGATTCCTGGGAACCTGCGAGGCGAGAAAGCACAAGAACTCCGGGGAAGAAGCAAAATCAGTAATGTGCATAAATAGGAGATTAATACATAAAGAAGGAGGGAGAGAAGAGGAGAGAGGAGCTCAGCGTATCCTAGGTAGTCCCCCGGCTGTCTAGGCATATAGCAGCATATCTAGGGGCTGGACCAGGCGAACCTGAACCAGCCCTAACTATAAGCGCTATCAAAAAGGAAGGTCTTAAGCCTGCTCTTGAAAGTGGTGAGTGTGTCTGCCCCCCGGACTGAAACTGGAACCTGGAACCTGAAAGTGTGAGTCAACACAACCATGAGAGGTCCTTGAGCATGCAGCCATAACAGACCACCCAAAATATTATGCAGTTTACTGCAGCAGAATGCAAGATTAGTCATGGACAGACACAGATGTGCACACTCACTCACAGACAGATGCACAAAATCACACACACACAAATACACACAAAGACACACAGAGACACACAGGAGCGAACGCATGATTGTCCTGGCAGAAATACAATCGTATAAACTTACGTCTAGACAGCTGGACTTAAACACAGGGATATCATGTGGTATTTCACAACATCAGTATACTGCACACAGTCTCCTCATATTTACCAACCGGGCTGATCTGGGCTGCTTAAGACCAGATCCATATTTCAGTTTGGGTATAATTTTAGTAAAAAATTTGAATCTGTGGGTTTTATTGCATTTTAAATGTTTCTGTATTAACCCATTTTATGATTTAGGCCAATAGTTATAGCTTAGTGCAACTTAAAAAGAGCTTACTGTATGAATAAGCCATTTATGTTATCGTGTTGACAGAGTCGTAAACTGGACACCTGTGAGTTGAGCCACCCCAGCATCTCAGCAGAGGTTGCAGAGAAGATGGCCAAGTTTCATGCGATGAGGATGCCCTTCAACAAGGAACCCAAGTGGCTGTTTGGGACTATGGACAAGTAAGTCATTTAAACTTTGCCTTGTCGAGCCCTGACCTATCCCAGCCCAACTTTTCCTATCCTGCCCCATCTTGTCTGTCTCATCTATATTTAGTAAAACACCATTCTTCAAATAAGTCCACATGAAAAGCAGTTTCAAATGAGAGACTTAGCAGTTTTGAAAATCAGGTCCACAGTATGTGACTGGAGGTTTTTGTATCCTAGGATAGCAAGTTGCGTCACTGATTACTTATCGACAGCTGTCTTATCATAATGTACTTTGTTTTAATTACTTGCAAGTTCATTTGTTGGGGGTTTGCAAGGTTTATATTGCACACTATTTGTCAGCGTGTGGTGGTAAAGTCCATTGTCCAGTTCTGCTGAATTTCTGTGAAGATACCTCCTGGTTTATCATTTCCTGTATTATGTAATACAAAAATTACTCATTTGTCCCCCCCTGTGACAGTAAATTTCCATGACACGAAAAACTGTAACTGGAATTCTTCTGGAATTTGTTGGTGATTTAATTTAATTTGGCAGAACTTACAAAAGATAAAAGCAGGATTCCCTATAATGTGGACTGTAATATTTTGTCTAGTGGTAGCATTTTATTTTTTTTGACCTGTGAGAGAATTTGAAAAGAAGCAAAGCTTTGGAGCCACAGACAAATCTGACCAGGATTTGGTTTGTAGGTGTGTTAAAATTCCTCAGCTGGAGCAGCTTGGCCTTGGAAGCTAAGTAGACCAACAGCAAGTGGACCCAGGCTGAGTACCAGAAAAACTACTCTTGTTAGTTAGTTTATCTCATATGCTCAACAAATCAGTCCACTTTCACAGTTTACCTTCGTATCTATTGTTGAACAGCAATAGTTGTGGCCACAAGTGACATTACTGATTAATTGATGGTAAATGATGAAAGCAGTATAAATAGGGGTACATGGCAATATCTAGCTAGTTTGCAAACATTAGCTAACATTAGCCACCACAAGTTACTGGTTAAAACATATCTAGCTAGACTGTAGCAAATCTAGGATGTATTAACATGAGAAATGGAGGGTTCATGAAAACTCATTGTTTTATCTGTAAGAAGAAGACATTTTTCTTCCTCAAACAGCCTTCATACCGACTAACCGTTAGCGGTAAACTAGCAACGTGCGCTACAGCCGTGTGTGCTGGTCTGTGCTGAGTTCTAGCTGCTGTTTAGCCTCTGACTGATTCAAAACTCATGAGGAACACCAGGTCGTTCTGCTGTCTTCCTACAGTTTCTGTCCTTTTTTTCTCATCTTCGTATGATGATGAAAATGAGTCGTACAGCCTTAGGAGGAGTACTGTTAATCTTATGCATCACACTATTTATCATGACCTTGATAGTAGTTCCTGAATGTGGCCTGTTGTCACTGAGATGACTTTCGTGAATGACTCCTCATCATGTCTAGCTAGTTGGACAATACTTTTTGTTGTTCTCATGAAAATAGAGGTTACGTGATAATAGCGGTAATGATGATATAAATAAAGCTACTGCTCTTAATGTGGCAGAATTGTGAATACAGATCTAAGTTATATTTCTGAATTTCCAATGCATTGCGTTCCTCTTCTATGCACCTGCACACATAATGAACAACTGCTATTTTTGGTGCTAATACTACAACAGCTGGCAATCCTACTACTTTATTTATACTAAAACTACTACTATTAGCACCTCTACTTCTGCTGGTTTCACTACAATAAGCACTATTTGTAAAAATTATAGTTATTTTACTATCTCTCATTTTTTCGCTTTTACAATCAGTAATCAATACAAAGAGCTTATCATATGGCCTCATGCTTATAAGTGATTCACGTTGACTTTAACATTTATTTTCATGTGAATTTGACTTCAATGTGTGTCACTTGGCAGATAAGACACCTATGTTTTCTCAGTGAAAAGGTGGGGTTAATGTGTGTGTAATGCTCTCACCAGGTACCTGAACCAAGTCATGAGGCTGAACTTCACCAGAGAGTCACACCTGCGTCGCTTCAACCGCCTGCTCAGCTACAACCTGCCAAAGGAGATGGATATGCTCAAGTATGCTGCCGCACATAAACACACTGTCAATCCATTAGAGAACATCACACAGACTTACGTTAATTACTTGGAGACTGACCCCAACCCTAACTATAACCATCCTAACCCTTACCCTAACCTGAGCCTAAAATAAAATGGTTTATGGTATGGGGATGTGCATTTCCGAAAGGGAGGCTAGTCCCCACAATTTGACTATAGCCTCTTTCAAACAGAGATTCCGCAATACTGACGTAATGACAATCCAAACAAAGTTTCCAAACTTGGTGTTATGGGACAAAATCTACAGAAGTGTAGGTCCACATGCCTCAGGGAAACTTTCACAACAAAGGCAGAAATATAAGCATCCGGACAAGCAGAGCAGAGTTCCATGAGTTCCTACCAAGACGATTTGCAAATGTTTTAATGACTTAATGAAGACAGATATAGAACCTCCAGAATATGTTGTAGCTTCATAATAGTGTATAGGGATCATTGTGGTCATTATATGAAGATGCACACAGCTATCAGGAGCTCTTTAAACCCTGATGATTGATCATCTACTCTTTTTGTATGTTCAGGTCTCTTCTGGGGTCCACGCACTCTCCTGTAGTGTTCTGCCACAACGACTGTCAAGAAGGTAAAACATATGGATGCAGGTGGCCCCCTATCTGCTGTACAATAGCTTTTATTGTTCAAGAAAATAACGTTTGTGTGTGTCCTTTTCAGGAAACGTCCTGCTGCTGAAGGGCCGCCAGAGTTCAGACAAACAGAAGCTGATGCTCATTGACTTTGAGTACAGCAGCTACAATTACAGGTAAGACAGCAGCTGCTGTAACATGGATTTCAATGAGTTGATCCTAGTCATCACAAGTATCTTCTGTAAATCCAAAGCATGATATATCTTCTTCCTCTGTGCTATAGAGCTTTGTTTTTGCCTAAAAACATATCAGTGATTCACACATGGGTGAATTGTTGGAAATTCTCATTAGTGGGAACAAGTATTAAATGTGTTTTATCCGCTTTTGAAGGTAGTCCCCAACATATGCACTATGTACTCCTGTTTGATTAACATTTACTAAAAACTACAGTGCCCAGCTGTTGTATTAAATTCCTCAAAAAATTTAAGAAATACAAGAAAATAAATGATATATTTATGACCTGTTTCTAAAAATGCATGTCTTCAGAAGGAACAAATGGAAAGAGATACTTATTGACACGTGAGCTTTTGTTGGTCCCGACATCACTGTCATAAAAAGTGAATATGAAATGTGATATCAAGGACACTGCTCCTCAGGGATGGGTTAAATGCAGAAAGGAAATTTTATGTATATATGTATCTATGTCTGTACATGATCAATAAAGCTGATATTCATATTTATTCATTTAAAGAGCAATTTGAGATAAACAAAATATGTCTATTATGAAATTAAAATAAAACTGATGTTATGAAAATAACATTTGATTATAACTTTTAATAATTTCTTAAATATTATAACTATTTATATATAGATATGTTATTTCATTAATTTATTTTACACAATATATTCATATTATTATTTATTTCATTGTGATTTATTTATTTAATAGTTAACATAATTTATGAGTGTGTTTAATGATATAAACAAAAAGCGATCCACCAGTGTCTGATCCAAACGCTCTCTCCAAACCGAGTGGCAATGCTGAAAAGTTGATCTCCTTCTGCTGCGTCACTGCTCCTCTTGCCAGTGTTTTGCCTTCCAACTAACTCTGATAGAAGGGCGGATGGGAGGCAGAATGTGGAAGAGAGAGTGAGAGACGGAGAGAGATGAAGTAACCAGAATACTGAGCCAGAAAAGATACAAAATCTGATGAGAAATGAGAGGGAAAAGAATGCAGCACAGGATCGTTTCTGTGTTCCATCTATATTTCTTGCGAGCAGTCATGGTTCACGGCCACCTCCCTGTGTTGAAATATTCACTGCAGCTGTTATGTAACTGGAATCTGGCAGGCCAATGGGGACACACAGGATGGAGGCGACGGAAAAAACCTTATCCAGGACTGTCAGTGTCACTGACGGAGATGATGGTGCAGTGGATTTCCTCTACAGTCGTGCACAAAGATCTGGGAATAGGACAGATTAGAACGGAATAGAACAATGGGGTTGTAGGCCTACATGTGAGGGAGCGCCTATTTTCATCAACCTTGGAGGGACTTCAGATGTGTTTAGCGCCTGGGTGTGTGAATTCCTGAGCGGGTCATTTCTCTCTCTCTCTCGCCGCACACACACCAAACAGAAACACTCCCACCCCCCTGCAGCCTCCCTCCAGCGTGGCCCCTTTAAGTCTCCTCATATGTTGCACAGCTAACACGTGACCCTTCGTACACAAACGACCAATGGGCACACATACCAAGCATGTGAGCATATGCCATCATGTATGTGCAGGAAGAACAAAAAATAGTGTGTTTTTTTTTTTTTTTTTTTTCTCTCGTTGGCTGACATTAGCTGGATGTGGAAACAGAGACGGGATGAGTCCGGTTCATAGACTCCCTCTGAGCAGTGGGATGATTTCTGATTCTCTGCTCTTGATAACAGCGTGGGAACCAACATGCTAAAGTGTTACAGTCCGTTGGTTCTGGTCTAAATCATAGATGGTTACCGTAAATCCCCAAATAGTTGCTCACAGTGAAAGAGGAGGCTTTTAATTGAAACAGGCTGAGACGCTCTAGCAGTGTGGTAGTCAGGATGCAGTGTTGGCTATACTTTGGTCGAGGGGTTCTCAAAGTCTGACACCATGGGCCCCCATCTGGCAAAAATGTACTTAAGATTAACTTGCTGAACAAAAGTTGCAAGTTTAATAAACGTTTGTTTGCTAAGAGTAATTTTTTCAGCCATATTCCAATGGAAAAATCAGTTTGCTCTTTGTAGAGGGAACCAGTGCGATGCTAACTTCCTGTTGGCCTACAAAAATCTCTATAGGGTGGAAAACAGTGAACCAGCATCAGCTGTGTTTACATACCAATAACCCATAAAACAAAGGGCTCCAGAGCAGTTGACTGGACATCACAATTGGAAAAAAATACCATTAGCTCAAACTTTCATGATACGTTGAACTATGCAGCACAAAGCCAGTCAGAAAGTTCTTATTCATGTAAAAGCATCATCATCAGTGTCTCTGTCTCTATGTTAACCTTGCAGGGGATTTGATATTGGCAACCATTTCTGTGAATGGATGTATGACTACAGCTTTGAGGAGTTTCCCTTCTTCAAAGTGAACGCTCAGGCCTATCCTACCAAGGCCCAGCAGGTGTGTATGATACGCTAACACACCAATGTCTTATTTTATTTTGGTTTGTGCCGTTGCTGACTCAACGTGTCTCTGCACAGCTGCACTTCATTGAAAGCTACTTGCGGGAGTCCGATCAGGGGTTCGACAACCTGAGCGAAGAGGACCAGATGAAGCTGAAGGAGGAGCTGCACGTGGAGGTCAACAGGTGAGCTCAGACGTGGGACACGGTGTGTGTGAACAGACACAGTACGAGACAGTAGGAAAGGAGAAATCAAAGTGACCGTGTCTTTTTGGACTGTAGGTTCTCGCTGGCATCCCACTTTTTTTGGGGCTTATGGTCCACCATCCAGGCCCGGCTCTCCACCATCAAGTTCGGATACCTGGTGAGTAAAAGTTTTGTTACCTTAAAACTTGAAGGTGCAATGTGCAAGATGTGGCCTGAATTTGAGTTTAGAACGTTCTCAAAGCGAGCTAACATTCTCAACAGATTGTGAAGAGGTTAGAGTGTTATGTCAAAGACAACTAAGACTAGCCGTGGCCCTACCTGTCTTTTAATGTAGTCTAATGTAAACTTTAGGCCAACGTCACATGTAAAGATAACAAGATAGCAGTGTTACAGTTCATAACTGATGAGTGTAAATTGTATATTGCATGGACCCAGCAGTAGAGGTGAAATACTGCCCCATATTTCTTTGGAGCAGGTGACCAGACAGAGCACATACACCTTTAAATGTTAATGTAACAAGGAGGAAATACTACACCGTGGCAGTTTAAGACACCAACAGGAGCAGTGTCAATATTTACTGTGTAAAGGTTATCTTTGTCACTATACTTAGAGTTGGGTACCACTAAAAAAATCTAATTAAACAAAGTAAGAATATAAGCAAAGCCTGTGATCCTCTTCTAGGTTATTTACACAAAAGGACTCTTTTTCAGATATGATGACATAACAGGATTAAATACTAATCGCTCGTTTCACCCAGCTAGAACATTCTTCTACAAAATATGCTGTGAAAGTCGAAACTGCAGTCCGGCTTTAAATACCTGAAAAACACAATATTCTGAATACACAAGATAAGACTTTATTGATTGAAATATTAGGAGAGCTACACCATGAGTAAGGATTGAATTATAGTTGTATACAGATACACAAACTGGCATTTGGGAGTGTATGTTAAATGGAAAAAAAACAATTCAATAAATAAAATAAGAGAACTATATAAATACCAGCGAATATAAAAGTCCAATAATGTTGTATACGTGCAAACTTTCAAAAAACAATGTTAATGGTATCCATGAATATATTAAAATATGTTTAATGTGCATGTTATTATTAAGGATAAATCATAAATTCATACACTCCACTACTTACATTCAGTTTAATATCATGACATGGCCTCATAAAGTAACCCATGTCTGCATTCTTGATTAATACAATTCTCTGATTCAAATTGAAATGCTCTCCTGAGCCTGTTTGTTCACACAGTAAACCTACTACAGGTTGTTTTGCATACTGTGAATTCTTAAAAAGCTGCAGCCTTTAGTCAGCTGCTTTCTTCCTGTTTTACAAATATATTGAATCATATTTTATTAAGAGGCATCTCTCTTGATGCTGTTAATAGAAACTCTTCCTCCAAAGTTTCCTGGATGTTTAAATTCGGGATCATTTATATTTAACATTAATTTACTCTTAAACTGTCAGTTAAAACTCGTACTGTGCACACACACTGTTCAAACCATGGTCAACTTTTATTGAAATTCTAGTGCAGGTAGACAAGGCTACACTATGGGGATATTTGTATGTAAATGCAGCACACCTCTATAATATTTACAAATGTGTTGTGCATTTGTTGTGTATTTGATGAAATGATGTAGGTGTAAAATACATGGAGTCTTGAGTTTGAATATTTGACTTCTAAAAAACATACAGAGTTGATTTTGAAGTTGGTTTTTAAACAACAGACACGCTTCTCTGACTCACTATTCTTTTACTCAATTGATTCCACTTTGCAGCTGTTTTAAGCTGTTACGCTAACATCAATGAAACTCAAAACTTCCTGCACGGATGTCTCACATTAAAAGTCCTCCAATTGCTCAAAGCCCATCCCTTTGTGGGCAAGCTTTTATTGTTGGACATCTGCAGGAAGTGTTTAATTGATGGAAGCAGTAACAGGGATTTAAAAAGCAGCAAAAGTCAAAGCAGTTGGAATGAATTAGTGAAAGAAAACAGTCTTTCTGGTCAAAAGACACTTGAAGCAGCAGAGTGGTGAGTATGACTCGATGAAGATGATGAAGATGTATGGTGACACTGAGTACATGTAATTCCAATTAAAGTATTGTATGAGAGATTCAGAATGATGCTTGTGTACATGTATATTCATGTGTACTCTACTGTTCTGTAGGAGTATGCCCAGGCCAGGTTTGATGCCTACTTCCAGCAGAAGAAGATCTGGGCGGTCTAATGAAGCCAAATGATTGGATGGACCGACGCGTTCAGCCGGGGGCGGCGGCGGCGGGGGCGGCGCGCTGACGAAGACTCCACCCACCACGCTTTACTTATGCTCCCTCGCTGGCTACTGTTGGTGATGTGTTGACCAAATGCCCCCAAAAAAATCACTCGGCTAGGCACTTAAGGTACGCCCCCAATCCCCCAAAATCCATTGCAGCTCAAAGTTTACACTGTGTAACGCCTAGAGAGCCCCTCCCCCTGACTAAAACAAATTACAAAAACACTGACTTTTACTAACCTCCATCGCTGGTAAGAGCTGCTCTCCGCTTCTGCCTTGTTCGAAACCATATCACTAACACAAGGGTGACGTTTAGAGCAGGAGAGAGGGGGTTACAGATAGATTTCAAATGTTGACATTGCATCAATGTATATGTATTGGTCATTCCCTTATGGAAGTATTCAGACGGAAATAACCAAAATGTGAACTTCTCTTGGTAGATTTCTGGTCACTGAAGCAGCCAGTTGCTAACTATGTATATTATATATAGACCTCAATGTGCCAGTGACCTGGCCCTGTCTGTTACTGACGGGCCGGCTTGTTTGCTGGTTGAATCGTGACTTGATTGACAGGTTGGAGTGGTGTCTACACTTGTAGATATTACATACTTGCTGTCGATTTTCTTTTCTTTTTTTATGTTGTGTTTGACATTTTCTTCCGGCCAGGGCAAATATGGTTATGTGATATTTTCAAGTATGTGAATGGTTAAAAAAAAAAAAAGTTCCTTTTTCTGGGCGGCTGGTTAAACTCCACCAAAACAAAATCTAACATGTCAAACATCGGGTATGGCCATTGCTAATAGGTCTGGTTCTTGGTGGCTTTCCAACTAATAATGTGATTACGCTGTCCAGCTGTGACTTTTCATAACCTGTTAAATTTCTACTGACAGAAGTTTGGTAGGTTTATGGTATTAATATGAAAAACTGTGACATCCACACCTCTGTGTGGTTTACACATTGGGTATTAGCATCTGCATTTAGCCAAATAGACATTCCAGTCATGCTTTATAATCCTGGGAAAGTGTTGCTAAACAGCTAACCGACCTTATTTATACCGCTTTTTTTACTTTTATATTTCATTACTACGTTGGAGAAAAGGCAGGTACCGGTTGGCCAGAAGGGCTGCAGCTGCGGCGGTTGCCGAGGCAAAAACACGGGTGTGGGAGGAGTTTGGCGAGGCCATGGAGAAGGACTTTCGAATGGCCTCAAGGAAGTTCTGGCAAACCGTGAGACGACTCAGAAAGGGGAAAACAGGGCTTTTCTCAGGCTGTGCTCAGCAGAGGGGGAGAACTGCAGACCCGGACTGGGGATATTGTCAAGCGGTGGAAAGAACACTTTGAGGAACTCCTGAACCCGACCAACACGTCCTCTGTGGAAGAGGCAGAGTCTGAAGACTCAGGGGAAGACTCGTCCTATGCCTGGCGGAGGTCGTTGAGGTAGTTAAAAAGCTCTTCAGCGGCAAGGCGCCAGGAGTGGATGAGATTCGACCGGAGATGCTAAAGGCTCTGGACATTGTTGGGCTGTCTTGGTTGACACGTCTCTTCACTGTCGCGTGGAAGTCGGGTACAGTGCCTGTGGAGTGGCAGACCGGGGTGGTGGTTCCCATTTTCAAAAAGGGGGACCGGAGAGTGTGCTCAAATTATAGGAGCATCACAATGCTCAGCCTCCCCGGGAAAGTTTACTCCAGGGTGCTGGAAAGGAGGCTCCGTCCGATTGTCGAACCTCGGATTCAGGAGGAGCAATGCGGATTCCGTCCTGGACGTGGAACAGCGGACCAACTCTTTACCCTTGCAGGTCTGTTGGAGGGTGCATGGGAGTTTGCTCATCCAGTCTACATATGTTTTGTGGACTTGGAGAAGGCCTTCGACCGTGTCCCTCGGGGAGTCCTGTGGGGGGTACTGCGGGAATATGGGGTACCTGGTTGGTTACTACGAGCCATTTGGTCCTTGTATGACCAAAGTGAGAGCTGTGTCCGGATACTCGGCACAAAGTCGAGCTTGTTCCCAGTGCGTGTTGGCCTCCGCCAGGGCTGCCCATTGTCACCAATCCTGTTTGTGATTTTCATGGACAGGATTTCAAGGCGCAGCCGGGGGGAGGAGAGTTTCTGGTTTGGGGACCTCAGAATCACATCCCTGCTTTTTGCAGATGATGTGGTTCTGTTGGCTTCTTCAGAACGTGACCTTCAGCACACACTGGGGCGGTTCACAGCCGAGTGTGAAGTGGTCGGGATGAGAGTCAGTACCTCCAAGTCTGAGGCCATGGTTCTCTTCCGGAAAACGGTGGATTGCACCCTCTGGGTTGGGAGGGAGTCACTGCCCCAAGCGAGGGAGTTCAAGTATCTCGGGATCTTATTCCCGAGTGAGGGTAAAATGGAACGGGAGATGGACAGGCGGTTCGGTGCAGCGTCAGCTGATAAAGGGGCATTTAGCAAATATGGCTTTTGCTGTATCTTACTTGTCAAACCTACACTGGCTTATGTTATGGGCATTGTCTGCTGTAGCATGGTGAAAGTCTTAATCAACAATCTCGTAAATTCAGCGTTTAGTCTTTCTCTTATGCAGTGAGATTATAGTTCTGGATTGTTTCAAATCAGAGAGAACTGTGACTAATGTTTCCTGCTTTCTCTCACCCAAAACATCCTGAGACTAGCTCAATTCTACCTCACCAGATCAAGTCATTTACAGGGTGCGTTCGTATATAGTCACTCCGAGCACCAAAGCAGACTGGACCAGTCGTAAATTTGAAGCGCTGTTGGAATGTCATCCATTTTACCCGTTCGTTCATTGACCACGATGGACAGATTCATCAGCTGCTACTAAAACAGCCTTCACCTAACCTTTTAATGACACCTTAATGTCTTTGATTTGAGTTTATAGTCTTTGCTGGGCACCTGTCTCATGTTGGTGAAACCCAATATTTTACATTTCTCATGATTAGCAAGCCACTCTTATCGGTACCAGCAACCACAAGCTAAATTCCCAGCTCCCCGCTACAGTACCAGTGACTATAAGACTTCACTAGAAATGCTAATAGTAGCAGCACATTTTTCAATGCTAGAATTATAGAGCCATGTATTTATTTTAAATGCTGTCCCCGGCTGCTTTAAATTTTTAGTTTTTTTCGTTTTAATACAAGAACCTATATAAAAAAGGGCTCTTACATATGCACTTATCCTCTTCAAACATGATATTGATATACTAAAAGAGCAAGGCTAAAGCTAATGTTACAAAAAAAAGTCAGCATCCAACCCCAGACATGGAAACAAAGGCGCAGCATTGTTCTTGTGTTGCCGTGCAGAGCCAGTTAGCCCTAGAATTGTAAGTATGATGAGGAAAAATATTTGACCAGAAGGTTTTTTGGTCTCAAGGCCTTTAAACACCGGGGGCTTGACGAATAAACAACACAACAATGCCAAATACCTGCCTGCAAATATTTCATCAAAAATGTTCATACCAGTAGTGACGCAAATCCTATTACAGCCCTTTTTCGTGTTTAAAAAAAATAAAATAAAATACATTGACGTGCAAATCAATGTCACAAATCAATGTCCCTAGTCTGTAAAGATCGTGTTTGGCTGCTTAGCTTAGCCAACATACTTGTTTGTATTTTCAAACAGTCTGTTATAACCTTTGTAGTATAACAAAAAAAAGCTCTTATGATTTGCTTTGCACAAGTAACGCTTCATTGGGCCACGTTGCTGGAGTTAGAGTTAAGAGTAAACTTTTCCAAATCCAACCAAGACCAAGACGGAGCAGCTAACATTAGCCTAAACTCTGATAGCAACCAGGATCAGCTTCCAGCCAGTTTGGGATACACAACACAGTCGAAGTGCTAGTTGCTCTTATTTCTTCTTTTTGAAGAGACTAAAAGAAACTCTTTATTACTGATTATCACTCTTACTACGACCCACATGCATAACGTGGAGAAATCCAAAGCTGGACGGTCCTGTTATACCTGGTTGCCATTGCTAAACCGTGATTGGACAATCATGTTTCGGATAAGGGGTTCAGCAAAAGTCAATTGAAAATTGAATGTTTGCTTAAGCTAGTTTTAAGTAATACTGCACGGAAACTCTTAAGTGGGTTCTTGTTTTCCACAAAATGTATGATTTGACAAATGAAAGCTGTGTGTCTTGCATATCCATGTTCATTGCTGTTAGGTCATAGCATTGTGTATACACCGAGGTATATCTCCTGGGATTTAGTGTGGAAGCCACCAAATGACTGTTGTGAAGCGTACAGCAGGCTCATACTTTTTGGAGAATCTTGCTATACAGCGTACACGGAGCTGAGGGAACTGAGCTGGATCTTTAAACTAAACTAAATCCTACACTAGTAACCCGATACTGGAACTATCCAGAGGTGTTAGAATGTCTACTGAGGCACTTTTGATCTGAGGACCGGAAAACAATATATGTACAATATATTTACTTGAGTATTTTCTTTTGTGAAACATTTGGGAGTTGTTGAACTGTGACTGTTGCTGAAATACTTTCCATGCAAGTGTATTTTTAACTGTATATTTCCTTTTGAAATGTGTTTACTGTGTAGTTTAACATTTTATTTTGCCATACAGTGGGAGTAGGGATTGCACCAGTAGAATGTGTTGTGGATTATACCGGAGGACCATTAATAAAGTGTTGCTGCTGCGTTTCCCTCTGTAGCAATCATTTTTTTCTTTAGTACCTATATACTTTTTTTTTTTTTTTTTTTTTTTTTTTTTTAATACCACTCTGTGGCTCTTTCTTCTACCCAACTTAGTATTCATTTTGTTGTCTTTCATGAATGAAATGTATTTGCCCTTACCATCACTACATGCTATTTCTCTCTTTTTTTTTTTTTTTTTTTGTTCCTTTCTATGATTTCCATTCTTTTGTGATATTTGTTAAAGAAAAATAAAGGACATGATCTGTAACTATAGTACATTCCATACTTGTTACATAACCTTCGGTATATATTGCACACTTGACCAAAAGAACTAAACATTTTTGATCTGATTGGTTCCAATAAAAAAATGTGGAAGTCCCCAGTAGAGAACAAACAAACACCCTCTCTTCTGTTTATACCTCTAATTAAATGTATGTAATATTCACTGACAAAAATATAGAGGATCATGCTAAAACTTATACAAATATAAAGAATCACAAACTTGTACCTTATCATTCCTAATGAATGTACATTGTGTTAATGTAATACACTTGTTTTGTTAAAAAAGAAAACGCTTTTCTGTGAAAGCAGCCAGAACTACCCTATCATGTGACTCACGTTGATAACCTTTGCTATCTATGCAGCTATACTGAATGCATATGTACTCATAGAAATGTAATTGAAAAGTTTTTGGGGTGAACTGCTGCAGTTTAGAAATGACCTTTGCTGTAAATGTACTTTCTGCTTTGCACAAACAAAAAATAAAGAGAAATCAACTGACTGACCAGTGGTTTTTTTTAACCTATAATAAATTTGACACTTTTACAGGACGGGTCATATAAACTATTGTGACGGAGGAAACTGCTGCATATAAGCTTTGAAAATGTTGCATGGAATAATCAGTTTTTATTATTAATTATTATTATTTATTTATTAAATATTTTGTATCGCTTGGCGCTGTAGCATTTTGGTGGCCACAGGTGACAGTTGGTATTAAACATTTTAGTCCTTAGCCACTCTAAGAACACCAATGTTGGTCTGTCAGTTCAGCGTTTTGGACTGAAATGTGTCAGCAACTTTAGCATGCTATTATCATGAAGTTTTGTGCAGATGTTTTATTATCTCTGGGCATGCTAGCATCAAGTTAACATTTTGATCTCTAAAACTAATGACCTTCCATTCAGACTCCCACAGCAGTTTTCTAAAGCTAAATGTTAGCATGCTACTTGCTTATAATTACTATGCTAACATGCTGGTGTGAAGTAGTCATAAGATTCACCATGTTTAACATCTTAGCGTCGGTTAGCATTAAAACCCAACAGATGAGGCTAAAGGGAGCGTCATTAGTTTTGTTGCAATGTATAGAGAATTATATAACAAAAAAGAAAATCTAAAATACGTGATACACCCTTACTTTAAGTTGCATGTTTTTGAATGGTTTGCAAACCAAATTCTGTTTTCATAAAAAAATAACAGACAGCCTGCTGAGCTCATTTGCTAACCTTTGCAAGTTGATCTACTTGACTTTTTGTAGTGCCAGGGCTCTGCAATACTGCCGACAGTGAATCAATTGATGTGTTGTGCCACGAAGTAGGAAAAAAAGTCTGGTTTTTATTACGGTGTGTTCAGTGAATTAAGATAAAATGTTTATTAGCTCCACAGTACAACCATGCTGATAATATTTCATAACTCTATGTTATATCATAGGATATGAAGTGGAACTTATTAGTGTGAATAGTGAGTTTGTAGAAGTTGCCACTAGGGTAGACAATATTAGCCAACTGGACCCACCTCCTGTTGTCTAATGGTAAATGCACAAAATAGCATGTACTTAATATGCAGTTTCTGTTTTAACATGCATTAATCAATATCTTTAAAGTTACCACTGTTAAACTACAATGTGCAATGTGACACCGGTTGCTGGTGGTGCAGGAAATGGGCTGCAGATTTTGCAGCTCGGTGAAACTTTTTAGCCTTCTTTAGCTTGTTTTGTTTTCAGTCTCCTCACAGCTCCACACAGATCTGATGTATTCATCTGCCACCATTTTCATCTCTGCAGTGGAGCAGAAGCTTCAGTGATTCGCCAAGTCTGTTTCCATTTTGCACTTTTATTACATTTTGGTTTTATGGATATGGGAACTTTTCCACCTCAGCCAAGCAATAATAAAAGAATTGCAATATTTGTATTACTTTTTCCTGAATTTTTGGCGTTTCCACCCGCAAATTGAAAATGTGCATAAAACAGGCTGATGGAAATGCACCTTGAAAGCCAGCTTTTCACTCAGCTCACTAAGTGTAGCCATTTAGAAGAATATATATAAAAGTGTTTTTCTGTGTCTACTTGAATGTGGAATAATCTTTTTGGGGAAATACACTTTTTAGGTGGGTTAGAAGAAGATTGATAGCTCTTACATGTCAGTGTGTTAAATAAATAGGCTATAGCCGGTTAGCTTAGCTTAGCATTAAGACTTGAAACTGGGGCAAAAAGCTAGCCCGTCTTTTTTCTGCCCACCAGTAACTCTAAAGTTCACTAATTATAACGGGTCACGGCAATTCTTCAGAAAGCTACTGCTGCTGAGAAATATGTAATCCACAAAAAAAAAAGGCACCTTTGGTTTTTGGGTGGATTAAACAAAAGAGATAACGTGTTAATTAATGAGAAGTGGATTTTTTTTTACCGCTGGACAGAACAAGGCTAGCTGTTTGCTCTTATCAAGTCTTTGTGCTAAGCTAAAATAAGCTAACCAGATCTTCTCATCTAGCAAGGAAGTGAATAAACGTACTTTCCCAAATTTGTATTGCTTTAAATAAGCAACTCTTATTCAAAGCATCTCTGCAGTATCTCTGCTGATACTTTAAAGGCGCTTTTTACGAGAGTGGCAACATTTCTATCGCATATTTACTGGAGATGGCTAAGCCGGCGCCTCGCAGCTAACAGTGCTCATAGCGGTTTAACAGTGCAAACTAGTGCTGACAGAGCTAACAGTGTTTTTACATTACATTACATTACAGTCATTTAGCAGACACTTTTATCCAAAGCGACTTACAGGAAGTGTATTCAACATAGGTATTCAAGAGAACTACTAGTCACCAGAAGTCATAAGTGCATCTCCTTTCTTAAACAAGCATCTTAAAGAATAAACCAGAGCAAAAGTATAGTGCAGAGGCAAATTACTACGAAAACAATAATTGGAACAGACTAATACGAATACAATAAGTGCTACAAACTACTACGAATAGGATAAGTGCAGTTTACGAATACAATAAGTGCAGCGAACTGATACGAATACAATAAGTGCAGCAACTAATATGAATGCAATAAGTGCCACAACTAATACAAATACAATAAGAGCTACGAGGAAGGCTCAGGGTAGTACTTCTTGAAGAGGTGAGTTTTCAGCCTGGGCCGAAAGATGGGTAGCGACTCTGCCAGTGGGGAGTTCATTCCACCACTGAGGGGCCAGGACAGAAAAAAGCTGTGACCGGGTGGATCGGCCGCAGGGACCTCTGAGCGACGGGGCAACCAGTCGCCCGAGGCAGCAGCGGGGGTGTAGGGCTTGACCAAGGCCTGGAGATAGGAAGGAGCTGTTCCTTTCACTGCCCTGTAGGCTAGCACCAGAGTCTTAAACTGGATGCGAGCTCTTACAGGGAGCCAGTGTAGAGAACGGAGAAGGGAAGTTGTGTGGGAGAACTTGGGGCGATTGAACACCAGACGTGCTGCAGCTTTCTGGACAAGCTCCAGAGGTCTGATGGCCGACGCCGGGGCTCCGGCAAGTAGTGAGTTGCAGTAGTCCAGGCGGGAGATGACCAGAGCCTGGATGAGCACCTGCGCCGTCTCCTCAGTGAGGAAGGGGCGAATCCTCCTGATGTTGTAGAGGAGGAATCTGCAGGAGCGTGTGACCGATGCAATGTTTGCTGAGAACGACAGTTGGTCGTCCAGGGTCACACCCAGATTCCTCACAGTCCGAGTTGGCGTCACCACGGCATCATCAATGGTGATGGACAGGTCTCGGTGCGGGCAACCCTTCCCCGGGAGGAACAGTAGCTCGGTTTTGTCCAGGTTGAGCTTCAGGTGGTGTGTTGCCATCCACTTCGAGATGTCAGCCAAGCACGCAGCAATGCACTTGGGTGTCACCGGGAGGAAATGACAAGACCAGCTGGGTGTCATCGGCATAACAATGGTAAGAGAAGTCATGCGAGCGAATAACAGAACCCAGAGATGTTGTGTAGAGCGAGAAGAGAAGGGGGCCCAGAACTGAACCTTGTGGAACCCCCGTAGTCAGCATGCGTGGTTCCGACGCGGCCCCCCTCCAAGTCACCTGGTAGGATCGGCCTGTCAGGTAGGATGCAAACAGGGAGAGTGCAGAGCCTGAGACGCCCATCCCCTCGAGGGTGGAGAGGAGGATCTGGTGGTTCACCGTGTCAAACGCCGCTGACAGGTCCAGGAGAATCAGGACAGAGGAGAGAGAGTTCGCTCTTGCGGCGTGAAGCGACTCTGTCACCGCAAGGAGGGCCGTCTCTGACGAGTGAACCCGGACTGGTGGGGGTCCAAGAGGTTGTTCTGGTGGAGGTAGGAAGACAGTTTACCTGAGGGGGGACAGAGAGGACAGGTGCTGCGCTACAGGGACAATGCCATCACTCACGACGGCGTTATCAGCTGTAACCACCGCAGGGGCACAGAGCGGCGGCTGTAAGCTAGCTAGAGGGGAACACTCACATGCACTAAAAGTACGCACGGCCTGCCCGGCTATGTCAACATAGCAAGGAGAAGCTCTGATAACAACACACTCAGAGGGACATGCACTGCATTATCTGCTCAGGTAGACATTACCCCTCTTTTTCTTAACATAGCTAATAGTTGCTTGCCACTATATTAATGCTCTGAATCCCGTATATATCACATGTAACTACATGTAACTACTGTATAAGCCGGTCATATGGTGGTAGATTTTGTCTGCTTGCTTTGATACATTTTCTGCTCTATACTGACCAAAGAATACATAATTGCATCTAGAAGTAAATTACTATTTAAAGCCACACCCTTAATGCAATGGCTGCAGAATGTAGAAAGATGACATTGTGGCTCAAGTTGCTGCACTAATCAGGCTGAGTAATACATGCAAGAGCAAGCCAAAAAAAAAAGGAGGGACTAATGGAATGGATCGTACAACACCTTTCAGAGTGATAGATGGTTGGTGCTTTCTTCATCAGTACCTTCACGAAAATGTGCACATTCTCACAATTCTTTTTTTTCTTCAGCCACTCTATTGAGATGTGTCAAGTTACACCTTGCCTCAAACTATGCAATTATAGTTTCTGTGCGAGCATAGTTCATGTATGACACAGACCCCTTTTGTTTCCCAAACATTCCTGACGCTGTTGACAATGAAGCAGAGAGGACGGAGAGACAAAGGTCAGAGTGAGAAGAAGAGGCAAAGGTATGTAGGTAAAAGTAAGGGAAACCAGGAGTGTGTGTGTGTGTGTTTATAGACGTACTGTGGTATAGAGAGGAATGCAAAGTCACAGCTGAAAGAGACACACTGCTTGTACTAGCAGTGAAGCTGTCGGAGAGGCTTTTCATGTTCGAGACCACATCAACAAACAAATATGTCGTCGACTGGCGAGGAAGAGTTTGACGTGTCCCAGAGTCACGCTGAGGCCTTGGCTCCCAGTGCTGAAAAACACAGAGAGAGGCAGACAGTGTGGCAAGAATGCAGTGCGGGGGAATGTCAACACATAGACAAAGAGTAAAGGCATGGTCAGCTGGGGGGCTTTTGCTTGTTTACATCCATGCGGGCCAGCTGCGGTTGTTGCTTTTGATTAATAAGATACGGACTGGAACAGCGAAAATTTATAAAAAAGTCTTCACATCTACTGCTGCTGCTCTGCGTCTGCTGAAAATAAGTCTTAGTTTTGAAAGATGTGTAAAAAATGTCAGCCCCCGGTGATAATAATAACATTTCTTTTGACAATCAGCTCTTGAAATGATGAAGGCACTTGGAAAAGAAAATGTAGTACAAATTTAAGTTTTTACAAAAAGTCAGTTTGGTTATTCTTACCTAAGCTAAGGCCTTGTGCACAGTTTTATCATCACAGTCAACCCAAGTTGTCTCTAGTTGTGTCCATCAGTGCTGATATGGACGTCAGACAACATGTCTGAACAGAGATTATTAGCTGGGACATTCTTCCAATGAACATCCTTGGATCAGTGAGATGAAATTATTTCTCTTTTGAAGTTGAAATCTTATATTTTTAAATGTGCAACATAAAAAAATGTGCATTACACGATAAATAATACATTTTATTTATAGAGCACTTTTCAGAGTATTCAAAGACGCTTGACATAACATAACTAATTGACTGATTCTGAAGTCGTCAAGTTAGTAGAAAGTAAACAGAGTAAACAGGCATAGTACAGATATGTTTTTACACTATAATATGAACTCATCAGTCATCAGAGGTCAGATTATAGTGTTTACTTGATCCTAGTCCTACAGGGCCATCTGGTGGCTGATGAACAATCTGGACTTCTCTCACTATGTTTTCATTGTAAGGAAGAGCACATCTGTATCACCTTTAAATGATCTCATTTATAAACAAATGTAGTTTATAACATTAATGTAGACTAATGAGTCACAAGGACTATGTTTTAATAACTTGTAATGTTATTTTATTTTGTATCTTTTTCTACTCTTTTTTTTTGGTGGATTTTATTTTTATTTTCCTCAAGTGAAATTAGCAGTAATGTAGAAATACTCAGTTACTGGTAAAAGTCCTTTAAAGGGAGACACCCCATGTGAATAAGGTAAAAGCTTTAACTAACAGATGTTGCCAAGAAACTGCCCCAGTTTACATTTTATGTTTAAATATGTTAAATGAGCATTATCTTATTAAATATGTGCTTATTTGTTAAACATTTCCAGAACAGAAATGTGAACATTGGATTAAACCAGGTTGAAAAATCATGTTTCAGTTTGTTGACATGTTAGAGTCAAAGGTGTTTACAGAGTGAATTTTTGATTTATCTTTGTATCACTCCATTAATCAGAAAATAATATCCATCAAAATCAATTTGTTTCATGTTTTAGAAATACAATGTTGTAAAAACCTTCAGAATATAGATAGAACAGAAAAGTTTGTCTTATGTAAATACTACTGAAGTGGAGATTTCTGGATCAGAGTCTGAGAAAAAACAAATTTCGAGAAAACAGTCTTTAAAGATATGTTTTATTAAATTACAAACATTTTGAAGACACTACATGTGAATAGAGTAAAAAAAAGAAAAAATAATTTTATATCGCCCTGAAACTTCACCAGTTGATTACTTGCATAAGGACTATTATTTTTCATTTTTCAAAGTTTTCTGAAATGTTATATTTGAATATGCAAATGAGGCATTATGTAATGTTAACTCTTTTGTGAATTGAGAAGAAATCCACAGACGCAAATAAACAAAGTAGGAAAATAAACAACATACAACATTAAGTTAATGTTCAAAAGTTAGCATGAAAATAACAAACATTTGCTTCAATTGAAGGAGCTTCACTGTCTCTGTTCCTCAGGGATTTACCTGCCACACTTGTTCCCAGCACAGACGCCGGCTGCCTGAGGTTCAGTCACAGTCCAGCATCAGTAGGACACAGCATTGTGCCTCAACAGCTACTAGGGACAGATATTGAATGTATCTTCACATACAGTGGGGCAAAAAAGTATTTAGTCAGCCACCAATTGTGCAAGTTCTCCCACTTAAAAAGATGAGAGAGGCCTGTAATTTCCATCATAGGTATACCTAAACTATGAGAGACAAAATGAGAAAAAAGAAATTCCTGAAAATCACATTGTCTGATTTTTAAAGAATATATTTGCAAATTATGGTGGAAAATAAGTATTTGGTCAATAACAAAAGTTCATCTCAATACTTTGTTATATACCCTTTGTTGGCAATGACAGAGGTCAAACGTTTTCTGTAAGTCTTCACAAGCTTTTCACACACTGTTGCTGGTATTTTGGCCCATTCCTCCATGCAGATCTCCTCTAGAGCAGTGATGTTTTGGGGCTGTCGCTGGGCAACACGGACTTTCAACTCCCTCCACAGATTTTCTATGGGGTTGAGATCTGGAGACTGGCTAGGCCACTCCAGGACCTTGAAATGCTTCTTACGAAGCCACTCCTTCGTTGCCCGGGCGGTGTGTTTGGGATCATTGTCATGCTGAAAGACCCAGCCACGTTTCATCTTCAATGCCCTTGCTGATGGAAGGAGGTTTTCACTCAAAATCTCACGATACATGGCCCCATTCATTCTTTCCTTTACACGGATCAGTCGTCCTGGTCCCCTTGCAGAAAAACAGCCCCAAAGCATGATGTTTCCACCCCCATGCTTCACAGTAGGTATGGTGTTCTTTGGATGCAACTCGGCATTCTTTCTCCTCCAAACACGACGAGTTGAGTTTTTACCAAAAAGTTCTATTTTGGTTTCATCTGACCATATGACATTCTCCCAATCCTCTTCTGGATCATCCAAATGCTCTCTAGCAAACTTCAGACGGGCCTGGACATGTACTGGCTTAAGCAGGGGGACACGTCTGGCACTGCAGGATTTGAGTCCCTGGCGGCGTAGTGTGTTACTGATGGTAGCCTTTGTTACTTTGGTCCCAGCTCTCTGCAGGTCATTCACTAGGTCCCCCGTGTGGTTCTGGGATTTTTGTTCACCGTTCTTGTGATCATTTTGGCCCCACGGGGTGAGATCTTGCGTGGAGCCCCAGATCGAGGGAGATTATCAGTGGTCTTGTATGTCTTCCATTTTCTAATAATTGCTCCCACAGTTGATTTCTTCACACCAAGCTGCTTACCTATTGCAGATTCAGTCTTCCCAGCCTGGTGCAGGTCTACAATTTTGTTTCTGGTGTCCTTTGACAGCTCTTTGGTCTTGGCCATAGTGGAGTTTGGAGTGTGACTGTTTGAGGTTGTGGACAGGTGTCTTTTATACTGATAACAAGTTCAAACAGGTGCCATTAATACAGGAAACGAGTGGAGGACAGAGGAGCCTCTTAAAGAAGAAGTTACAGGTCTGTGAGAGCCAGAAATCTTGCTTGTTTGTAGGTGACCAAATACTTATTTTACCGAGGAATTTACCAATTAATTAATTAAAAATCCTACAATGTGATTTCCTGGATTCTTTCCTCCCATTCTGTCTCTCATAGTTGAAGTGTACCTATGATGAAAATTACAGGCGTCTCTCATCTTTTTAAGTGGGAGAACTTGCACAATTGGTGGCTGACTAAATACTTTTTTGCCCCATTGTATCTGTAAAAAACCATGAACCCCTCATTTTTATGTTTACATTCGTTTTTTGTACTTTGCATTATGATTACCTGTTTTCCACAACTTGAAAAAGAAAAAACACTGACTCCCCGTCGGAACAGCAAACTTTCTATTGCTGCTGTTACGAGGGTTCAGTGGAATTATTGTCAATGATAGATACTCGTCTGTTGCAGGAAAAGCAGACACATCAAGGAATATGCACCAGTGATCTGAAATAGAAACGTCCATGACACACGGTAATATGAAGTCTTTTAGATATGTACAGGTTACTCGTGTCTGGGTCCATAAACATGCTGAGTGAGGTCAAATTCTGGTCTGCTCGATTGTCAACATGGTTATGAAAATCATCTGAGACAATAACAATCTTAGTCAGTGGAGAACTTGGACAGTAACTCAGAGAATTAAAAAAGAAAGCCATATTTAGACTTTGCTGTTCGATAGACAGATTCAAAAATCTGACCTTTGCCATTCATAGATACAGTTAGTTATTCAGAAGATGTGAAGTCTCAATACGTGACTGCACCATGTCTATGTCAGTAGGATATGTCCAGGTGATGGTATTTATCTAGTACTAGTACTAGTTAGATAAGTAGTCATCATCTCTACATCAATACTGAAACAAACAGAGAAAAGGGCGACACATGTGTGAATACTCCTACAGATGAGAGGGAAACCATCTTATCACAGAGAGCATTTCAAAAACAAACAAACAAACAAAACTCACAGTAATATTACATGTACTATAAAACGTGAAAGCATTGGTCAAATAATATAAATTTTTGATATTTACAAAGTTCATAATCAAATGAGTGATACATAAACAGATATATGAACAATATTGATAGAAATAAACAAATACATCATTAGTGGCCAAACTATGGTCTGTGGGCCAACTGTGGCCCGATGACCATTGTCAAATGGCCTTCTGTGAATTATTTAAAATAAACTAGAACATGGGCCTTAGCATATTTCTAATTAATTACACTTTAAACAACCAATAGACGTACATTGATTACTATTTTCACAAAGCTTTACCTCAGTTGATAAGGTAAACATTGCAGAACTGAAACGACAGAAAATATCGTCTGAGTGTACTTTTATTACAGTATTTTCTCTTTCATGCAGTAATGAACTTTTACACTTGAATAGTGACAATTCAAATGCAAAGATGGTAATCCTGTTGGTCTGCTTGCAATGTTGCACCTTTCAGGGGTGATGTCACCATGCATTAACTTAAAAGCTGACACAGTACGTAAGAGACACAGGCTGCAGAGGTGGCCCCAGTCCACCAGAGGGCAGCACGACACAAAGGGAGTGTCACGTGTCACCTCCCCATGAAACATATCTTTGACATGGAATTACTTTAATACATCCTGAATGACGACGTGAACTGTTGGAGCCATTTGGAGGAAGTATTTTGGGACCAGTATCATCTAATACTTTGGCTGATTTGCATGAAGTCCTGATATTTGAAATATGTTTATATTACGTTATTTATGGATGTTGAATTTAGAGCTTCTGTTGTTTAGTTTTCTCTGAAAATATGAATCCATTGATAAAAAAATAAAAAAAATATAATAATACATTCCATTGTTCAGTTGAACCTAATTTGTCTAACATGTGGTGTCTAACATGTGGTGCAGGTTCATGGTCAGAACTAAGCCTTGGTCGTTGCTGTTCTGTGCTGTTCACTCTAATCATTGCCTACTGCTCCTGTTAGAAGAGTTAAGATGCAGTTGGGTCAATGTGAGGGGTTTTGGAGAAGAAGACTTATCTTAGATGTCATCATTAAATAATCTGCACTCAAAGCAGGAAAAACGTTTTCCTGATATGGCTGAGTGTTTAAAATATAGGAAGTGTTATGTCTGTGCTTAATTTAGCATGAGGCTTTTGATAAGTGTATCCAGACTGTTAAAAACTGCCCATCCAAGTGTAGAGGAAAATATTTTTCTATCTTAGTTCAAGCTTAGAAGTGCCTGGAAACCTCAGATTATTCAGAAAATTATAACCTGATGATCTTTGTAAAACCAGAAGGTCTACTCAGTTTGTATTATTCATCTCAAAAGAAGAAGAAAGAGAGAAGAGAAATGAGACCAGACATTTTAAAAAGTCAAGAGAAAAAAGCACGGCAGGAGACCATTTACAGTTTATGTTATTGCTTGTTATTATCCATTTTGGATAAACCATGCTATGACCTGCACACAATCTTGCACTAGAGGAAAAAAATCAATGCAATATTATAAACAACTCTATAAAAATGACAACAAAGACAAATGGAGCCAATTCACAAAATGTGTCTCTCTTTTCTAGAAATCTTACATTTGATCTAACATTGAAATTTCGATCATCTTCATCTTTATTTTAAAGTCTAATAATATGCTGTGCATTTTGAGTTTCGTACTCCATCGATGTAGCATAGCACTTATCGGACATTTGACAGATAATATCAAATAAAACAGAGATATCGTCTGTTTTTTTATTCCACACATTCTTCTTCTTTGTCAGGGCTTCTACATTACCCACAATGCAACTCAACAGTTCAGTCAAAGATACGTTTGTGTTACGCTAGTAGCAGCTACTGTAGCCTCTAACTTCAAGCAGAGATGAAAAGCATAGGGAAACCATTTTTAAATTAAATAAATGCTTTAGAATCCATAAAGTCTTAAAGGGCCAGCTACACACAGAAATGGAATACAATATCAATAACTATGTTTCATTAGTTTAATCACCTGAAAATAAGAATCGCTGTGTTATTATTAGCTGAGAATGAGCCCTTCATATCTACCTGGGGAGTGGGTCCTCTTCATGGAGTCGGCCATGTTGCTTATGACGTTTAGCGAAAATTTTGCACGATTAATATGGAGAGCAGAGAGCTACGATGTCATAAGAATGCAGTGAAGAAACATGTACAGTGAAACGCAGGACACTGAAGAGAAGAGACTGAGAGGAATTTATTGTCTTGTCAAAACAAAAGAAACACCACAGCCAACAAAGCTGACTAGCTGATCTCCCTTAGTGACTGTCTGTCTACAACAACAACAAAACAATAAACAGAAGTAAGATAACTCTTCAACTTCAACTTTCTGCTGCGGCAGTTGTGGCCGTGGTTGCTCCGGTGGACGCAAACAAGCCGGTCATTTCAGCCTGACATAACGATCGTAACATATAACCGCTTCTTCTTCTTCTTCCTTTGGATGGCTAACTGCAACCGGACGTAGCATCACACTGCCAGCATTTGACCGCGATTGTCGCCCGCCAACATATCAGTCGGCTTTGTTTGGGTTCACCTGAGAAAGCTGCAACCACAACCACAATCACCACCGCAACCACAACCACAACCGCTGTAGCTTCCTCTAGCACCTTTTGGATGGAGACTGTTGAGGGTGAGAAGCGTCCAGCGGTCCACACTCAATGTTTTGACAGCTATGAGTACAACCCCCGCGATACTCAAAGTGCACTTCATTCTGCCATGCTTGTCAGTGTGAACGCACTTGTGCATGTGTGAGTGCAGGAGAACGCAAAATGAGACAAAGCATCAGGGTGGCTTTACTGCTGACCTTCACTACTTTGGAAAGAGTACTTTTGGCCTGTACACTGAAATTGCCATACCAGCAGATTTCAGAAAATGTTACTACAGACCTATTGTAGGATTGAAAACAGGTGAAATCAATGATTAGACAAAAAAGGTTATTGGCTGGCAGCAGCCTCCCCACTGGTGTGGGCGGGGGGGAGAGAGATCCTCCAGGAAAACGCCCTGGCTGCTAACCATCAGCAGGATCAGCACCTCGGAGAGCGCCGCGGCACACAGTCCTGACACCGTGTATCATTTTCACAATAAATCAGTGCTCCTAGAAACCCCTTCATTGAAAGTGTCCATGGTATGAAGAATCAAAAAATTCACCACAGGCCATCTTAATATTTCGATCAATCTTCAGATGCAGGTGTCCACGGATTGTGGAATGGTCGGTCCCTGCATTGTGTCTCGTTAGCCGTGCAATTGACCCTTGGCTAAGTCTCGCCCTGGACAGCAGATTGGCCAATCATATGTCAACTAACCAGCTCTGCTCCATAGCTTCTCATGCAATGATTTCACATGTTCTTTATTTTCAGGCTGGTTTAGTTGATTTGAAGCTAGTCATGGTTAAAGGTTTTGTAATAGTGATACTCGTGACACGGAGAGGTTGGAAGGGGATATATGTTTCTAAAATGTTACGTTTCTACATAAAAATCTTTGGAGTTAATAATAGCAGAGTACATTAGCACAACAATAAATATTGTTCGCACTTCTAAGCTACGCTAGCTACTAAAGGTATACTGAATGTCTACAAATGCTGCTTTAGCTTTTTAATGATTTTAGCAGTGAACAAATACCTACCCGTCTTTACAGGAACACTGTTGTTCCTCTAGTTCATTGTCTTTTGTCTCGATCTCCAGGGGATGTGGTGGTTTAGTTTAACACTGTGATCTATAGCTTTAGTTTTTACCTTTATCTTTTAAAACCTGTTTTCTCTGCTGAATCAGTGTGACGTCCTGATTTATACTTCAGAATATTGTCCACCCTTCTGCCTGCGGTCTGAAACCACTTTTACATTTTTCCAAAGATTAGATAATAATTATTTGGAAAGTGTAGTTAGTGACATTGTGGGCTCCTTGGTAGCTCTGAAAGCTTGAGGGAGTTGCAGCAACGGGCTTCAGTTGTGTAATATCTGATAAGGTGGGGAATGTTGTTGTATTTAGTCCTGCTGTGCCTCATGCTCATGACTGGTCCACAGTTTGAGCTGGGACGGATTTCTCAGAGTGCGGTTGATACTGGAGAATCTGCTTCTGTATGTGAAGCAGAAAAGCACCAATGTAGAGATGCACATGACATCCCTAAAGGGGCCCTTCAACATAGTTATGTATGATGACAAAACAAAACAAAACACAGTAGTACATTCCTGTAGTGAATTTTTTTAATTTGCATCATAAGGAATGTAAACAGCAGCAAAAAAAAAAATTCTCTGGGCAGAAAATATAGCCTAGAATAAACATTGTCCATCAACTTTCAATATGTTTGAGCATCATGATGTATACACAGAGTACAGCTCCCCTCTTCTCCAAGAATCCTGCTCTCTGTCCTGCTGTCCGCCCATAAATTGCAGCTTGCTCCAGGATGAACGATGTGGGCTCAACTGTCACCGACCTCCACCTGCTGTCATCCATCTTATTTTTTACCGACCATCAGACAGCTAGCAGCATGCTGGGTAGTGGAGCAGCCTCAGGTCCTAGCTGGGTTCTCTTAGCTTCCATCTGGACTCTCTGGAACAGTTTGGTGGCGTTTGGACCAGCAGGTCTGGCTGGTTGGTCGGCCTTGGGCGGTGATCGTCTCAAAGTCTGCTGCACTTAATCCACACTCCTCCTTTGTACGATGTTTGATGAATGTATTCTGTCATATGCCATAAGTGATAAACACGAAAAAACAACAAATAAAGACAAATATGTGGCGAAATTCATGGGAGATACCAGCTTCAGCATGTACATGCTCTGCTGTTGAGCGAAGCAGGAAAGACCTGGACAGTCAGATGCTGTTGAAGCCTTTACTTTAAATCCAAACTCAAGACTTACATCTTTGCCGTTTATATCTGAACTTGCGTATCAATACCGAGTAACATTCCAATATTAGTAAGTTAAAAACTATATGTATATGTATGTTTTATAAACTAATTATAGCTAGCATTAGGAAGTTAAACAAGATTATAATTCCCTCAAGAATTTAGCACCTTTAAGTCCATTATTACAGTCCATGCTTTTCTTTTTTGGAGAGCCTGTGGCTCAGTGGTAGAGCAGGGTCATCCTCCAATCAGAGGATCGACGGTTCAATCCCCGGCTCCAGTAGTCCATGTCAATGTGATCTTGGGCAAGAGACTTAACCTTAAGTCTCTCCTTAGGGCTGTGCCACAGGTGTGTGAATGGGCGAAATCTAGAAATCTAGTTTTAGGACTAGAAAAGCACTGTACAAGTCCATTTACAATTTTTCCTGCCGAGAAGAACCATGTCAATAACCCTGTTTTGTTTGTTTCCCACTAGCACAGCTGTGTGTTTCTCTCTAAGGACTAAGGACAGAGGGTGTCCTATGCTGTACTCATAGTAAAGCCCCTTGGGCCACATTTGTGATTTGTGATATTGGGCTGTAGAAATTAAATCGACTTTGCTGTAAGTTCCTGAACTATGCAGAATGGAGGACTATACAATAGATATGATGAAGCTAGAGCACTGAAGAGGTGTCAAAACTGACCTGTGAGATCCAGATTGGTCTTAATCCACTTAATTTGACTGGTGTACACAAAGTTTGGGCCACTGTTGTTGTAATAGCTGAGTTACAGTATGTGAACACAAACACCACTTCCTTCTGTTTCCTGTGAGAACCGACCATTGACCCCTACATCTTGCTCCCAGCATCGAGTCTGACACATGAGGTCCCCCGGGAGCTCGACAGCATGTGCTCTACAAGGTCCCCGCTTTCCTTTTGCTCCATTCTCTGTATATTGTTTTTAACTCTGAAAGTCTAAAAATAATCTTGAGTGCGGATGTTGCTGCGGCATAACATAAGCTTGTGGGATTGAAGTGTCAGGAATAAGAGGTTGTACAGAAAAAGTTTCTGGATCTCAGTTCTCACAAAGTAAACAATCACGAAAGAAGGGACAGTTTCCTGGAACAGCTTCACAGAGGAATATCTACACAGAATTCACTCCGAGCTTTTGTGTTTTGGTCACTTTTTTAATATACTTGAGGAAAAATGTCACAGGTTTCCTGGGCTCCACTTTAAAAGCTAACACTAACATCAATTAAGTCAATTACTCAGACTGTACTGTATTTAGTCTGTATTCCAGGGTTTTATGTATTAGAGGGGGAAAAAAAGTCCCTTCATCCCCACAAATGTATCCTAGGATAACGACGATCTTGCTTTCTTATACATTCCATATGCAACTAGGACAAAGGACGGACAGTTTACTGCATGTCCTTCCCCTGTTCTCTTGCCCCACATTTCCTATCTCTCTTCACTGTCACTCTCAAATAAAGGCATAAAATTGTCAAAATATTATTAAAATACATAATGTTTCTGTCAGACTTGGAAGTGAATGTCTTAAACGCTGTTCATCACACTGCTAGAGTATGGACTAGTGGAGGCACTGGCCTGGAGGGATTACTCAGGAACCCAAAGTGTAAGGGCCCCCAGGCCTAAATGTTGTTCAAAGAGACAAGAAGCAACCAGGAAGTTGCCAAAAAGACATTTTAAACGACAGAAAGACAGAAAAGGGTTCCAAAGAGACCAAAACAGCTGCAGAGAAACAACAAAGAAACCTCACAACGACTCTCAAAATGAACAAAACAACTAAAAAGAGACCGAAAATGACACAAATAGACACAAAGTAACAACAAAGTGACTCAAACGACCACAAAGAAAACAGTAAAATTACCAAAAAGAAACACAAAAAGAACACAAAGAGACAAAAACAACTAAAAGAGACTCACAACAAATATGAAAAGGGGAAAACAACTACAAAAAGCCACAATATGACTACAAAGAGACATAAAAAATGAGACATAAAACCACAGACATATAATATTATTTAATACATTTATTTGTAAAGCGCTGGCAGCAATGGAGAAGGCCATGTCCCCCCAGGCTCGGTGCTTGGACCGAGTAGGGGGGGGTGAGGAGGTTGGTGTCAGTGGATCTGAGGTTGCGGGTGGGAGTGTGTCGGTGTAGGAGATCGGAGAGGTATGAAGGGGCCAGGTTGTGAAGGGCTTTGAATGTAATGAGGAGAATCTCTAACTGTATTCCTTGTTGTATGGGGAGCCAGTGGAGGTTTTGAAGGACTGGGGGGATGTGATCTCTGGTGTGGGAGTAGGAGAGCAGACGGGCAGCGGAGTCTTGGATGTATTGTAGTTTGTTGATTGTCTTGGTGGATGTGACATACAGGATGCTGTTGCAGTAGTCCAGTCGAGAGGTGACGAAGGTGTGGATGAGTGTTTCAGCGGCTGAGGAGGAGAGGGAGGGGTGTAGTCAGGCAATGTTTTTTAGATGAAAGAAGGCGGTTTTAGTTATGTGATTGACGTGGCGTTTGAAGGAGAGATCAAAACTGACACCAAGGTTAGGGACATTTTAGGAAGCAGGAACAGTGATGCCATCGATGCAGAGGGAGAAGCTGTGGTGGGATTTGTTTAGTGATTTGAGGTCAATGATGAGGATTTCAGATTTGTTGCTGTTGAGTTTGAGAAAGTTGGCTTGGATCCAGGTCTTTATATATGTGAGGCAGTTGTTGATGGTGGGGGTGGTGGGGATGATGGATTTGGTGGAGATGTAGAGCTGGGTGTCATCAGCATAGCACTCGAAATGGAGACCTTGTATGATGTTACCAAGGGGGAGCATGTAGAGGATGAAGAGGAGGGGACCGCGTACCGAACCTTGGGGGACACCTTGAGAGACTGGGGCTGTGTCAGAGTTGATCCTATTGATTCGAATGAACTGTTGGCAGTCAGAGAGGTATGATTTGAAGCAGGAGAGGGCTGTGCCAGTGATATGGAGGGAGGACTCAAGACGGGAGAGGAGGATGGATGGTTGATGGTGTCAAAGGCTGCACTGATGTCGAGTAGTATTAGGATGTTGAGGGAGTGGCCATCTGAGGAGAGGACTGGTGAGGATGTGTCAGATGAGTCAGCTGGAGAAGGCAGGGAGTGGGATTTTTTCAGATACTCTTGATGTGTACTTCAATGTCTATAACTGATATTTCTGTCAGTTAATTAATGTGGTTGACGTGAAAAGGAATCAGGATATGAGGCTCCAGGACCTCACAACGCAGTCCATTCTGTTACAGTTTAATGACAATCACACAGAGCGGTAATCTCACACCTAATATTGAAGACACGTTTGCAGTGTATTAATCATCGATGTTGTGACAGATACTTGTGGTTGTGCTTAACTGCCTATACTGACTGTACACAGTGTGCTGTTTTGTATCTGTATTTCCTGAATAGTGCTGATGAAGCAGAAGGAGAACTGTAGCATTCTCTTTCCTGTTTCACTGACATCAGATTTGCAGCTGCAGCTGTCCCACTGGCTCTATCGGGCTAACCTCCTGGTCACTGAGTAACACTCAGAGAGTCCAAACCAGCTGGTGATCACTTGTCACAAGTGAGTCACAAGTGAGTCAGCCGTAAATGAATGGTGTAAAACCAGTTGGTAACCTCCTGACAAGACAACGATGGTGTATTTGCTGAGCTTGAAGCTTCATAACAACAGTTCACAAATCAATGGGTGACGTCACGATCACTATGTCTGCTTCTTATATACAGTCAGATTCCTCGAGAGCTCTTGCGTTTACAGTCATACAAGCATAAAAAAATATTAGGCTGATGGGTACAGCAGTATGCAAGATTAGCTGTGTACAGTCAGAGACAGACGTAGAGATGCACAGGCATCCAAAAGACTGGATACTTAATCTCCTGGCGGAGATAACCAAAAAATAAGTAGTTTTGCTGGTTTGACTTTCTGGCTTCTCCGGCAGAAATATATCCTGAGTAGAAAGATAGAGGAGTAGAGAAAAGAGCTTTGTGAGAGTTGGTGGTCCGGTGAACAATAACGGTCAAGCAGAAGTTGTCTACATCGTCCACCACAGCAGAGAGGACAGTTGGTATGTTTTCTAGCACTGCCACTGCTGCTGCCTGTCACTGAATCACTAAGAGTCCTCAGAGCTGAGCTGTAATTTGTTCAGTCTAAAGCCTCATATCATGTAGCACACACACACAGACACACACACACACACACACACACACACACACACACACACACACACACACACACACACACACACACACACACACACACACACACACACACACACACTTCTTTAGACTTATGAGGGAGTTGTTTGGGAATGTATGCAACATGTCGTCATTTCTTGTACATGCAATGCATCACATTTGCAGGGATTGGTAGCCATTGGCAGAGAGAGGCAGAGGGATATGTCGGGTGTGTATCGGGGTGCCTGATCCCGTAGCGATTACAGTTGAGCAGAGACTGAGGGAGCGAGGGAGGGCACCTCGCGTTCATCAGAGTTTTATCGTTGTCTAAGTTTAGATCTTGGCTCGCAGACTGCTTCTCAAGTAACAAGGCTGTGGGCTCCCTTCCAGCTGCTCCCCACTGAGACAGAAACACACAGAGCTTTAAAGGGAGACGAGCAAAGCCACAGAAAAGGGGCAAGTCGAGAGAAAATCAGAGGAGGAGAGGAGAGGGGCCTGTTAACGGCAGATGCTATCATATAACGTCTCAGACAGGAGACACTGACGGAGAGAGGAGGAGGAGCACAAAGCGGACTTGTTCTGGTTGGAAACATCTCCTCACCACATCAGGCTATCTCTACTTCTACCTGGACAATGGCAGAGGAAGCAGAAGTGGGGGCCGACCTCTCTCCAACCTCCGGGTCCGAGCAACAGGCTCCACACTTTCTACAAGATGTCATCTTCCACGGCAAGTTTAAGGTGAGTGTCTCCACAGGAGAGACGGACAGCGATGGAGTTAAAAGAGAGATGAGACTAAAAAGGGTAGAAATGTAGACAGTACGGACTGTCCACAAATACTTGTTACAGGTAACACTATGACAGAAAGTATATTGTTATTTGGGATATTAGTATTGTAAAAATAAAATCACATTGTCCAACATATGTAGTAAATTTAAGTATTTTTTTACAATAGCAAATTACATTTCCAAAGATATATAATATGCCAGTCTGAATTTTGGGGAATTATATATAAAAAAATACATTAGATAGATTTTTCCGTTTGATGGAAAAAAAATATTTCACTGGTGAACATTTTTCAAATTTAGATTTGATTGACTCAAGACCATTACACAGGCAGTAGAGTATAACGAGAACTAAACAACGGCACCGAGCAGGAATGAAAAATAAATTACTTGCCAGTTGTTCTGGTTTATTTCACAACCCGAGCTTTCAATATAATAACATCTAGCATTTTAGGTCTTGTACATGTAGGATTCCTGCTGCCTTTATACTCACAAACACAGAGCTGTAAACATAAAGTACCCGATCCTCCTGGACAGTGTTGATGGTATGTCACCCTGGACCGTCACCGCTGCCTCAACCCAAGAGGAAGATCAAAAGAAAAGGCCATTCTGCTTACTGACAGGAGAAGTCCCGCTGCACTTAACTGCAGATAATGTATGAGTCTTCTCTGGTGGTCTGGGCAGCAGAGAGCTCGTAAAAGAAGAACTGGATAAGAAGGGCAAAAAAGTTATTTTTTATCTGCGAAAACAGGTAAAAAAAAACTTTTGGCAGGTGATTGAATTTGTTGTGATTTGTAGGTAAAGTGTTTGTTGTTGTAATACTAATTTTGGCCACAATAGGTAAAAATGCACCACTATTCAATGTTCTAAATAGGACCAAAAGGATTCATATTTCCTTCGAGGAGAGTTTAATTTTTTCACTTTAAGGGCTTTTTGTTCATGTCTTGAATTCAGAAACAGCCGTTGATAAAGGTCTCAACACATGATCCATTTAACAACTGCAGTGGATCTTAATGTAAATTACTTCAGAAAAAGAAAATCTGACCTTGTGTTGAGATTGTTTTGTCTTTCACTGTGTTTCCAAAACGGCTTGTTCTTTCCGTAATACAAAAATGGTCTGTGGATTTACCTGACATTAGAAGATTGCACATGGTATAACATAAGTCACTATTTTTGGCACACTTCAATACATAATTGGAGTTGCAAATATCCGCCTGTGGTGCCTTGTACTTAGTAGAGGGTATTCCAGTGCTGCAAGTGTGTAAAATGTCTCCAGTGATCAGTGTCCTGTACTGTGTATGACAGCTGTTTTTGGTTGCTTATTTTAAATTATTAAACATGTGATACACAGAGCTGTCCCCCTACTGCTTGATTATCCACACATCCCATCAGTATAACTCAGTCAGGGTTGTCTGAAAATACTATTTAAAATAAGAAGTTTAAAAATACTTTTTCTTGTGCTGCAGCTAGTATTAAAACATACTTTAATACTTGCTTTAATAATACTATTTAGTGCTAATCTCAAAGGTTGGTAAGGAAGCCCTGATAATTTAGCAGAGCTAACAACGTAAGGTGACGAAACTAAGGTGTCAGAGCTAGTCCAGTGTCCTGTGATTCGTAATTGCACTTTCATAGAGACCTGTAACTAACAAGAGACAGATTTGAAAAAGAATGGTCCAAATTCAATCAATATATGATTTATATGATATATATCAATATAGCTTGACTTTTAGTCCCTATTATGCGTCAAAGTCTAAGAACCCTGGATCCTACATTACCCATAATACATCTAATTGCAGTTTTAATTAGATCTCTCAGCCTGCTGAATATCTTTGTCTTTCTTTGTTTGTAACACAGACTTCATGTTAAAGAAGTAATTTACCTTAATTGTCTCCAGCTGACGGTAATGTTAGTCATTTTAACCAATGTAACCCACTAAAAATAGCCCATACCACGGGTAAATTCATTACGAGGCTCTTTGTCCATCTGCGATAGCTATTATAGTCCAGCAGAGGGCAGTGGTGGCGCTGCAGAGAGAAAAACAATAGCGCGGTCAGAGGGAGAGTAGAATAAGAGGGCACAACGATATTAAACTAAAAGCAGTAAAATAAGCAAACCACGCAGACTAAGAAGGCGAAATAAAGTTAGTTCTTATGAACTAAATACGTCCAAAAATGGCTTACAGAAATGAATGAATTGTGTCTTCCATTCCCCTGGTGAGTGTTTTTTGCCTATTTACCAGTCTGTGCTAGCTTACATAGCTAACATGGCTAACTGTGTATTTCGTTAAGAATTCATGTCATTTAGGTGTGTTGGGTGTTTTTTCCTGATAAGTAATTTACAAAGTATGTTGTCAAGTATGACTTGAGTTGTATAAACTAAAAAATAAATATGAGGATGGTTGCATTGCTGCGTGGTATGTTAGCATCAGGGTTTTACATGTGTGGCAGCTAAGAGGAATGTCTATAGTAATATGAAAGTGTAAAGTCATTCATTTGGATTTTTGAGTGAAAAACACACACTATCCGGGCAGATGAACATTGGTTGTATTTGATTGAGGGGAAAAAGGACAGAAAACTGTACTATATTTAGTGTAACTGTTAAATGAATGGCGGCTTTATGTCCTTAGTAATCTAAGCAGGTGTTCTTGTCTTTTCAATCCTCTACTCCTCTTTGAAAAGTACAGAGGTTAAGCGCTTTTGCATCAACTAAAAAGAGGAGCTGCCACGTGAATGTTTATATATTTTGCCTACTGCGAATTGGTTCCAACATTGGGCCAAGCTAGAACCCAGCCCTCCCCGTGACCAGTAAACTGATCTTCAAGTGTAAACTGGGTGGAGTTCCCCTATTAGATGTTGGTGCATGCTCTATGTGTAGTTTGATCTGCGGACACCTTCCCTAAGATCTGCAGCCAGACCGTTATAAAGAGACTTCATAGGGAGAAATACTGTAGGCTCAGGTCATAATTCACACACTATTAATGTCTCATATAGAATTTAAAAGGAGGCACCTAAAACTGGTAGTGACCCCCCCCCCCCCCCCCCCCCCCCATTTTAATCTATGCCATCTAAATTATAGAAAAGTGTTTGACGTCATACAGATGTTTTCACAAAAAAAAAGAAAGCTGGACTGAAAGTAAGGCTGAATCCAAACATTTGGACTTCACTACTCTTCCAGACTTGTAAACTTAACAAGCGCTTTCTCAGTAAGTCTGTCCAAATCCGCAATTCATTTGGTCCACCAAGGGCCCTCAAGTCAACTTACTGAGGTCTTCAAGGGTTCTTTACTAGGAAAATTGCCCATAATTCGTTTCAAGGTGGATATGACAATATAAATATAGACCACGACAAAGAAAAAGAGAAAAACATAAAAATAAGAAAAGTTTCTTTGTAAGTCTATTTATGGAGTGAGTTGTGATGAGGCGCATTGATAATATGCACAAGCTAAATGGTTTAGATTAGTTTGTAATAGCCTTCAAAGACAAATGAAAGTTGGGTTTTTGTCTACACCTGCCATGTGAGGATCCTCAGTTGAGGGTTTAATTTGAACGTAACATTAGCAGTGTTGAGCAGCTCATGTAAAGGAGACATATTACTGTGTATTCCATTGTACACTGCCAGCCCAGCACCAAACAGCAATAGACAAAGTTAGTGACTAACTAGTAAACGTAGTAGAGCATTAAGAAGCTTTTCCTCATGGGTTACTGACTTATATTCTAACCTGTTTTCATTTCCAACTGGCCACTTATATACACTTGGTCACGACCCCTTGGAGTCACTTAGGTTGAGGCAACAACCTGCTTTAGGAAAAGGTCATGGTTTGGGTTAAAATGAGTACCTTGGTTATGTAAGTTAGGTACGCAAGTGTGTTCGTTTGACCCATCAAGTGGCTGAAGAACTTCCTCCCTGCTGACCGCTGGGTGCCTGTCCCGCTGTTTGCCGACATAAAGGTATTATGGGGCACACGTGTGAAAGTGACAGGCACTAAATTGAAAGTACGAGACTGATTGACCGGTCACGGCAGATCAGCTGAAAGCTGTCTGGTTTTGATCAGCTGCTGATTGATTGTTGCATTTCTTACCAATCACTTGCCAGAAACATGACTCCAAATGAATGCTAATGTTGCTCTGTGATCTGCAGGATGTGTAAATAGACAGCTGTTTGCTAACAAGCCCCATATCAACCTGAAAGGCCATAGGTGATAAAAGGTGTTGTTTCCAGAGCTTGTTTCAAACGCACACACGTGAGTGATCATATGATTCTTCAGGAAAAGATAACAATAGGTTAGACAAAATCCCTCTCTGTATAAGAACACTGCTTACAGTAACTATGGCTGCAGTTTCACGGTGGCTGGACTGCTTCGGTACCCAGTTGAAGTTTGCAAGAACACAGCAGCTTTCACATTAATAAAACATTACATTGTTATAGTCAGGGTCATCCTGAAAAGGGTTACCAAATAATATTTCAGAAAACTTTTGTTTGAGTTCAAACGCAGACATTTTCTGTGTGTTACATTGCATTGGAGGTGATTTTCCCTTTACTTAAAAAAAACCTGTACAGTAAAATGTCTTGAAAGTGTAATTGCTAATAGAAAACCTATTATGAACTTTTTTTTTTCTTTAACTTAACACTTTTTTGTCTCGATTTTATTTGCTGTATAAAATGTGACAAATTATTGCTGTAATGCAAGTCTTTCTTTGTCCTCTTTTGGCCCTCCAAGTACCAACAGCTGGCTTAATGTTGAAAAAACCCCCATAATTTAACATTTTAAAATAAAAATAACTCATGGGCCACATACAATAAGGTGCACATGGCCCGCAGGCAGTAATTTGGACACCCCTAGCGCAGAATATATTAAACCAAAGGCATTTAAACTTAATGTGAACAAAAATGTGTTAACAAACACCCCCCTTTCTGTCCCCATGTGCACGCTGTCAGCTGCTGAAGGCTCTAACCCCACAGGAGAACACCCAGTGCCAACACGGCCTCTACTTCCAGGATGGTCAGCGGCGCGTGGACTACGTCCTCACCTACCCCGTGAAGAAGCCGGCAGCGGGCCGCTCTGGCAGACAGGCGACACACCTGTTCACCGAAAACGCTGTCGCCCGCAGCCTGCGGCGCAGCCACCCGAGCCGAGACGAACACATTCGACATCAACAAGCACAGAGGGCGAGGGACCAAACGTCCCCGCCGTCTTCACCGGTGGCTGACATAGAGCTGGGCTGTCGGGCGGAGACCCTCAATGGACACGAGGATCACAAGATTCTCAGGAGGGAGGAGTTTGAGGGCAAACTGAGAGACATGGGGCTGGAGCTGGAGAAAGATGATGAAGTGAGTCTGCTTCTTTATTCATTTATTATTTTACAAAAAAAAACCCTATCCACCTAAGAGCTATGCCTGATAGACATGTTTCTGCATAAAATACATTTTATTTGCAAAGATGTAGCAGCTAGCACAAGTCAATGCACCAAAGTAGGAGACACTGTTGAGGAGCAAAACAAGAGGAACATCCAAGCTTATCAGGCCTCTAGGGGTTGAACCCAGCTGTGATGTTGGAGGTGGTGATCTGCTGTACTGGTGACCACACCGAGCTGTGATGTAGCATTGTCCTATAGTAGATACAAAGTTTGTCTACTCCACTGGTTGGCAGTGCAAGTCAAATGATTAGACAAGCTTAGTTATAGACTGAAATATGCAGAGCAGCAACAACAGACTTTTTGGAAACTTTATAAAGAAGCAACATCAAACAAGTCTTAACTTTCCCACAGTATTTTGTGTGGGTGGAGCTCAGAGCTTTGAGGAAACCGGGGGCTTCTATTCTATAAAAAACGTTGTGCTCTTGTAAACAATTTTGTGCACTTGTCCTTGCAGTGGTAAAATGCAACCAAGTATGTTTAGGCAACTGAAGTACTGTACTAAAGGACAATGTTGAAGTACTTGTACTTTTCCATTTTATTTAACTATAAACTTCTACTCCACTACATCTAAGAGGTAAATTTAGTACTTTTATTTTAACATCCATTTGACAGTATTAGTAATTATCTTTGAAGATTGAAATTCAAAAGATAAATCAACTATTAAACTATGATATATTATAAGGTAGTATATAAAGTAGTTAAAATAAGTTCCACAATAACCAGCTGGAAGATGATAGTGAGGAACATAGTAATGCATCAAAATTATAAACCAATGATGTTATAGGACTATATGTGACCAAGCTAGAACTATATTATTCTGAAATGGGCCATTCTGCTTGATGAGTAACCCTACTAGGCTAACATTTTGAATGCAGGACAGAGTATTTACCTTTTTAAGTACTGTGCTTTTGCAAACAATTTAATTATTAACACATTGGTTATAATTAGATAACATAGATATAAACACTGATGACCCCGCAAAAAAAAGTTACACTCACATTGAGAAGTGTCAAAATATTTCCAGTTCATTGTGAAACTGTGGCGGGAAAATTTTGACTATGGCAGGCTGGGGGGTTATTTTCAAGACCTTTTGAAGAACTACGGAAAGGGAATGCTGTTTTTAAAGCGTGAAAATCCTTTGAAGCAAAGTACCAAGGCTTGAACCTTGCTATTTCAGACAAATTTGGGTTCCCTCCAGACTTCCTTTGTTTGGAGGTTTTTAAGAATCTTGTCTTAACAGGCAGAGGAAAAGGTGATGGACAATATGCAGGCCTTCAGGATGTGAGAGTGATCTGGTATCTCCGTGCAAAGGTTCAATAAAGGGATTTTGAAAACAAAACCTCTCCTCCTTTACTCTTCTCCTTTACTCCTCTCCTCCTCTTGTCTTCTCCTCTCCTCAACTCCTGTCCTCCACTCTTCTCCTGTCCTCCCCTCCTCTCATATTCTCCTCTCCTCCTCTCCTCCCTCTCCTCCTCTCCTCCTCCTCTCCTATTCTCCTCTCCTCCTCTCCTCTTCTCCTCTCCTCCTCTCCTCTTCTCCTCTCCCTGCCTCCTCTATTCTTTCTCCTCACCTGTCTCTCACTGAGGTCTCCTTTCCTCTTCCATCCCCTTTCACAATCTATGTCCCCTCTCTGTCCATCAAGTAAAAACACACTCAGTAGTAGTAGTATTTTTAACTTACATAAATAACTGTTTTATTAACAATCTAGTGAGATCTGTCTTTGCAGGTAGAGTGACAAAAGTATGGATAGAGGAAGTTGATCAGATGATTGATAGAAGAATGTCTGCAAATGAGGTGCCAGAGGAAATGCTGGTATTTCACTACTTGTGAAGTACTTTTCACAAGTAGCCTTTTTAGTAAGAACACTTTCTTAGTGTGGATGTGACCTCAACTTGGTTTATATAAATACAAGAAGTTTGGAGACATCCACTTCTAAATGTCTTCAACAATTTAGGAAGGAGACATTTTTGTAAAAGTATTTGCAGGGCTGCAGCTTAGATATATCTGTGTATCAGAGGTGTAAAGTGGAAGGTGATAGTCTGTCTATGTTTAAGATGTCCTGATGCCAGCATATAAATAGAAAATATGGCCCTTGATAGCAGGGACTTGAAATGACTGACCTGAGGTGGCCTGTTCATAGAAGGCCTTGAATTCCTATTTTCCTGAAACTGGGCGCGAAGGCAAACACAAACTCACTTTGTAAACACACACACACACACACACACACACACACACACAAACACACACACACACACACACACACACACACACACACACACACACACACACACACACACACACACACACACATACACGTGTGACCAAGTCAGTTTTGATATTTTGGTGACCACAGGCGGAAGTGCAAACAAGGCCAAACCCAGTGTAATGCTGTAGAGAGACTGAATACTATGGGTAGGACGAAATATTGATACGTTAATATTTTGTATAAATTCTGAAAATGGGTTTTTCGTTAATATTTTGTATAAATTCCTCTAATAAATTATTGACACATTCCCGCTAAAATGTTTTTTTTGCAACCACTGAATGGAAGTGACCATATTTGGACTGTGGAGGAATGACAGAGAGACCCTGTAAACACTCATAGTGGTAGAGACCTGTCAATCACAGTAGCCCCGCCCTAAAGCATACCCTGCTTTATGGTCTATTTGACTCTAAATGGACCATAATTTACTAAATGAACATCATGCTGTATTGAAGAAGACTGGAAACTAGAGATTGAGACCATAAACTCATGTTTACAATGTTTACTGAGGGAATAAATCAAGAGAGAAGAGAGAAGAGAAGAGTCATTTTCTCATAGACTTCTATACAACCAGAGGCGTCGCCCCCTGATGGTCATTAGAGAAAATGCAATGCAATTACGCACGGCCGTCTGCTGTGTTCACCTTCATTATCTTTATATGCAGATGACACCAGGCTGCTGCTCAGTAACCACACACCTCTACACACATCAGACTGGTCATTTATAAACTCTGTTTATGCACATTATCAGGCATCATTATAATCATTATTACCAGTTTTCATGACCTCTTTTGCATTCAACTTTTTTGCAGTTTTTTCAGATATTCGGTTTTATTCTTGAAATGCATTTCAGTACAAACATTGATTGGTATTGGTTTGCTGTGTGTCTCTTAGACCAAGATTTCAGGGGTGGGCTTTGTGAAGATTCACGCTCCTTGGAACATACTCTGTCGAGAAGCTGAGTTAATGAAGCTGAAGATGCCCACGAAGAAGGTAAGACTCATTCCGTTTGTTCTGTCTGGGTTAAGAATGAAGAATACACTTTTCTGTTAACACTATTTAAGTAACCCAACTTTACTACTGTATGTATGTGTGCAATGTAAAGAAAACAACTGTGCTAATTGCAATGACTGTACAGTATTACAGTAAGTCTACGTTTTCCAAGTAAACCCATCTTGTAATTTTTTTTAAAAAGAAACTATGCATGTATCGAGCTGAAGCTGTGCATTTCCTGTGAACACAGTTTATTTTGAAAAGATACTATGCGTGTAACGACAATAAACTGACAGGTCATCCTTGACACGTCCAAACCGACGCTAGAGGGGTACTCCGAGAATTATAGTTTGAAGCGTAGGGCCACATTTGAAGAGTTAGGAGAGAGAAGGTTTTGGAAAATTAGGCCTGTTTCCACATAATTTATTTGTCTCAGGGTTGGTGGAAAAAAATGCTATTTGAGAGTGTTTCCAACCTTTATGTCAGCCACAAAAACACATTTTAAAGGCCTGCTTCACAAATGTGTGTGTGTGTGTGTAATTGTTAAGGCCAGTAAATTCCTCATACTCTTTGCTTTCATGCTCAACAGAAATGAAGAGAGAGGCTGCAGATTGCACCCTGCCCTGCTATCAAATGTGCTCACAGCTGTTGCTAGGCAGTGTAAGCAGAAGGTCGGGGCTAAAGGCTCACAACAGCCCAAGAAAATAGAAAATAAAAGTTATAAATTAAAGGTAGTTAATGGATTATGTTCACTTGTTGGCGAGCACACTCTGCATTTTACGCATAACTGGCACATTGTGGGTACCTTCATTAATCATTTATTAAAAGAAAATACGTGAGACGGTTCCTGTTCTCAGGCCCAAAGTATCAGAGTCTGACCAGATGCTATAAACAATTTCTGTCCACAGGGGGACCAACTTGTGGTATTATAAGAAGTTCATAGACTGAACCATTTGTTAATCTCTCAGTAGGTTTCTTTCTACTCAGTGTTGTTGAACCTTCTAGGGGACATTATTAGGAAATAATGTTAGATATCAGAGAGTTAGCTTAAATCCATATTTTAGAGCAATGTAAGAGCAATTTTTATTCTGTAAATCTTTCAATCTGGAAAGCACTTTGTGCTTAAGCTTGAAAGGTATATAAATTATTATTATATATTGTTTATTATTATGTGTCTAAGAAGGTTTCAGGCTGGGTGGGTGGCCACATAATTTTACAAATACTGTGTTTTTACCCACGTTTCCTCAAGATCCTTTTGAGATTTAGCTGTGAAGTGAGTGATGTTGGTGATTCAGATTCAGGCTCCGCAAAATACAACAGAGCCAAACATAGACCTGTAAAAACAAGAATATGAAGGTGAACATCTTTGATATTTGTTAGCTGTAAATGAGGAGGACCCATGATATGTCTGTACAAAAGATCGTTTGTCCCTAAGTTTCAAGAAATTAGGCCAAAGTTACATCTTTAAAGGACTCATTTTACCATGAAACATATGCAAAATGCAGGGACAAACTAAGATTACCTAACAGATTATCTAACAAATTCTAAATATCAGTTAAACTCAGTACCTAAAGAAGGTACCTAACAAGTCCTAAACTTTGGATAAACTCAGTGCCTAACAAAGGTACCTAACAAGTCCTAAATATCAGATAAACTAAGTACCTAACAAAGGTACCTAACGAGTTCTAAACATTGGATAAACTCATTACCTAACAAAGGTACATAACAAGTCCTAAACATCAGATAAACTCAGTACCTAACAAAGGTACCTAACAAGTCCTAAACATAGGATAAACTAAGTACCTAACAAAGGTACCTAAATTAACTTGGATTAAAGTCTCTGCCTATCAAATGCAAAGCTATTGAAATACAAAGACGGACAGCCTTTCTTGTGTGAGGTCTTGATGGTTACTCGACCAGTTACTCATGACTCCCTTTGTTTTATTGGTCTTATCTTTTTACACCAATTTACTCGTATTAGATGGCGGCACATAAGTAGGAAGCCAGTGTTGAATTGAAGTGTGTATTGCATGACTGGAACATCTACCAAATATATTCACTTCCGGTTATTTTTAATACTGTATAGCTTAATTTACTAATTCATTACTCATTTCAAATATTTAATAAAAATTCTTAAGCTTGTAGACTCTTGATGAACCTTCGTGACTGGTGGGGCGCTGGATTTGCACCCTTTATTGATCTGCCACCAAAGTGCCTTTGTTGCCTAAATCTAACCACTAAATCAAACCACACATGATTGAAAACATGTTTTTGCTTTTCTCCCGACTGGCTTCGGAGTTTGATTGACAGATGATTTATCCAATCGACAAGATTTCCTTTGATCAATAAAAATGCAATATATTATTTCCTAGTCATTGGAAATTTGTGTTATAAGAATAAAAAGAACACTATAGAGAACTATGACAAATTAAAGGAATTATACTTTGGATTTTTGATGGTTTACACTGACTTCAGAGCGGTTGAAAAGATTTTTGGGACAGTGGCCATAAAAATAGTCTGGAGCCTTGTATACCAGCTGCTATAACAAAACAACAAAAACAATTTGTATCAGCCCATATGGATCTTTGATGGTTGGAAATTGGTATCGACCGCAAAAAACATGATCAGGGGATCTCTTTTGTGCTGATCTGATCTGAGATCTGTGAGTTTTATGATCTGTTGCACCCCTAATTATAAAAGTCTATCAATTATTTCTACCAAAGCTTTTTTGTGTTCTTAAAGTACATCACACATAAGGTCAACCTGATTGAAAAGTGTGTGTGTGTGTCTCTGTTCTATTGGATATTTTCTAGGTGTATGAAGTCAAGCAGTTACGCGGTGTGGTGGAGAAGATCAGCTCCCTGGTCAGTAAAGTCGTGGAACCTCTCCACCCTCAAGTTGAGGAACATCAACCCAAGAACATCAAGCACCTGTCACACACTTTCTCCAGGGAGAAACAGCACCTGTAAGTGCATCTCTCACACTTTGATGGAAAAGAGTTGGACCCTTGTAGCCTAACGTGGTTGTACAGGCCACATAACAGTGAAGAGCATCATAAATTCTTTTCAAAAGCGTTACTGCACTTTTACTGTGGTAGACAGTAAAGTAAGATTTCCAAACCCTTAACGGACAGTAACAAGTGTGTGTGCTTTTGTGTGTGTTTTTAACAAACAGGTTTGACCTCTCAGACAAAGATTACTTCTTCGACAGCAAAACCAGGAGTTCGATAGTAAGTCCACGGAAGTTTGATGTATCTACCAACACCAAAATATCCTTCTAATACAGGACTGTGGTTTTTAGCCAACACGTTTTTCTGACAGATAATAATAAGTGAAACCTTCCAGTTTCTTAAAACATTATGTTGTTTTCAACACAGTCTGGTCTCCTAAAAATGAAAGTGGTTAATTTGTGATGATTATCTTGCTGAACAAAACGTGTTATAATCGTTTGTTTGCAACAGAGAATATTTTTTACAATAATCCAAAATCAAATGGAAAAATCCCATTGCTTTTTGCAGAGGGAACCAGAGTGATTCTAACTTCTGTGGTTTACATAGACAAATATCTCGTCCCTGTAGCAGTTTAGGGAATGTAGTTTTGTAGGAGACAGGGTTGTATATTTTGTTATCCAATCCCTAAATATACATGCATTGACAGTATTTATTTAAAATGATAGCTTTTAGTCTCAAAGTGACCTCTTTGAGACTAAAAGACTGTAAACCGTCAGAACCATTTTTGAACAAAAATCACCAGGAATTTGGTTGTGGTATTTTTTGCTATTGCAGATTAGAGTTTTAAAATTGTTTTATTAAAGTGTCTATAAATCACAGTTGAATATTTTCTATGGATATTTTTTCTTCAGCAGCATTGTGAATACCATTCAGCTCTTCTTTTTTTCCTTTCCTTTCAGGTTTTTGAAATACTAAAAAGAACAAAATGCAAGGCCAAGTACAGCATGGGTGAGTCTGGATCTATGTCTCTCACAGGCCTCCTTCTGTAGAGCAGGTCAGGAATGGAACAAAAAATATCATCCCTGGCATTTTGACCCAGACTAGCCCATCACAATATCGATCACACACCACCTGTCTTTGCCCTGCCCTGTGTATACCATGTTCACTCCCTCAAAATACTAGAGCTGTGTAATGAGTAAGAGGGAATCAAAGAAGATTAAGAGAGACATGATCAATACCTTCAAAAAGTGGCATTGCAAAAGTGTAGTCCACACTTTGATGAATGTGGCTTTCCACAAAGATATGGAGTAGCCAACCATTAGAAAAAAGTAGCCAGCCACGGGGTTCTTGAGGCATATATATTTATATTCATCTGGTGGTTATTTATATAAAATCATACAATTCAAATGATTTTGAAATTAATCATTATATTTTTATATAATTAATTGCTTTGATTCAATATTTTTGTTTGGGGCATTAGTAGTTTTAAAGATGCATTATAAGCTGCTTAGAGCTAGTTTTGAAAGTTAGACTGGAGGTGAGCAGTGACCGGCTCTTCTTTTGAAATAAGAGCTGGTCACTGTGACGACTGAATTTACAGCATGTATTGGAATGAAGTAAAATTTGAATAGGTCTACGATCCTGATTAAGTTAGGTGTTACAAATGTCCCTATGCTGTTAGCTTTGTTATGTAGCCATGCGAGACTGTGGTGCCAACCGGTTAACGTTACCGAGCCATTTCTCCCCCTGCCGATTTCAACAGATTTGTTGTTCACAATGTAGCATTAGCAGGGATCAGCGACTAGAAATCATTAACTCCGAGCTCCCAATCGCATATTTTTACTTAATATTGGCACCTGATAAAGATCACATTTATTTTTCACTTGCCTGATCAACAACTGCATGAAGAATTCCACTGGCCCAAACTTGATTGAAGTTGGTTCATTGTAAAAAAAAAAAAAAAAAAATACATTTAATTGATGCGTTTACTACTTTTTCTTTGTTGCTGTAGCTTAGCTTGCTACATTTCTCTGGGGGTATCTTCATTGTGGTGAAGCTTCATTCAATTTAGAATAACTGGTAGCTTCTCTTACCGCACTTTTCTGGTAGCTTGCACAACACTGCTTATAAATAATAATATTCAGAGTTTTGCAAGATTTACTGAGCTTGGGTATAAATATGTGGAAACCACATTAACTCCTGCGTCTGTGTTGGTTTTATCTCGGCAGGTATCACCAGTCTCCTGGGTAGTGGTGTCTATACAGCAGCTTATCCACTCCATGATGTGAGTAGTAATAATCTTGGCACTAATAGTACTAGTAAATTACGTTCATATGATTGTGATTTGAAGCAGTTTTAATCAGTTACATTTTTTTAATCACTAGAAGATGAGGTTAAAAGATTTTAGCACTAGAGAACTACTAGTCCATTTCAGATAATTAAACTCGGTTTACAGTCAGTGTGCACGGTAACTGTAGTGTTTCTCTTTCCTTTTTCAGGGAGATATTAATGAGGAGAGCGCAGTCCCCAATGACAGAAAGGTGAGACAGTTGTTTCATAACTACATTTCCAGATTCTTTACTGAAAGGAGTGTCTAGTGTTTAGGCGGATCTATTGGCAGACATGGATAAAACATTATTAAGTATATTTTCATTACTGTATAATCACCTGTAAGAAAGAGGTGATGTGTGTTTTCATTACCTTAGAAAGAGTAGTTTATATCTACAAATAGAGCAGGTCCACTTCACAGATCCGGCTGCCATGTTTCTATAGTAGCCTAGAACGGACAAACCAAGTTCTCGTCGGTCACTGCAGTTCTCCAACACACTTGGCACAAGGGAGAAGTTACAGTTGGTTGCAATCTGCAACCTCGCCACTGGATAGTGCCTTATCCCAAACACTAGACCTTTTAAGTAAAAGTACCAAAACAGCGATGTAAAAATACTCCATTACAAGTAAAAGTCTTGCATGAGAAATCCTAGTTCTGACACACAAAACTGCTTAACGTTTTTGGACTTTTTCCTTATTTTTGATTTTTAGGTGAGATACTGGATCTTTTGAATATTTATTGAAAGTCAAACCACATGAAGAAGTTTCAACTGAGAAATCACTATTCTGGGGAGCCGATGAAAACTCATGGACATTTGAAACTCTGACCATGACTGCTTTTTGTCAGATCTCAGAAGTCATTGGAAACCACTTGTTTAGACTTTAACAATGTGTTTTAAAAGCATGTTCTATGATCCATTGTGTAAAATCTTCACCTTAAAAGTAACTAGCGACTAAAGCTGTAAAATGTATGAAGCGGAGTAGCCCAAAGTCAAACAGTAAAACTAAAGTAAAGTACTCTCAAGTCTCTAAAAATGTACTTAAGTAAAGTACTTCAGTAAATGTACTTAGTTACTTTCCACCACTGTTCCCACTTACCACAAAATAATCCGTCCCCACTCAAACTTGGTCTGCTTGAACATGTTAATCGACCCTTTGCTAAGTCCCACCCCTCAAACGCAGACTGGCCAATCCTAGCAGAGCATTGACCAGGGTTCGAAACTCTCCAGCTCTGCTCCATAGACTCTAATGCAATGTTTTTAGATGTTCTCAATGTTCAGGCTGGTTGAGTGCATTGGGGATAGTCATGGTTAAACGGTGTGTAATAGTGATACTTGTTATCCCGAAGGGTTGGAAGGACATATACATTTCTAAATGTTATGTTTCTACTTTAAAACCTTTGGATCAAGCAGAGAACGTTAACACATTGTTAACTAGCATTAGCGCTTCTATGCTACACTAGCTTCTGAAATTATACTGAAAGTATACACATGATTTTTAATTATTGTAATAGTGAATGAAGACCTAAACAGCTTAACAGGAACAGTGTTGTTCGTCTGTTTCGATCACCAGGTGGTGTGGTAGTTCACTTTTACACGGTCATCTGTAGCTTTAGCTTCTAGCTTCAAGTAATGTGTTTATCCAAAGCTTGATATATCTTCTTTTCTGTGCCATAGAATTTCATGGTTGTCAAAAACACAAGCCAGTCAGTCCCACATACATACTCCTGAACATAGTCCCCAACAAAAGTAACTAATAACAGCATATTTATAATTACATTAAATCAACCAACAGTACTGATTCCACTTATAAACATGTAATTCAACTTATAGACTTATATCCAATCAAACGATGGATTTAAATGACATGGGAGACATTTGTGTTTGTTACAAATTAACCATTCATCCAGGAGCTAATCCAACTAACAGTATATGGCAGTAGAAAGTCTAAAGGCATGATAAAACGTTACAGATAATGCAACAGAATACTTTTGATTGTCTTCCTCAGCTTTTGTATGAAGAGTGGGCGAACTACAGTGTCTTTTACAAGTACCAGCCCATTGGACTTGTGCGGTAAGGACATATTATTTAGGTATATAATTTACGGCCAACCTTGTTTGTATGGTAAAAATCAGAGCTAAAAATGGTGTAGTGTGAATTCTGCATTAGCATGCGAATAGCATTGACAGATTTTTGGTGATGTCACAGATAAATGCGTCAGGGGTAAGCAAGTTTTATTTTATGTTGTGCTTTTGCAACAATCCAAAACTCCAGATCATTATGATGCATTTGCTTTGACTATGTGGCTTTTATGTTCATTATAATCCAATGGCTTACAGTATGATGCATTTGCTTTCATTATAATGCTTTTATATCTATTTGATGTGTTATGCTCACTATGATTGGTTTATGTTCATTATGATAAATTTGCTCTTATTTTGATGCATTTTCTTTCATTATGATGCGCTTATGTTTATTATGCTGCTTTTAGGTCCATTATGATACGTTTAAGTCATTATGATGCATTTACATTCGATATGATGCAATTTATTGCTTTCATTAAGATGTGTTTATGTTCATTAGGATGCGTTTAAGTTCATTATGATGCGTTTCAGTTCAGTCCATTATATTGGGTTTAAGTCATTTTAATACGTTTACTTTCATTATGACGCAAATTGTTGCTTTCATTATGATGCGTTTATGTTCATTATGATGCGGTCGAGTCATTTTGATGCGTTTATGTTCATTATGATGTGTTTAGGTCCATTATGATGCATTTTTAGTCATCATGATGTGTTTACATTGATTGTGATGTGTTTGTCTTCATTATGATGCGTTTATGTTCATTATGATGCGTTCGAGTCATTATGATGCGTTTATGTTCATTATGTCATTATGATGCGTTAGAGTAGTTTTGATGCGTTAAACTCATTATGATGCGTTTATGTTCTTTAGAAACGTTTAGGTCCATAATGATTTGTTTAAGTCATTATGATAATTTAATTTCATAGTGATGCGTTTAGGTGTATAATAATCAGTTTAAGTCATTATGATGCATTTAAATTCGATATGATGCGTTTGTGTTCATCAATATGCGTTTAGGTCCATTATGATGTGTTTCAGTCATCATGATGTATTTACATTAATTATGATGCGTTTGTTTTCATTATGATGTGTTTGGGTCCATTATGATGCGTTTAAGTCATTATGATGCATTTACATTCATTATGATGAGTTTAGGTCCAGTATGATGCATTGAAGTCATTGTGATATGTTTACATTGACAATGATGTGTTTATGTTCATGATGATGCGGTTATGTTCATAGCTCAACATCACCATATTAACATTCTGAGCATGTTAGCTGATGACATTAGCATTATGTTCCAAGCACAGCTTTGCTTAAGCACACCCTCACAGAGGTGTTAAAGTGGCTATAGACGAATGAAAATGCTTAAGATGAATGCAGACATTACAAGAATTTGCAAAAGTAGATCTTAAGATTTTCTCCCCCTCGAAGTCTGTTTGTGTATCCCCAATCCTTAAAACATCTTTAAACGTCTTTAATATATATATTTTTTTCATTTAAGTCCTTAATGTGTTAAAAAGCATTTTAGGCGCCGACCAATGAGAAGTGAAATTTGAGTTAGTGTGATGAGCAAGTTGGTAGCAGCTTGTACATGATCACCTGGCTACATGCTGAGTAACCAATTAATGTATAGCTCACCACACTCAAACAGACTACAGCCCTGAAGATTTCCTAATCCTGAATGTTTAAAACCACTGTATTGTTTTAGTGATTTTAAGGTCATATCATATCTAAATCTGAAACAACGATATTTGGTACAGAACCATTCGTTGATTTAAGTTGAGTAGGACTTTTGCCCTGGCCGTAGATTTGTCTGTATAATCCAAATGATTTGCGTCGTTGTTTGTGTTGTCTAGGAAGTATTTTGGCGAGAAGATCGGTCTGTACTTTGCCTGGTTGGGTCTGTATACCCAGATGCTGATTCCTGCCTCTCTAGTGGGGGTCATTGTGTTCCTGTATGGATGTGCAACAGTCGATGACAACATACCAAGTAAAAACACACACACACACACACACACACACACACACACACACACACACACACACACACACACACACACACACACACACACACACACACACACACACACACACACACACAAACACACTCAGCTTATTGAAATCTTTAACCATTCATTTTTTGCTGCTGTTCGTCTCCCTGAAGCTATTTTGTAAGGTTTCGCTTTCGGCCATCAATCTCATTAGTTGTGACAATATTTAACTTTGCAAACCCAGAGATCTGAGGATCTGCAGAGAAATCTAATATGACATCCAGAGACTTCACTAAAATGGTTTGACACGTTGTAAATTAAGCCCTAATATGACACCTTAAAGGAACAGTTTCATATTGTTGAAAGTACTGAAAGCTCTCAGTGTGAGAGTGAGATGAGAAGACTGATTTCACTCTCATGTCTGTCACAATGACTGTCTGCAGCACTACACTGTCTTGTTTTCAAACAGAGGTTGTCTGGTTTGCTACCATCAGGCCTGCACATTAACATATTGATCTTATTTTGTTAAGAAATCAAATAAGTGTGAGTATGAGTACCTTGAAATTGTACTTAAGTACAGAACTTTAGTAAATGTACTTAATTACTTTCCGCTGCTGTCCACACTGACAAGCACACAAGGACCACAAAATAATCCGTCACCACTCAAATTTGATTGGCCAGCTCTGAGCAGGGTCCGACAACCTACCAGCTCTGCTCCATAGACTCTTACCAATGGTTTCAGATATCAGAGGTATCAAGGAGATATACGTTTCTAAAATTTTACGTAAAAACCTGGGGAGCTAACATTAGCAGAGTATGTTAGCACACAATTAACTTGCATTAGCACTTCTATGCTACGCTAATTACTGAAGGTACCCGTCTTTACAGGAACAGTGTTATTCCTTCATTGCATTGTCTTCTGTCTTGATTGATGTAGGGGTTCACTTTCACATTGGAATCTGATTGGTTTCCAAAAAGGTTCGACCTTTCTTTGAGGTGGATTAAATAATAGCACTCACAATGGCGAAATGGCTTGATAATGTAAACTCTGTAAAATACATGTCTAATCATTGTTGATGGTAAATGTAGTCAATTGAAGCAAAAATCCCTCAGTGTGGGCTATTCTACCCAGAGCATGCTCTCGTGTCACTCAAAAAATAACTTCTTTGTTCTCTTTGCTTGTATTGATAACTAGCTACGTTTGAACTCTTAAAGTGGCGTCCCAAAATACGAGGGCAGAGGAAGCTATGGATGAAAATTAATTTTACAGTGTTTTGGCTGAATAGAATATTCAGCCATGTTTATTTGAGCCAGAGTATAAGGCAGAAGAGATGCAGCCGTGCAAGAGGACACAGAAAGGGAGGGGAAGCGTTGGGGCTACAGAAGCTAGCGTGCAAAGCATCCTGGTACATGTAGGCACTGCTGCCATGATTCTGCGAGCAGGAGATCAGCTTTCTGGGTCAATACAGCACACACAGGAATTAATTTGCTTCCACGGCAAACATTTTCCATCAACACTGACTGGACCTCCAGGTGGATACAAAAAAGAAGAAGAACAAATAGAGAGAGAGGGAGACAAAAAAAAAGGTTTGATGAACGAGTAGGGAAACTAGGGCCTCTTCCCCTTCCTCGAGCTGCTTCTCATCATCCACAGGATATTATGACACTCGCTGCCGGCACACCTTTACGCTCAACGCAGACACACACCACACACACTCAGTACAAGTGTTAATGTCAGAGTTTCACCCGGACACCAAACCACACAGAGAGACAAAACAGAACCCCTGTCTGTCTTTCTGTCTGTCCGTCCCAGAATGTCTCCATTGTGTTCAATGAGATGGCCTGATGGAAATCGCAATGAAAACTAACTTAAGGAGTGATTGCAGCCGATGTTAATCTTTCAATCTTTTCAGATCTGGAAGACACCAATTCAATTGTTATTGCCATTATATTCAATACGATTTAAAATGTTTAACATACTTTAAATGTAAACTTGAACTCTAGCCCAAGGTCATTTTCTCTCTTTAGAGTTACTTTTGCCTCTAAAGAGAAAGCCTAAACTTGATGAGAGCGGGAAGCCGAGTGTCAGAACTGTGCAAATCACCGTCACAACAACACAGACACATGGCCGCACAAGGTTATTATAATAACATCCAAAGATTCACTCTAGGTGCTTTCTGTGACATGATAAGGATAGCAGCAGCAGGCAGCCATTCCTAGTCTGATAGTCTGAGGCTAAATAGCCTACAGATAAGATATAGCACTGCGCCTATTAGGGATTGGTATCGTTAGGATTTTAGCGTTACTGGTACTCTTCGTTTTGATTATTTTGTGAGAAAAAAAAGACAATTAATTAAGAAAACAATTAATCTCTTATGTAAACAAGTAGTCTTTCTTGAGCAGCAATACAAGAAGTTCCAATAGCTTTTGAATACATTTGCAGCTAAACAAGTAGCTAAGCATTAGCTTTTCATTTATTATCCTATGCTTATTACCAAGCTCTGTAAACTGCTTGTTGGCCAGATGTTGTAATAAACTGCTGCTGTTTCCTCCCTTAACTTGTGAGGGTTTTATTGCAGTAACATGTAGCCTCACTTTGGATCTTTGTGTTCTCTCTGTCATGATGTGTGTCCTTACTGTACTGAGCCAGATTCGCTGTGTGTGTGTCAGAGTAAAGACAAAGGCAAAGAGACGGAGAGGGGAGATTTGGGATGAGGAGATCTCTCTCTGTACCTTGTAGTACTGAAGCAGAACCGATAACTCCGGACCTAGTCATTGCACAGGTATTTTACTCATTTTGGAACTGGTTCCCATTTAGAACTGAGTTTCGGGGGGTAACCCTAGTGCCCATACCTCCACTGCTAAAACGTTACTGCAAGCTTCTTCCTCATCAGTCCGTCAATCTCTCTTTCTCTCTCTCTCTCTCTCTCTCTCTCTTGGTCTGACTCGACCACACACTCTGTAACGTTGGACACACAGCGTTCTTTCTGTCAGAGGGCTGAATGGAGATGATATGCAGGTGGTGGTGTCAGACGGGCAGTTGAATAGAATCATGTGGCTATAACCAGTTTTTATAGTTGGAGGAAGACACACCTACAATACCCCTAAACGTGGGCAGAGGCATTCTACTTTTCACTAATCCTGTAACTTTATCCCCACCACTCGTAGTCACCATCTTTCTCAGCTCAGCTGCCTCTTCCACCGGTACTGACTGACCTCTGGTGGCGCGTGTTATGCACTGCAATACATCACATCAATTCAGCATCATGGAAAGATGAGCTTCTTTATTTATGACAGTATTGAAAATCCTACCGTTGAGATTTCTAAATACTCTGGTATATATATCGTACTACGGACAAAGCCTAATGTGTTGTTGTGTTTAACGGGCAGAAGGCTGCAGTAGTAATATCCTACCTATTTCAATACTTTAGTTTTCATAATATATATATAGGTACATACGCAGTATTTGTCTTCTAATAATATAAAGATATTCTTCATTTGTAAACATATAACATTGTTTAATGAATTATGGGACTTTCCTTTGTGTGGCCTCACACCACCATCTTGTGACATGTATGTTTGTGTCAAATGGCCAAATGTCAACTAAAAGCCATTCTTGTCTACCTTTTTTGTTTGTTTAGTAAATGGTAAATGGACTTTCTAGTCTCTACATGTCATTCACCCCCTCACACATTCATACAATGAAAGGTGCCACCTGCCCATCAGGAATATTTAACATTCACACCTATTCACATACCCATGGCACAGCCTTTGGGAGCAATTTGGGGTTAAGTAATTTGCCCAAGGACACATGGACATGGACTAGAGGAGGATCAAACAACAAATCTTCTGATTTTGGGAAAACCCGCTCTACCTCCTGAGCCACAGACGCCTCTTCCTTTTCTCACTGTCTTCATGGAATGTAGTATCCCCTGTAGGCAAATGGATCATAGTCCAGATTAGTCATGGGACAATATACAATTATATAGTGTATCCCTTTTTTAAAGGGAAGGGAAAAATAGAGCTCGGGGTCAAACAGACTCACACACCTGCAGCTCTTTATACATCCATGACAGAGAGCAGAGGAGAGGTTGACGCTGACAGCGAAGAGACCTGGTCACTACGTTTTCATAAAGTCACAGCTGGCTCTATTATTGGCTGATGCCTTACACCCACTGCCCATAGAAATAATAAGGACAGAGGGGATCCAGGCAGAGGACAGGGTCTCTGCAGAGACACTCACTGCCACACACTTGTAGTGGGTCCTCAGTGAGAGGGGTTCTTTTATATATTAATCTAAAAATAGTTTTTAGGAAAATACTACCGCATCCGACTATTTTTAATATCCTTTATTTATGCATGGCCAATTGTAATTGCAAAATAATGTTCTCTACTCAATTAAATGTAAAGTAAAGTGATTGCTGTGTATTTCCGTGCCTTTTTAGGAGTTTTGAGCATACTTTGATAATTATTTGGATAATAACGTTAATTGCAATTAATTTGGCCAGGATAATCATGACATGAAAATGTCATATTGTCCAAAGACTACAAGCCGGACACTGAGTAGATGATAGTTATGATAACTTCTTCTTCTTTCATAATATCTGCACTGTTCGTTGTTGCAGCATAATAGCGGTTAAATTGTGCATATTAAATTAAAAGAAAGATAATTTTAGTGTACACGTCTATTTCTGAAATATGAATGTGTTGTTCTGTGTGATATGGGCTGTGTGGATGTGTGTTTGTGTACATGTGGCTTGATGTGTGTGTGTGCGTCCTGTTTTCCAGCATGGAGATCTGCCACCCGAGGAACAACATAACCATGTGTCCTCTGTGTGACCGAGTGTGCAGCTACTGGAAGCTCAGCACAGCCTGTGCGACCGCCCGGGCCAGTCACCTGTTCGACAACCCTGCCACCGTTTTCTTCTCCATATTCATGGCTCTGTGGGGTGAGAGAACGCAAAGTGACTCATTCAAAAATACACACAGTATACACACATACTGTCCACTCTATGAGGCCTACCTAGTTCATCTTTGTGGTCAGTTTTGAGTCGTAAAAGAATTGAAGCATAATTTAACCATGTCACCCTTTGTTACTGTTTCTACATCTGTCCAATATTTTACATTGGTACATTTCAGACAGAGGTAAAAAAATCAGGCCTCTCATTTCTAGTCCACGTCTGGATTTTGCCAGCTAAAAAGTTTTTACTAATTTAACTGTGACAAAATATAGATAGCTAATGATACACTTACTCTTTTACTTTTAGGTATGACCTGGTTACTACTGTAGTAAGTTAGGGTAGTTAGCTGCAGGGCTTACATTTAAGCAAACAAACACACTGTTTCATCTATTCCTCATATCGCTCTTATGATTTTGTTTTTGGAATGTGTTAAGAAAGGACATAATGTTAGTTATTCAAATTCAGTTTGACCTCTTGTCAATGAACATCTTTATGTGCTAAACTGTTTTCGACATGGATAGACCATGGTTAAATAGTCAGCCATGTTAGAGGACGAGGTCTTGTACCCAAAATCCCACCGCAGGGTTTGAAAATTATGTTTTCTTTAAAAAAAACACAGTTTATCAAAGCCAGAAGCTGTAAAAACAGATAATATCGTAGGAATTTCCACTTTCTAACGGTCCTCGAACACATTTGTGAGGAACGCTTCCATCAGAAAAATAAACAACATATGAGCTTAAGTTTGTTATATTTCATCAAAAACACAAACCACTTCACATTTAAAATCTCAGCCCAGATCCCGTCAGGATCCTGTGAAAAAATTAATGTAATTCTGCACTCCTCAGCGTAACTTATCGAACCAGTATTTAACTATCCAAATAATAAAATACTGTATATCAGAGATGCTGATAGGTGTTTACCATCACTCTTCACCTATTGTACTTAACTATTAATGGACTGTAAATGGTAAATGGACTGTACTTGTATAGCGCTTTTCTAGTCTTCTGACCACTCAAAGCGCTTTTACATTACTAATCATTCACCCATTCACACCCATTCATACACTGATGACAGGAGCTACCATGCAAGGTGCCACCTGCCCATCAGGGTCTCTCTAATCATTCACACCCATTCATACACCGATGGCACAGCCTTCGGGAGCAACTCAGGGTTAAGTGTCTTGCCCAAGGACACATCGACATGGACTGCCGGAGCCAGGGATCGAACCGCCGATCCTCTGATTGGAGGACGACCCTGCTCTCCACTGAGCCACAGCCGCCCCCTGCATTCATAATCTGGATATGAATGCAGAAACTGCAGGATGCGAGACTAGATTTTGGTATCAGAAGCGTTCTGGTTTCCGTTTGTAGTCAGAGGTGTATTGACCAATCACATTCAAGCGGGCTCTGGCCTCATGCTGGTAAACAGTCAGTGTAGAAGCAAACACAATTTTGGAACCAACAGGTTATCACTGACAGCGATTTAGCTTTATATTAGCCAAAAAAAAAACTGTTGACCGAGTGTAAACTGGATGATCGTGAAACAATGAACAGTAAACCAAAGAGGAGGTCTTGGCCTCACCGCCAGTGCACCTGGTCACCCAAATACAAAAGATTTAAAGAGGAAGAATAAAAAAAAAAGTGCCTCTGTCTATTGGTCTAATTATATTCCATATGGTTCAAAGCTGCCATGTTCATGGAGCACTGGAAGAGGAGGCAGATGAGACTGAACTATGAATGGGACCTGACTGGGTTTGAAGACGAGGAGGTGAGTGGTGTCACGATAACATAACCATTCGCCATTTGCGTTTCACATCAGCCACCGTAGATTTCATACACAAACGTCAGTTTGGTGCAATCTGCAACCTCACCACTAGATGCCCCCAAATCCAACACACTCGTTTTAAAACAAATGGGAAACCAACCAGAAATGATGTAGTCCAGGACATTTTTAAGCTACTGAAGAAGTGTTTTCAAATCACATTAAATTCCTCTTCAACACAGTGAATACACGAAGTGAAATGAATGTAATAATCTGATGCTCTTGATTTTACTAACACCACTCTCTCTCTCTCTCTCACTATTTATTTTTCACAGGAAGCTCTCAAGGTTTGGATGAATTCATTTAACCAGATAAACTCCTCTTTTTTATTTTAGTCTTTCTGCTTCTGCTGCCAACCTCTGATCAAAACACATCATACAAGACTAATGTGTGTAACTATGAATGCTATTTGCAAATGGAGTCTTTGTTCTACTTGCGCAATATAATTTATGTTTTCTCCACAGTATAGATATTAGAATGAGGCCAATTATTTACACTGTAAAGGTAGCATTCTAAAAAATACACCCAATCAGAATTTGTGGGACCCAGACTTCAGGGTGCCCCATACATCCACCTCAGTGCTGATTCTACATTAAAACACGGTTTATGCACACAGATATATGAACATTCAAGCCAAGCTCTTTTTTTTTTATAAATCTCTCTCATTTTAACATTGTTCACACATGAACACGTACAGACCTGATTTTAAATCCCACATTTAGCCATACATGGACATTATCATGCCATTAATCATTTATTTTTTTAAAGTGCTTCATATTAAAAGCTAAAAAAACCCAACACTTACAGAGGGAGATGGAGGATTAAAAGAAAAACAACCATATCATTAAAATAAATGATTATATTTACATAAAAAGAAGAATAAAATGACATTTAATCAATCTATTTTATACATAACTTATTTGTGTGCTTATGCAGTGTATATCCAGCCTCTTGATAGGGCATTATATAATCATGTAAAGGCAAGTTTTAAAATGGAAGAACTATGATCAATCCCTCAACAACAATATGTATGTTCTTTATATTATGTTGCTGTTGTTTTTGTATAAATAATGTGTACATACATAAATTATGCATACACCATTTCTTACGCACCAACACAAGAAGAATGGTTTGTAGCAATGTGTGTGTGTGACACACATGACAGCAGCCAGTTCACAAGTCCAAATTACCTCAATCAATAAGAATGAAAAATGTAAAATAAATGGATTATTTTTTAAAACACATATATCTCGCTCTTTGGCTTTTCTACCTGTTGCTTCTCTCTGCGACTGTCACACTGAATGGAGCCTGGGATGGATGTCAGAAAACTATGACAGGAGATGGACAGAATAAGGCAAATGGGATCACATTAAAATATATTTCTGTTCAATACACCTCACAAACTAGAGCCTCAAAAATGAACAAAGGGTGGAATCACAAAGTCAGACAGAGGATTTTTTTTACTGATTTTACTGATTAATGTCATAGATTGTGCAAACTGTAAAACATATCTGATAATTACATTAATTCACCAGTCATAACACATTTTTTCAGGATAAGAATAAGAGTGGTTTCATTATATAGTTCATTACAGAAAGTCCCACCCCCAGGTTCCATAACCTGCTGCTATCAACCTTTACAATACGATCACTTTTCCTCTCTTGAAGTGCTGCCATTATTTCCTGACCTTTCACCGCAAGCTTTTTTTTTCTTCCTGGTCACTTTTTATTCCAGCTCTGAGTGTTTATTTCACGTCCTTACACAATGTTTCATTTAAAATCTGTGCTATGTTGAAAGACACCAATGGTTCAGGTGGTGAGTATGGACTCTACTGTTGTTCCTAATAAATAGCGTGTCAGAGAAAAAAACTGCCACCTGTAAAGGCCTGACACACCAGGCCGACTGTCGGACATTTTCAGGCTGTCGGTGAGCGCCTGAACCCAATATGCGGTGGCGCTGTGGGAGCTTACCGTGTTGGCAGCGGATTGAGCATGTTGAATCGGCGGCAGAAACAAGCTTTGTGCTTCATCATATCTGATGAAGTATCCTGAGGGTCATGATGACCAAGACGTTGTAAACGTTGTAAGACGTTGTAAACAAATATGAAGTACAACCAGTATATGCGACAGTGTGCAGGAGTTTTTTTGTTTTTACTTTATTTATTCGTCCAACAAATTCCATGGTTTAATAAGGTGGTGTTGCACATCACGTGTATTATTTGATCGCTGTCCATCCATCCATTTTCCATAACCTGCTTATCCAGTTAAGGGTCGCAGGGGTGCTGGAGCCGATCTCAGCTGTCAATTTACTTAAATGCCCTTTTAAAACGACTCTTGAACAGAATAGTCTCTTCTACTTCGGCCACATTTCCTTCTGATATCCTACTTGTGTTTCACTGTCTATGTCTGTCATTTCTGTTTTGTGCCACCGTCACAGGACCACCCCAGGGCCGAATATGAATTCAGGGTCATGCAGAAGTCTCTGACCAAAGATCAGAAATCACAGCACAAGGTAATTACATGGTAGGCTCTACATATTTGCATTTTTCAAGTTGTATGTATAACAAGTTTATTGCAATTATTTTGCCCTTTTTACACCCTTTCAGTTGTTTTTCACCTCTACATTATTTTACAGATAGTGTGTTTACATGCTTTGTTTCCAATTTTTATTTCTCTACTTTTCGATTGAAAAGCTCACGTGTCAAGACCGCCTCCCAGCCTACATGACTAACATTGTCATGATGCTGTTAATGGTAAGAAGAAGCCGATTCTCTGCATAAAACAAGGTTGAATCATTGTCTCTTTTCCCCCCCTCACAGTTGTATTCTGTTCTTTTCATTGTCAGATCGGTGTTACGTTTGCCATCGTATTTGGTGTGATCCTCTACCGGATCTCCACTAAAGCCGCTCTTTATATGAGCTCCAATCCGGTCACACGGAGCAACGCACAACTGACGGTTAAAACCACCGCGGCCATCATCAACCTGGTGGTCATCCTCATACTGGATGAGGTGTATGGAGCTGTGGCAAGATGGCTGACTGTGTTAGGTGAGTAACTAGGTCACTAGGTCACATTGGAATCCTCAGGTTGGTTCTCATCCAGCATTCATAGCTATACCAAAATAAATACTGCAACTTGTAGATATCCCACAAAAGTCCTTCACCCGGGAGACAGCTGTCATTCCCCATCTGATGCCAGAAGTCAATGTTAATTTATTTGTCACAAAAAATAGGTACTTAAGAAGTAACTTCTGTCATTGTTTTGATCCAAACCACAACTTTTTCCTAAACAAGATGTAGGATACAATACGAACAGTTGTATGAGGATACGTTGTAAAAGTGGACAATGAGACTTTTTAACAAAGGGAAATTAGTGGGACACTCTGGTACACTTTTATTTTTCATTGTGCAGTCACCTTTTTCTTGAGACTGTTTTTGCTTAATGGGTGATGATTGTAATGATTTGATATTGTGTCTGTGACTTTGTGAATAGAGAAATAACTTATAGACTGTGCAGTGTTTTTGTTCTGGAGATGAAGCATAAGCAGTTTGTATTCAGGTGTTTTTGTAATTCATATATATGGTGACAATCACATGTAACAATATTGCTTGAATGCCTTCTTAAATATATAAGAAATATCGTAATTTAATTTCAGGATTGTGTCTCTCTCAGATGTAGGTAGTAATTCATTGTAATTTATATGAACAGTGAAATGACATAATACACATCTTTATTACCCTTTAATTTGTACTAAAACACGCTGAAAGAGATGCCTCAGAGAGAGAAAGAGATAATCCAGTAGTGAATCCCCTTAACAAATCTGAATCCTTTATTGAATCTGTTTGTGTTAAGCTTCAGCATTGGAAATAACAAAGCTTATGTTAAGTTTCAGTTACAAAAACTGAAACCAAGAGAACTGTTATCTCTTCCTTTTGGTAGTTAAAGCAGAAACCACCTGTTAAGTGGCAATAATGCCAGCTCGAGATTAGTAAACTAGGAAGTGCTTGTTACAGGAAGTGCACCACTTTTCTAAATAAGAGTCAGGAAGTGGGCAGAGGCCCTGTTTCCAAAATTATTTTCCACACTCAAAATTCACATTTCACTTGATTTTTATATACATACAGTGGAAACCTCTTACAATGATCAACTGCTCATTGATCAGAAAGATTAGGGCAGAATCATTCCTATACAAATGCAGGTTAAATCATTTACTTATATTAATCACATTTTCTGCTTACAGTGTTAATTTTGGTTCTTCTTATACATGACAACATATTTCTCATTTCTGCATGAGAAATAAAGATAAACAGAATCATCCCCTCATAGTGATCAATTTGACCCGGACAGACATGATCACTATAAGTGGTTTCTACTGTATATTTCAATGTTATATCCTCAACACAGACCTACTGCATAGTTGAATCATAAAAATAGGTATATTTTTCTATACATAAGTTTTAGTTAATTAGTCTTTATGTCTAAGAAATCAAAAAACAATGTCTCTAAATACTACAATATCCATGAGCCTCAGCTGCTGCTGTTATGGAGAAGAAGCCAGTGTGAGGCGGAAATCAGAGAGTTCTAGTACAAATATCATAAATTATTGCTAAAATAGTTATTCCTTAGTCCTTTTTTGCCGCTTAAAGCACCCGTACCGTAACTACCAGAATAGACAAGCATCAAAATCAAAGAGGAAGCTGGGTTGACTGCAGTCTCATTTTGGTGCTGTGCATCTATAACATTTGTGAATATTTTATCTATGACTAGACATTCAGAACACGTGAGTGTGAATATTTTCTGTTGTTGAAATTTCACACGCTCTTGTTCTACACGCTCTCACGTTGTATACTATAAGTTCTCACAACAAGTCCACAGCTCTTGCATTTTGCAAATGATAAATAGTTAATCAATTATAATTAATTATAATCTATAATCAGAGGTTATTTTATTGCCTGTTTTTCACTGCAATTTCCAAAATGTGTTTGTCTTTAGAGGTTCCTAAAACAGACAAGAGTTTTGAGGAACGACTGATCTTCAAGACTTTTATTCTCAAGTTTGTCAATGCTTTCACCCCAATCATCTACATTGCTTTCTTCAGGGGAAGGTTGGTCGTCTCATTGTATCTCTATGTGTGATTTTGTAGCTTTCAGTTATTTTTTCTGTCATTTTCACATGTTTAACCACTCTTATATAATATCAATGAATGGCAAAATGTATAAATGAAGACAAAGAACACCTTTCAACCCGTTCATTCATTTCCCCTCTAGACTGGTAGGCAGACCTGGCAGCTACCTGTATGTGTTTGAATCCTACAGAATGGAAGAGGTTAGTTCACACTTTTACAAATTATCTGCAAAGAAAACCTGTTGTAACCGCACACAGAGGTGTTTTATTACCTGCTTAGAACAACAATTAACACCCTTGTACTCCACTTTCTTGACATTTACATTGTTCACTCTTACCTTTGTGAACAGCCTTTGAAATATTAATAAAACACCTGCTATGTTTGGTGTGTACTTTGACTTTGCATTGTCATGTACTGCTTCCAGGTAATAGCCACAACCTTGCACTGACAAAACTCCTTCAGCCTTGTCAACTTTTATATATTGGAAAACTAACAACCAGTGGGGGCTGAAACTACCAGCAAAATAACAATCATCAAGTTGTTTGGCGAAGTACTGGGAGCAGTATTTTCAAACTTCAGGCCTGATGAATAAATGACAATAAATGAAAGGAAAATGCAAAATACTTTCCTGAGAGACTTACTACCAGTATCCTATTGACCCAGAGCAGTGTCAGTCTGTCTGAGCTGAATTGTTGTATAGCCTAAACTACTGTAAGATAGTAGAGTTTCCTTTAAGTGAAAGGCTCTGAGTGAATTGGAGTTCCCTCTGGTAAACACCTACAATGTATATATCCAGGGCTTTTGTTGTGAAAGGTAAGAACAGAAGAAGTGGATCTGGTCAGTGCTCCCTTTGTCAAGGTTGAAAAGAGCAATAAAGTTTTCTGTCTTGGTTGGCACTACAGATCCTCCGTGTTGTTGCACACTATAGAGTAAGTATAGAAAATGTCCTTTCAACACAACGTTATTGGTTGATGCCTTTATTCTCGGTATTAAAGCTCAGAAAATCGTCCTTGTTGTTTCCTAATATTCTCGTTCTGTGTGAAAGTACTCATGACAAAAACAACGGTTTGAAAAAAAATATATATATATATTGACTTAGAATTAATCTCACAACAAAATAAACCCAACCGTTGTACACAGGCCTATTAGAAAGTTTATACTGTACAAATAGACTTAAACTATCTGTCATTTCCTCCAGCTGTAAGCTGAATAGCTAAGTGTTACTTGCTTTTAGATAATTTTTCAAAACAGAAATTGTAGCCAAATGCTGTCACTGATAAAACCTTTCCGCTGATCAACAATCATTGAAACCTTTACATTTACAGTGTGTTGTCATTCTACTTTATGTGGCCTTGTTAAAACACCTTGTTGCTTTGGTGGACTGATGTTTGTTCTGTTTCTACAGTGTGCTCATGGAGGCTGTCTGATGGAGCTGTGCATCCAGCTGAGCATCACCATGTTGGGAAAGCAGCTAATTCAGAACAACCTTTTTGAGATCGGCGTCCCGTAAGTATGCATCACTTTGATGGTTGCTTATCATCACAGATCGCATTGTCATGAACCTGAAATCACCGACTCCTATAAGTGAGGAAAAAATCCTCCAGTAGTAAACTAAACAAACCCATCTCCGTTCAAAGATTAAGCAAACCAGCTGGTTAAACAGAAACGAGCATGTCGATTTTTGAGAAACACAGAATAAACATCGTTTTCAGTAGGTTACCATGGCTACATAACTATAAATAATTGTTACAATCCCCTAGATCAACAGACTCACAGAACTTATCAGCAAAATAATAAACCGTACAACACTATATAAATCCAAACCTTTATGCATGGATGCAGACCACGAAGAGAAGGAGAGACATGCATGCTTTTGTGTTCACATTTAATGTGTGTGTGTGTGTGTGTGTGTGTGTGGTCCTCAGCAAGCTGAAGAAGCTCATTCGCTACATTCGGTCAAAGCAAGGGGCCTTCCAAGAAGAAGAGAGACAGAAGAAGCTGCAGAGATACGAAACTGACCACTTCCTGGAGCCATTTGCCGGGTTAACGCCTGAATACATGGAAATGAGTCAGTACCACACTCGGTGTCCTCGGCACTACAACAAAACAGAAGCAGAGCGGTCACATAGATAAATACCTGGCTGACACGTGAGAGTGAATCAAAGACCACTAATGTTTCATTACTGTGTATCATGAGGCTGACTCATCAGATCATATAGTTTTGTATCCTCATGTACTTGTCGGTGTCATAGTGCTGTGGTAGACCACAGAGAGCAAGTTAAAAATAAAGTCATCCTCTCCTTTTAAGTAACACCATATCAAGCACCATGACCTCTGCCCCTTATCCAAGTGAACGAACAACAAACATGCACCAAATGCTTCCATATTAGGCTCTGGGAGTTATTAGGGAAGCAAGGTCATCACTGACACCTAGAGGGCATCAGCAGCATATCTGTGTTTTCAGTAGGTAGGTTAGCTTTAAAAGCTGACACCAGAGGCCAGATGCATAAAACTGTGTGCAACTGTGTGATTCAGGACTAAAACTAAAAATATCACACGCACGGTTCTGTTTTATAAAGGTCTCGCTTTGTGGAAGTGGGCGCACGAGCACGTCAACACTTCTGCCTAGACTTGTCCATATTATATATTATTATATTATATTTAACGATATATATAAAAAAAACCCATCAAAATCAAGCATCTTTAATTCCTGTAAAACAAAATACAAAATGTTTTTACGTAAGCCGGTACCAACCATTACAACCGATAATATTATGACATCCATCCATCAATCAATCTGCAATTTTAAGCAATAATGGAGCCTTAGTCCTCTGTAGATCCTCATTGTGCTACACTCTATGCCCGCCCACTTTTTCTTGGTCCAATAAAATGTGAAGGACTTTATTTGAATCCTTCTTGTAAATGTTTACTGCACACATATTCCGTTTCCCTCAGGAACACTCACAGTACAGAAGATTAAGACACTGTTTCACTGCGACTTTAAGTAAAAGTGAAAAAATATTATTAAATCTATGCAAGAACAACACAAAATGTTCTAAAAATATGTTTTACTTTACTTAAAGCAAACACCAAACACTTAAAGTAACTTAGAATCACATTATAATGCATTATAGAATTATTATGTATGACAACTATTGGAATTATTATACACTATTATTCTTGAAAAAAGACATTGATTGACCACAATTATGAAATATTCTGATACTTGACCTTTTAAGAAATTATACAAAACTGAATGATGTGTCATGATTATTGTTATAAAACATTGTGACTATTTATGAGTGGTTATAACTATCATTATACAGTGTTATATGCAGATTATAAAACTTTTAAAGTATGTTTATAATGCATTATAGAAATAGGCATCATAGAAAGTGTTATCCTGGCAAATCTTCATCCAGGTCTGTCCATAATGTCATCACTCCATCATTTTATCCTGTTAGACATTTGTTTAAAACTGTCATAATTAGTAAATCAGCATATATTAGCATATTTTGTGAAATCACAGTGACCTTTGACCACCAAATTTTAACCAGTTCATCATTGTGTCCAGATGTAATGAAATTTCCTCCAGGTGTTCCTGAGACATTGACTACACCAGACCCGAAAACAATATGTACCTTCAATTTATTTTTTATTTCCATCTTATCATGTTAAAACATTGTCTGAAGTAAGACATGCGCACAACCTCACCACACATCAAGCTTTTATATATTTTCATTTTTTATAGTTTATGTGATGAAAAGACAAAGTATTCAAGTGAATAGACTGTATAGGGCTTTGATAAATGAAAGTATATAACCTGATATATTATTCTATCTTCCTCTATGTCCAGTCATCCAGTTTGGTTTTGTCACACTGTTTGTGGCTTCTTTCCCGCTGGCTCCGCTCTTCGCTCTGCTCAACAACATCATTGAAATACGACTGGATGCCAAGAAATTTGTGACCGAGCTGCGAAGACCAGTGGCAGCAAGAGCCAAAGACATTGGTGGGTTATACTCATCAGTAATACTGTAGCTCTAATGGAAAGAGAATCAAATGCAGGAAAGTACCTGATAGAACAGGTTAGATCTTGGTGAAATGTGCCTGTAAATGTTCCTGTAAATATATTAATTTCAACAAACAAACTGCAAAGAAACATTTCCCTTCACTGTAGAAAATAGAAGTCTTATTTGTAAAGTCCAGCAGTTGATACATATTGTTTTGTCTACAGGTATATGGTACAACTTACTAAGAGGGGTAGCAAATGTGGCCGTCATCATTAATGTAAGTAAAACATGCATGTATTCCTTTTAATTGATTGTAATGCATGTAGAGTAATATGAATGTATTTTTACTTGTTTTGGCTCTGTACAGCCAATTGATTCTGAAATACACTTTACTTTGAGGATGTTTACAGTAAAATAGTAAACTTTAATGCTATTTAGCACTGGCCAAAGACCGACAGACACAGCTCTATCTGCTGAGTCTGCCTTGTGTGAGCGGAAACCAACCAGTTCTCACTTCCAACTTGTCAAATAATGCCGATTGGTCAGAGGCAGCCTTTAGCGTCTGTAAGAGACGCACCAGGCTTCCAACTAACTCCAATGTAAACTCATCTGCTTCATTATTAGTCAGTCAGAGCAACTGAAGTTTTATCAAGAGTGATAAGTCCGCTTTGGGAGGATAGGGTGAATGAATGGGAAAAACAAACACAGACTTTCACCCTGGAGACCGATGTTCTTGTCCCCTGGGAAACCAAGTAAACATTTGTTACGTACCTTACATACTCAACGAAGCCCTCGCAGGGAAGTTAACGTTCTGAACTGGCAGAGATACGAGGGTTACGGGTTAACGCCTGAATACATGGAAATGAGTCAGTACCACACTCTGTGTCCTCGGCACTAGAACGAAACAGAATTAGAGCGGTCACATAGATAAATACCTGGGTGACACTTGAGCGTGAATCAAAGACCACCCATGTTTCATTACTGTGTATCATGAGGCTGATTGATGACTCATTAGATCATATAGTTTTGTCACGGGTGAACTAATACAGGTTTCCCACATGTTCTTGAAAACCTGGAAAACTATTTTCATTTCACTCATTGGAAACACAGAAATAGTAAAATGTCCTGGAAAATTATTTCAGCATTATCCTGTTTTCCTTTAGCTGAGAATGAACTATAAGTGAACTACTAGAGCTCCCTAACACGGATAACATGGGCTTCTGAAATAGTAATAATAATTGTTTTTGTTCCTCATGACAATCGTTTACACTTTTAGATTATGGGTTTGCAGAAAGCTTAATGAATCACTAAAATTAATTATAGTGATTTGGTAATACATTTAGACATCATTTATGAAGGTTGAGTAACACTGATCATGGTAGTCCTCATAATATATACATTTGAAGATACTTTTTTTATGCTAAATATCTTTAACCTGCTGCAAAAACCTTACGTATTAGTACACATCAATAGTTCCCCCTGAAAAAGCATGAACCTCTTCTAAAGTTATCTCACTTATTATTGTTATTGCATGCGGCCCATTGGTAGTGTGAACTACAGTGTAAAGACAGCGGCATTCTTTTTTCAGACACACATAAACTGATAGAGCATATGCCTCCTTTCCATAGGCTTGATTGTATAATGTCTATCATTGTAATCTGTATGCAAAACAATGACAGATTACAATCAGATTAGTTGGCCGAATTTGAACATTAGCTGTTAGCTCTGGTGCTGCTAACGTTAACTAGCTCTCCCACTTTCAATTGTAACTCAGATTTGTTGTTCACAATGTAGCGTCATCAGGGATTTTTACTGAATATCGGCCGATAGCAATCAGCAGTAAACTTTATTTTAGATGGTTAAACTGTCTAATTAACAGCAGCGGTGTTAATTCATTATAGTAACATGGCTTTGGGACTGCCTACTGCAGAGTAGTGATGAGGGCTCCACTTTGTGACTGCTGGTGGCAACAAAAAAAAAAAGAAAACGGCCTGTGTGATTTTATTAGGCTGGAGAATACTGCAGCAACCAAACAGTCAACCAAAGAGTGGTGTAAAAGTAGGAGAATTCTAACCGTCTTCACTGTATTCCAGAACAACATAAGGAATGGCCTGCTGGTGTTGAGGTGCCACCTGCTTTATCCTAAACTATGATTGGCTATCTGATGGGTTAGGGGAGAGACCTTAGTTCAAACCAACTGTTTGTCGAGTAAACCCAACCTTCATTTATAGGTGCAATTCAGTCTTAAACCTGAGAGGTTTCTTAACCTGATAAGTATATTAATCTTTTAAATTAAGATTTTAAACACATGTAGGTCAGCCAGCAGAGGCTTCATCCCTTGCATGAGTGGATTGTTTCATCTCAACCTGGCACTGTATGTTATTACATTCCACACCGTCTTGTTTAAGCATTCTAACTTCCATTTCCTTCCCTAATCTCTGACTCCCCACTCCCCCAACACCGCCACCACACAGGCGTTTGTCATCTCCTTCACCTCAGACTTCATCCCTCGGATGGTCTACCAGTACATGTACAGCCCCGACGGCTCCATGCATGGATTTGTCAACAACACGCTGTCCTACTTTAACGTCAGCCACTTCCAGCAAGGCAAAGAGCCCATGGACCCGTTGTACCTCGGCTACACCGTCGAGATGTGCAGGTGGGAAATCATTCTCAGTTCACGACCGTCAATTTCACGCTAAAAAACACTGTTTTAAGCATGTGGTCAGGTATTACCAATTGTACCTTTTAAAATAATAACGTAGCAAGGTAACTAGCGTAAATAAATAACAACCGCCTTTAGCAAACTTTCTTACTTAATGTTACATAACAAATGTTAAATCAACGTTTACTTTTGGTTTCACGCTGGACAGGAAGAGCGGTCTCCTGGGTGAAAGTCCTCTGTTTGTTGGACCCCCTCCCACCCGCCTTCAGTGGATCTTATTGTCTGGTATACTTATACAGTGTCTCTTTCCACCTGACTTTCAATATTTGCACTGTGGAAATGCGAAACAACGTCGTCATTCATCGTATCCGTGGTTTGCATTCCTGGCACTGTGCTGGTAAAATCTTGCCATGCTGATATTTAGATAAAAGAACATTAACCTTCAGATCCTGAAGCTTTTTTGGGAGATATCATTTTCCAAGGAAGTTTCTGAAGTTCTGTGGAACTCCGGGTCACTGGATCACACTGGTGGATGATATTATTAGTAACAATCTTTCTTTAGAATTGAAGATGAAATGTTTTTTTTGTCTAAAGGTATAAGGACTACAGAGAACCCCCTTGGTCTACCACTCCATATGAGATCTCAAAGGAGTTCTGGGCAGTGCTGGCTGTCCGACTGGCTTTTGTCATTGTTTTCCAGGTAAGATGAATCACACAGAAAAGTAGGAAATAGATTGTAGCATGAGAATATTTAGAAATTGTATTTAACTCTCACATACCTTATTGAATATTACTGTATTTGGTATGTTAAAAGTCCCCTCTAAGAAGCCTCTTCACTTTTTCAACCAGCAATAGGGGAATTAGGACTTCCATCAAATTTTGGACTCAAGAATTAACACCAACTTTTATATATCAAATTAATTTATATCTGATAACTGGTAAGAGGCCTCGGGGTAGACCCAGAATGCGCTGGAGGGATTACACATCTCGTCTGGCCTGGGAACGCCTCGGGGTTCCCCCGGAGGAGCTGGAATGTGTTGCTGGGGAGAAGGACGTCTGGAGGACCCTCCTTAGCTTGCTGCCCCCGCGACCCGGCCCCGGATAAGCGGAGGAAGATGGATGGACTTACAGTCCCTGACAAAAGTCTTGTCACTTATCCATTTTGTAGAAACAACAGCTTATAACCTGACTTTTAATTTATCCATTGGTTTTAGAAATGGCTCATATGAAAGCTAAAACCCTCCCAAATTATGTTTAATATACTAAAATAAATTTGCTTCACTGAAGAAAGATTGATCATTTAATGAACACAGAAAGGTCAGATTTTGGCAAGACAAAAGTTTTGTCGCCTACAGAGAGTAATGTGAAAATTGAACAAATAATTTACTTCAAATACAAAAATATGTTGCATAACATCAGTGAATTAAGTAGTGGTGCTGTGAGAGCCATATTTAATATCTTGTATGACTTCCATGAGCTTGAAGGACTGCATCCATGCGGTTCGACAATGATTCATACAATTTATTGATGAAGTCATCAGGAATAGCAAAGAAAGCAGTCTTACATGCCTCCCAGAGTTCATCAAGATTCTTTGGTTTCATCTTCCATGCTTCCTCTTTCATTCTACCCCAGACATGCTCAATGATGTTCATGTCTGGTGACTGGGCTGGCCAGTCCTGGAGCACCTTGATCTTCTTCGCCTTGAGGAACTTTGATGTAGAGATGGAAGTATGCGATGGAGCACCATCCTGCTGCAAAATTTGACCCCTTGTATGGTTGGGAATGTAAGAGGTAGCTAATACTTCTTGATATTTTAGGCTATTGATATTGCCTTCCACCCTGCAAATCTCTCGCACACCCCCATACTGGATGTAACCCCAGACCATGATTTTTCCGCCACCAAACTTAACTGTTTTCTGGGTGAATCTCGGATCCATGCGGGCTCCAGTAGGTCTCCTGCAATATTTGCGGCGGCTGTGATGTAATTCAACCGAAGATTCATCTGAGAAATCCACCTTCTGCCACTTTTCCAGCGTCCATCCTTTTAGCAGGCTATGGGCCTTGGCAAATGCCACACGTTTTTTTAATTGCCTTTTGTTTAGTGCTGGTTTCTGGGCACTGATTCGACCATGGAGGCCATTTCGAGACAGAATTCTACAAACTGTCCTGGTTGACACGGGGACTTGAGGTGACCAGGCCTGGTGGAGCTCTGCTGCAGTGGAAAAGGGGCTGGCCTTGGATTTTCGAGCCAACAAACGGTCCTCCCGAGCAGTTGTCTTGCGGGGTCTGCCGGACCTGGGCTTGTCAAAAACATCTCCAGTCTCTTCAAATCTTTTTCTTATTCTTTGTACTTGACGCTGAGACACATTGAAGGTGTCAGCCACCTCAGCAGTGGATCTGGTCTTCAGCCTCTTGATAATCAACGCTTTGGTCTCAGGGTGAATCTTAGGCATGTTGTCAGAGGTCAAGTTGCAGTTGATGTGAAGGTCTGGTGTGCTGGGGTTCTTTTTATACACACCCACTAATTGATTGATCAATTATTGATCACAGGTGAGGCTGTAATCTAGGATTGGGTGCATCATATGACAAGGCGACAAGACTTTTGTCTTTGCAAAAACTGACTCAGTGGGCTTTACCAAGCTGTGAACGTTAGAATGCTTTTCAGCAGTTTCGTTTGGCACCAAAACATTATTTCAAAAGCTGTTGGGATTGAAATTAGCCATTTCTTGTAAAAAAAAATTGATTACAAATATATTTGAGGGGCACTTAAGGTCAACTTGTACCCAAGCGACAAGACTTTTGTCAGGGACTGTATATCTGATTCTCTGAAATTGAGAACTAAAAATAAAATATTTTAATAAAAGGTGTACTGCCAAGTTTATATATTTGATTGATATATATCAAATATACAAACTTATATATATATATATATATATATATATATATATATATATAAAAAACTTGGCAGTAATCCTCTTATGGAAATATTTTATTTTTAGTTCTCAAATTCAGAGAATCAGATATAAATGAATCATGAGGTTAATCATGTATTTGATAAGCATACACACATTTAACGGGACAAACACAGTAGTTATATACTTCAATATATCCCTCAGTATCAAGTTCAACTTTGATATTCAACTATTAAAGATGGATTCAATACATAAAGAAAATAGTTGTTGGGTTAAAGTTCACTTTAGATTAGAGGCTATGGTTGGTTGAAGGTTTTCTACACACGATATTAAGATCATTAATATAGCATCATATAACTGTTATCTATGTAAAGATTTGGTGAAGTAATGTCTACCTGAGCAGAGAGTGAAGTCACTCTCAAGCTTGTTTTAGTGCATGTTAGCATGCCGACCGGTTAGCTCTCAGACGCCCCTCTGCACTGCTCTCATACAGCTGATAACGCTGTTCTTGATCAACAGCGTCATGTGGAAGAGTAGAGCCCACCCTTCGGTCCCTCTCATATAAACACTGTTAGCTCTGTCAGCCCTGTTGCGGTTGTATGTACTGTTAGCGACGTTAGCACTGTTAGTTGCTAGCTTCTGGCTCGGCCATTGCCAATGTTGAAAGGCAAATAAATGTGCTCCCAATTTTGCGTTTAGCACCTTAAACGTTTTATGGTATATTTAGGATCCTTGAATTACACTTTCTTCAGGCACACTTATTGGCGCTTTCTACGGGGATATAACAAGAAGTCATGACAATCCCATTAGTACTTAGATACATTAATGAGTGATGAGTTTCCACCAGTCCCCATGGCCAGGTGGAGAGCTCTGCTGCCTTTGCTTCAGGCGTAGTTAGGGGCACTCAGTAAGTCTGACTGAACAACACAACATGAATAAGAGAAAACAAAAGAACATGATTGTGACACAATTCTCTTGCATTCATCTCTACCAGAACGTTGTGATGCTGATGAGCGACATCGTGGACTGGCTGATTCCAGACATCCCTAAAGACATCAGCCTCCAGATCCACAAGGAGAAGATACTGCTGGTGGACCTTTTCTTAAAAGAAGAGCAGGGCAAGGCCCGTAATCTTGAGAGCAGGGTCTTTACAGAGGGTAAGGAGAACTGTAGCAGGAGCAGCAACAACAACAACAGCACATTCGCTCAGCCACGCTCGGGTCAGCACACCAACAGCACCAACAGCCTCTAACGCTAGCAACTATGAAACTCTTCCTCCTGTGGAGCGAGTCTTGATAGCAGCCCACTAGCTCAGGCCGACCCAAACTGTGTTTTTGTCCTTGTTCAGAACATTCCAACAACTGGGGAGAGCAGCTGGCTGATGAGCTGTGAGGGAAGGTGAATGTTTGGGGCCAAATATGTCGCAATGTGCGCGGAGGGTTCCGAATCTGTGTCTCATATAGTTGTGAGTGAGCACAGGAAGCTGGTAATGTGTTTTATTGCTTTGCGTGTTTAGCAGCATTTGTGATTGTATTCACAAGAAGAATAATGTGTGCTCGAATCTCTAAATGTACATAAGATTTATATACAGTGGATACGGAAAGTATTCAGACCCCTTTACATTTTTCACCCTTTGTTTCATTGCAGCCATTTGCTAAAATCGAAAAAGTTCATTTTTTTTTCTCATTAATGTACACTCAGCAACCCATCTTGACAGAAAAAAACAGAAATGTAGAACTTTTTGCAAATTTATAAAAAAAAAAACCTGAAATATCACATGGTCATAAGTATTCAGACCCTTTGCTCAGTATTGAGTAGAAGCACCCTTTTGAGCTAGTACAGCCATGAGTCTTCTTGGGAATGATGCAACAAGTTTCTCACACCTGGATTTGGGGATCCTCTGCCATTCTTCCTTGCAGATCCTCTCCAGTTCTGTCAGGTTGGATGGTGAACGTTGGTGGACAGCCATTTTCAGGTCTCTCCAGAGATGCTCAATTGGGTTTAGGTCAGGGCTCTGGCTGGGCCAGTCAAGAATGGTCACAGACTTGTTCCGAAGCCACTCCTTTGTTATTTTAGCTGTGTGCTTCGGGTCATTGTCTTGTTGGAAGGTGAACCTTCGGCCCAGTCTGAGGTCCTGAGCACTCTGGAGGAGGTTTTCTTCCAGGATATCTCTGTACTTGGCCGCATTCATCTTTCCTTCAATTGCAACCAGTCGTCCTGTCCCTGCAGCTGAAAAACACCCCCATAGCATGATGCTGCCACCACCATGTTTCACTGTTGGGATTGTATTGGGCAGGTGATGAGCAGTGCCTGGTTTTCTCCACACATACCGCTTAGAATTAACTTTGGCAAACTCTATGCAGGCTTTCATATGTCTTGCACTGAGGAGAGGCTTCCGTCGGGCCACTCTGCCATAAAGCCCCGACTGGTGGAGGGCTGCAGTGATAGTTGACTTTGTGGAACTTTCTCCCATCTCCCTACTGCATCTCTGGAGCTCAGCCACAGTGATCTTTGGGTTCTTCTTTACCTCTCTCACCAAGGCTCTTCTCCCACGATTGCTCAGTTTGGCTGGACGGCCAGGTCTAGGAAGAGTTCTGGTCATCCCATACTTCTTCCATTTAAGGATTATGGAGGCCACTGTGCTCTTAGGAACCTTGAGTGCTGCAGAAATTCTTTTGTAACCTTGGCCAGATCTGTGCCTTGCCACAATTCTGTCTCTGAGCTCCTTGGGCAGTTCCTTCGACCTCATGATTCTCATTTGTTCTGACATGCACTGTGAGCTGTAAGGTCTTATATAGACAGGTGTGTGCCTTTCCTAATCAAGTCCAATCAGTTTAATTAAACACAGCTGGACTCCAATGAAGGAGTAGAACCATCTCAAGGAGGATCAGAAGAAATGGACAGCATGTGAGTTAAATATGAGTGTCACAGCAAAGGGTCTGAATACTTATGACCATGTGATATTTCAGTTTTTCTTTTTTAATAAATTTGCAAAAAGTTCTACATTTCTGTTTTTTTCTGTCAAGATGGGTTGCTGAGTGTACATTAATGCGAAAAAAAAATGAACTTTTTCGATTTTAGCAAATGGCTGCAATGAAACAAAGAGTGAAAAATTTAAAGGGGTCTGAATACTTTCCGTACCCACTGTATCTGTATAAGATTCTTAGAATGTGTACTCACTGTAAATGGATTAAGTAAAAAGTCCAACGATATAAATGAGAGCAGTCACACAAAGTGCCACTGAATAAATGCAGAAGAAATTGTTTTCTGTTGTTGAAGAGAAGAAAGATTTGGAACTTGTTTTTTTTATTTCTTGCAGGAGGCAACTATTTGAAACAGAAAGGTAAAGTTGTGTAGAAAAAGAAAAAAGAATAACACATTTGTAGCATTGCTGCTGTATGTGTCGACACATTCTCATTCTCAACTCGTCACATACGGACTAGTGGTGCCACGGATCATAAAACTCACGGTTCGGATCCTATCATGGATCAGAGGCACGGATCGGATCAGCACAAAAAGAAAAAAAAGAGGACAATATAACTTTTACATCCCTGATCGTGTTTATTTGTTGTTGATACCAATTGCCGATCATTGATGATCAATATTGGCAGATACAGATCTCATTTTTGTTTGATCATACCAGCTGCTCGACAAGGATCCAGACTATTTCATTTTTTGCCACCTTCCCAAAAATTATTTAAACCGCTCTGAAGTCAGTAAACCATCAAAAATACAAAATATTTTACTTTTACTTTGTTATTAATTTATAGTGTTTTATTCAAATATAGGGAAATAAGGGCTTGTATTTTTATTGATTAACACAAATCTTGTCATTTGTAGTTTTAATTATGTATTATCTGCTTAGAGCTAATGTAAACAGCTCATCTCTAAAATCTATTTTATATTATTGCAAAAATATCTCCTTCACACTATTGGATTTATTCAAGTTTATTACCGACACTACATTTTACGAGATTCCATGTGAACACATCATGACGTTATAATTTACCTTCACCCAATACTCATTTTCACTGAACAGAGCCTGAAAGCATCATTATGAAACTGAACTGAACCTCCGTTCGTTAGCTGTTAGCGGTGCTGCTAACGTTACCAGCTCTCCCCGTTGATCCAAACACAAATTGGTTGTTTACAAAATAACATTATCAGAGATCAGAGACTAGAAAAGCATAAATGATGTCCTGACCTCACGTTTACTGAAAATTGGTGGTTAAAGATCACACTGTGATGGTTAACGTTAAACTGTGGACCCGGCGTCCTCTGCTGCCGAGGTCAGTGTGTTGTGATAATACTGCTGCACCTGCTTTCTGTTTCCAGTCATTGCCTCTGAACAGGAACACCTTAATAAAAATAGTGTACGAGTCCAAACACACAATTTTCAGCAGGGATATTCACTAAGGATCTGCTGTATAAAGCTTCAAGAGCTGTGAAAAAACTGATAATTTCCACCTAAAACACGATTCTCCTTTGGCTGTCCTATCATGTCAGCCAATCATAGGCACTCTTAAGGTGTATTCCAAGCCCATGAAGTTTAATACTTCAATGTTTCTGTCATTAATAAACTCATGAATATGTGTTTTCTGAATCTTACAAACATGTACTGACATCTGCAGATGTGTGTTTACATGTAGAAATATATATAGATCATGTTTCTTTTGTAGGCCAACTTGATGTTAGCATCACATTGTTTCTCTACACAAACAGCCAATGTGGATTTTCCCATTGGATTCTGGAGTATTGCAGCAATAATCTCTGTCATACAAACATTTATGATACTGACACGTTTTGTCCATCAAGATGTTCTTCACAAATGAACACCACTTCTATGCCTTTTGATGTTTAAATATATCAGCAAAAGTAAAAAGCTAACATTAGGCTATAAAGGACCCACACCACGGTCACATGACTTCATGTCACCACCACTAAGCTAAAGGAGGACTATTGTTGTAGTGATGACGTTTAGCAGTTTTATTACGTCACTTAAAAGCTTTGAAATTCACAAGTGGAGTATTTACTGACTTATTTTCTATCGTAGAACAAAACGTTTGAATCTCTTCAGCTTGTGTTTATCACAGACCTTATTTCAGACATCTAATCAAACACTTTCCAAAAACACATTGACTTTGGGATGAGGGAACTGGAAGTGCAAAAATAATTTCTCTATTTACAAACATAACCACTTAATACAGAATTGTGGACACATTTTTAATTGTATGCACATCTACTTCAAGAGAAGCAGTTTAACAACTCGTTTTAGCAAATTACTTTGCTACATATTTGGCTCCATGGTGTAGAACAGCGCCTGTAGCTACGCGGTGTTTTTCCTGTAACATGATTTGAAAATGTCTCATTATTGCAGGCCTTTCTTCAAATGCTAGTTTTCTAATAAGTGTAGTTCTGCATTAGTTCTCTATTCTTGATGTTATATGGTTTGCCTGCAGCTGTAGCTTGCTATTTTTAGTTAACTTCGAAAATGACGACTTGTTTTACTCTCAAGAAATGTTTCTATTTTGAATTTGAATTGCTATGATGTTGCTTACGACACATCCTCTTGTACTGTGAGTGAAGCAATGATGCAGTCTCTCCTGCTTGATAAAATGTGTGTTTCCATGTATACTCTGAATAAATATTGTATTTCTATAGCATCTTTACCACAACAGTATGATTCTCTGCTTCCATTATTCATGGTTGGCCCAACACATACAGACACCTGAACAGTTGAATAAACTCTTAAGGGTGGCTAAAGCTCTAGAGAAGGATGTAGGTAACGTGAGGTTTACAAAGTACTTAAATAACAACCGTATACTTGTACACACAAGCGAGTAAAGAACAACAAAACGCTCTACTGAAAATGAACATCCTTTCCTTTTTGTTTTTTTAGTTTGTACTGACTACGATGTAAAAGCATCTGCGTAACTATGACACGCTCTCAAAACCTGATGTAATATAAAATGTTAGACAGAACGCTTAAGGGAGTCGGAAGGGTCCAACAAAGTAATTACTTTAGTTTTCTTTTAGAATGAGAAATCTTATGATTCCATGTGGAGAGAAGGACTTTTAATAAAAAATGACCAAGCTAGACATAGGTGGAAGGTTATATAACTGGATCGTGGATTTTAAAGTAGAATCAGAAAGTTTTGACATAAATGGGATACCTTAAGGTAGCGTCACCAGTCCACTACTTTTTAATATATCTATGAAAATACAGGCAAAGGTATACGGTTGTCATTGTATGCAGATGATGGAGCAACAGAAAAATCTTATAATGATTTACAATGATGATCAAGTAATACAGCATGGAATAATCATATCCTGGCAGGAAATATGGAATAAAGACACTGAGGGTGGAGATTCTTCAAAAATTGGTACATAAAGTTCAATTCAATTTTTTAAATTGCCCAATATCACAAATTTGCGACGTTTATATTAAACTGTATATATGGGTCATTGTCCCATGCAAGGGTCCTAGGGCAGAGGATGTTGTGTGCTTGGACCCTTGATGTGTGTACACACTGTAAAGCCCTCAGAGGCAAATTTGTGATTTTTGAGATTGGGCGATTCAAATATAATTGGAAATAAATTCAATATGTGCTAACCTGAACCGAGAAAAAGGAACCCATCTTTTTTTGTGCGGTCCGTTTGCAGCTAGCAAGCTAATTGTAGTCCCAGCTAACGCTAGATTTGAGTTGAGTTTAGACTGTAGGTCGAGTTGCTAAAATGGTGAACATCACTTGTGTTTATAACGAGTCCCAATGACAGAACTGTCATAACGCCATGACGTCACACACTCCGGTACAGTAGGCGGCGGCGTGCAGCTTCAACGTTGGTTTGTAGTCCGCAACAAAATGAGAGAAGAAGAAGAAACAATCTGTGAGACTCGTTATAAACACGTTCGATAATTTAGCGCCCGGACTCAAAGCTAACGTTAGCTGTCGCCACAGTCAACAGACCGGACTCTATTTCGGTGTGTTTTCTGTCAGTGGTTGAGGTCAGCGGGAGGAATGTGTCCGGACCAGACTGTGAGCGTGTTGGTGAAGCAGCAGCTGGCTGCAGCTGCAGAGGACATATGTGGACTGTTTGAAACCACCGTAGCAGATCTCGAAGATGAAATTGATCGTCTGTGCAGACTGCTGGAGGATGGAAACAAGGCAGGTATGTGACGTTAGAGGCGTTTTCTTTATTTTCAATAAGAGTAAGTAATAGCATGCATTTTTGTCCCACACCACATGTGGCGATATGACAAATATCAAGTATAACAGGAAAACTGATGTAGGTTATATTTTATCCATGTAAAGCTAACGTTATTCGGCTATCAACATATTTAAATAGCTGCTAATAATACTAATAACATTAATTCTAATAAAATGCTGCAGGGATGACGTACAAGTAAACTACAACACGGTCGCATGCCCGTGAGTACTCACAACGAGACTGTAACGGACTCTATGCCGGACTAATGGACTAGTCGGCGTTTTAACACAATACAAGCTTCAAAATACACGAGGGAGGTATTTACTGACGTCTTTTATATCGCAGAACAAACGTTTTAAATATTTTGAGCTTGGTTTAACCGCAGACCTTCAGGCATCTAACCAAAATCCATTAACATCGAGACGAAGGAACCGGAAATGGAGAAAATGCTAACTACTTTTCCTGGGCAAAGAGTCTTTTTGATTTTATATATATTTTTTTTTTTCCAAAATGTAATAAATAAAGAATTCAGGTAAACATTTGCAGCAGATACAGAACATATGAGGCTAGTATAATACACGTAGACACAAAGTAAAACTAAAATAAATTTAAAAAAAGTACACAGCTATAAACAAACTCAATCAGAGGTATTAGTGATTTACTGGGCAAGAACCTATACAAAAAGGACTGCTTGATTACATCATCTTCACAGCGTTCTGTTGAAGTTAATAGGGCGGGCATGTCAAGTTCCACTTTAATCCATCAGATCTGTGCTGTTTCTCCTAGACCAGTAACAAGAAAAACAAGTGCTCACATTAAGATAATAAACCAAAAAATATATATATATTTTTTAAATTTTGTGCAGTGTTTTCAGTCTAGGGTGAAACAACGCAGATATGATGGGTTATAGTTGGACTTCACTTAAATAGAACTGGCCCAAATGCAACATTTCAATGCTGTCACAATGACATAATGACCCGTGGTTAGGACTCATTACTGCAGCACTTTAAGAATAATCTGTGTAGCTGTGTAACAGATGATTAAGGTACTAAAAGGTGCTGGTTTTGGGCCAGCTACTCTGCATGGTGTACTGAACTGCAGTGAATAATGTATGTACCCAGGTATTTAATCATCATGTTTTAGTAACACTGTTGAGTATTTGTACGAATGAAAAAATATCCATAGTATACAAACAAACCAGGTGCACTATAAACTATTCATTAATTGTGATAATATCTGAAATGGAATAAATGAATCTATACCTTTTTTTTAAAGGGAGGTTGCACAAATGTTTGGCTGCTTGTTCCACATCTCTGTGTGCAGACAGTGGTCTGTGCGCTCATTTCACAACAATCATCATACACTCTGTAATCGTGAACATGTTACTGACTAGATATTTCCGTTTCAATTAAGTGCGGCACTGTAAGTAAAGCTCTTCAACAGGTTTGAGTTTACCATGATTCTCTCTATGTGCTGTTAGACATCCAGCAGGTGTTGGTGTGTAAAGAGGAGCAGCAAGAGTGGCAGCCCAGTCTGGACCAGGAGGACCCAGATCCTCCACACCTTAAAGAAGAACAGGAGGAGCTCTGGAGCAGCCAGAAGGGAGAGCAGCTTCAAGGACTGGAGGAGGATGATACCGCCAAGTTACCGTTCACTGCTGTCCCTGTGAAGAGTGGACCGAGGTGTGGACTCAGTACAGTGAAGTTAAAGCAGACGGCTGGTGGACTGCTGGTGAAGCAGCATCTTGAGCAGATAGTTGAGCTGTTTGAAAGAACGGTGGCGGAGTACGAGAAGAAACTTTCCTGTTCAAAGGAAGAGATCGACCGGCAACACAAACTACTGGACGCTGTGTTAAAGCCTGAGGTTCGGCTGCACAGAGCAGGTTGGTAGGTTTACTATACTTATCTCTGCTATGTTAAAAATGACCCACAGCGTTTTCTTGTGGCCTGAAGGCCCTCTGTTATCGCAACACAGTTAAGCCTGCAACAAAACGACTCAAAACGACTCAAAAACAACAAAACGACTCAAAAACAATTACACTATTGCAATTATACAGGTTTAACCATCATATTAGCATTAACGCTTTTTAGTCGCTTATCCCTGATGATTCTATTTTTTGAACAACAAAGTTGTGTGAAATTAGTAAAGCTAGATAACAGCACCAGAGCTAACCGCTAACGCATGGAGGTTCCATTGAGTTGCATTATGATGCATTCATGCTTAATCCAGTACAAATGAGTAAGAGGGCTTACAACGAATATTCAAAATTTGATTATATATTTGAATAGTAAAAAACAGATATAAGAATTTAAAAGGACTCATTTCAACTTTTGCCAATCAGCCATTCTTTGTTCCTCACTATGCTTTCAAAGTGAGCGATAGGGAAAAAATAGAGAAGAAGGGGTTCGGACAAAACGTCAGCTCAAAATGGCGCACTGAGAATTGCTGCGTCACTTGCTGCCAGTTATGACAAGGTGTCATGACATAATGCACAAAAATAGTTATTTGAAAACTGTTTATTTTAAGAACCAATATTCAAACATAAATATTAGCAATTTTTCATAGCCCCGATGAGTATTTAGCAAAGATAATTATTACGTTATCATCATGCGTTCAAACATAATGTTATTAAATTTAGTTTTGGGGACGTTTGAGACTTGATTCAGTTGTTGGAAGCAGATGTTTTCACAGCAACATGTAAAAGATATAAGAGAGGAAATTATGACCTGATACATAATTAAAATTTGTAAGACAAGAATTTGTTTTAATCAATAGAAATCCATACAATTGTGAATTAGAAAGGAAAAAATCATCACAAAAAGATGAAGACAGTAATTGAACAGGTTGCATATCTGAAGAAGTCAATAAAGTATTTCTAATGCCTGGGTTTCCGTCTCACCTGCAGATGTCCAGCAGGTGATGGTGTGTAAAGAGGAGCAGCAGGAACTGTGGAGCAGTCATGAAGGAGAGCAGACTCAAGGACTGGAGGAGGATGATATAAACAAGTTCCCGTTCACTGCTGTCTCTGTGAAGAGTGAGGATGAGGAGGGGAACGCTTGGTCCTCACAGCTCCATCAAAGGCAGACGGTTCTAGAGATGAAAACAACAGCTGATACAGAATCAGATCCAGCCAGCAACAACAACCATTCAGTCTCCTCTGAATCGGAGACTGAGGACAGCGATGACGTTTCAACAGAGACCAGGGAAACTCAGTCACATTTAAATGCTTTGAAAAACACCAATTCTCAAAGTGTGAAAAAAATGTGCATTGTCTGTGGTAAAACACTTTGTTCCAAGAGAAGCATATACAGTCACATGACCGTCCACACAGAACTGCAATCCTTTATTTGTCCTATATGCGGTAAAATGTTCACCCACAAGCGATCACTATTTGTCCACATGAAAGGTCACGTAGAGGGCAACCCCTTCACCTGCTCGGTGTGTAAAAAGGAATTCAAACAGAGTCGATCGCTGATCGAACACATACGGACCCACACGGGAGAGAAACCCTACCGCTGCTCCGTGTGCAACAAGTGTTTCCACAGGAGAGGAGTGTGGATTGTCCACACCAAGAGCCACCTTGCTGAGAAACCCTTCAGCTGCTCGCAGTGTGGGAAAAAGTTTGGTCACCAGGCGCATCTGAGGAAACATGTGAAGCGCCACTCGGCAGAGAAACCATTCAGCTGCTCGATCTGTGGCAAAAGTTTCAACGATAAAGGACATCTCAAAAGACACAAGAAAGTGCACCTGGAAGAGAAGCCACTCGGTTGTGATGAGTGCGGGAGACGGTTTATTCAAGAGAGACATTTCAAAAACCACAAATGTGTCACCTTTCCCACCGACCCTTAAAAAGTTGATATTCCAAGACCCCATGAACTTCTTTTGGCTTGAATTAATGCCACTCACACTGTTGATGACTTGTCAAACAGATTTTTTTGCGACTGATCATTCATTTTAGTTAATCACTGCAGCATGGACAGATAATGGTTCTTTAATGTCTAAGAAATACTTAAACCTGAAGTCCATGCTTAAAAGGAGTTACCCTCCCCCTCAGAATCACTGCTCCTGAGCTGCCTGAAACGGCTCCATTGAATTCTCTCCTTCACTTCTGTAACTTTATGAAGACACAATGTTATGGGAGTGATGTAAAACTCTCCGGCTAGTTTGGCCCTCAAACAACAAAAGAGAGAGACGGAGTGGAAGTTCACATCTACCATGGTGTAGTGGTTATGAAAGCAGTCTCTCACCCAGTAGGTCTGGGTTCCATTTTGGCCTATTGATTATTTGTCATGCTCCAGAGGGAGAGTTTTAAGAAATGTGAAATAACTACAACAGAGCGGGCTAGCTGACCAATCAGGGCAGACTTTGTTTTCTGGAGGGAGGAGCAAGCGCTACAATGGAGCATTTCAGAGAGAGGGTGAGAAGAGGTGCTGCAGGACAGCCAGGATGAGAAAAACAAGGAGGATTATGAGCATTAACGCATGTAAACATGTTGTAACTATAACTTGAGGTAAAAATATGCACCCGAAAAATAGCATCATAGGGCCTGTTTAAGCTTATGCATTATGTGAATGCATGTTAACTAGTGTCCTGGTGTGAAGGTGGCACCTGAGTAGCCCCTGCCATCAGTGTGTGAATGATGACATGGAGTGTAAAAAGCGCTTTGTGGGGTCGGAAGACTAGAAGAGCGCTATACAAGTACAGTCCATTTTACCATGTATGCATAGGCATATTATCAACGAATGTCTTCGGATTTTTTTTTTTCAAATTTAACGATCGGGGACGTCGGGACGGGGGATATGGCTCTTGTAGAAAGTGACCTGTCATCACAATAAGCCCGTTCCAAAGCATACTCCTCTTTACACCACAAACCAAACAGAAAGCATATCTAACACTACAGTTTCACCTTGTAAACATTTACTGTCTAGCTATCTGATGGAAAATCTAAAGTTTGAAAAGGCTAATTAGGACCTCTTAGTCTCCTTTTCAGTAACACACATCTTCCAAAACCATTTCTGCTGCCACCCTGCTCACCACCTTCACCACTCTATCACAGTGAATGAGAGAATGCATATACGGTTACTGTCTGTTAAAGTCTGTCCTCAAACACAAATACTCTTTTTGATATTTGCAATGATGTGGGTTTTTTTTAAGTAACATGCAGTAGAGGAGAGGAACAGAGCTCATTTTATTCAGCTACTGCTTAGCTGATGTTGGGATGTCCTGATTAAACATTTGGCCTTGATCTGGGTTCCCATACAGAGTCTTATCTGATATGTTGGAATAACAGCAGAAGATATGAAGTGTTAATTAGAAAATGTAGAAATGGCGAGATCATTTTACATAAACATTGAAAGAAACTAAGTTAATTCGAAAAAAATGTTTTTTACTCTTGTATAGTCCCAAGTGTATTCTGAAGCCCGCAGTTGTAAAGCTGCTGCTGCTGTGGATTTCCACATTTAATACACAAACTCATACCATGGCAATGGTCACTGTTCAAATGCACTTCAGGACATGTAAAAGCAGTTCATTATGTTCCGCAGTAAGCCAGCATATCACAGTTCGTACTGCTGTGACATTCAGAATAATAAATAAAAAAAATCCTGCTTCAATGATATTTTATTAAAAATAAGGTGAAATACTGAAGATGTTTTTTGTATCAATAACCATATATCATTTTCAAACATCCCTGAGGTTTGAAAATGTTTTCTATTGATATATGTTGAGAAAGAAGACTGGCACTTTTTTTTGTGACTTACAGTATTTTGCTTTTTTTGCTAAATATTATGCTCACAGGTCAAAATCCAATAGAGGCAAACCACTATTCTGTATTTACAAAGGGTTAAAAACATACATATAAATGAAACCATTTCTTTGTCTAATTTGAAAAATCTTATACACATTTAATGTTTTCTCAGATTTTATATTTATTTATTTATTTAATTATATTGTATATTATATTGCATTTTGCCTTGTGAATGTGCCCCCTTGGCATGTTCTAATATTTATTCTTTGAAAAATAAGACAAAGCATCGTGCTCTATGAAGTTATCATACATTTTGAATGTGAAATCTTAATATGCAAAGATACCAGAAATACATGAATACATTTTGGGTTAAAATACTTATATGATATTTATACTTATGCTATAAGACTTAATGCTATTTCTCTATTACTCTCGTCTATAATGAAGGCGGTTACCTGAAACATAAATGTAATTCGCGGAGACTTATGATTTGGAAGACTATTATTTTGAAAAATTAAAAAAAACTTCCGGATAACGACGAGGCCGATGAAGAAATATTTCCGCTGCGTAGTTAGCGATAACCAAACTGCCTCTGATGTAGAAGCAACAAGTGTCTAGCCGAGCCCTTCTTTGTGAATCCCTAACGCTTCTCATCAGTGTGTCTGGCTGAGTGGAAGAGGAGGATAAAGTGTAGCTATTTCATTGTAAAATGTCTAAAGTTCAAACGCTGAGAGATTTGGTTACTCGGAGACAAAGTGCGGCTGCTGAGGAGATATTGGAGCTGTTTCAGAGAACCAGAGCAGAGAGCCGAGATCTTTGTTATTCCACTGAGGAGGTCCATCGCCACAAACTGATGGCGGAAGAGTTGACTGCTTCAGCATTTTCACTCGGACTAGGTTTGTAAAAAGTGACTATTGTCGCACAAAGAGATTGTAGCGTAAGTATAATAATGTTATAGAGGTCGTTCCTATAGCTATGACTGTGTGTCTTCAAAATAACTATTAATTCAATTCAATTCAGTTTATTTTGTATAGCCCAGAATCACAAATGACTAATTTGCCTCAGAGGGCTTTACAATCTGTGCACATGTGACATCCTCTGTCCCTGAACCCTCACATCGGCACAGGAAAAACTCCCCTAAAAAAACCTTTCACAGGGAGAAAAAAGGAAGAAACCTATGGGAGAACGACAGAGGAGGGATCCTTCTCCCAGGATGGACAGAATGCAATAGATGTCATGTGGACAGAATGAACAGCATAACAGAGATACAACACATTCAATGTATATGACATAAATGATTCATATAACCACAGTAGTAAGCAGAGTAATGAGGAGGTAACTATTTTGGCTAACTCAATGAATTAAATACAATATTATCACACTTCAGTCTGAATGAGTATGCTACCTCGGTAAAACATTATCTCACAATATCTACTGGTTGACAAATCTTCATCTACATAAGTTGTGTTTTTTCAGGTCACTATGCTGTATCTCCTATAATTTCTCTGTCTTTATTTTGTTTATTTCTTGTTATTGTATTTGGACAAATGTTTAAATTTACAGTACTATGTCATGTCCCTGGATAAAGATAATAGACTGAATAAGAAGTGTACGAAGTCACCGTGACGTCACCAATTGGTTTGTCGTTATGAAGCCCTGAGTTCGGCGTCACCATCTTTGATTACAGTGAACTGAGTGTTACATATTTGGAATGGGGAGTAGGGACGTCGAGAGGGGGGATATGGCTCTTGTAGAAAGCGACCTGTCATCACAGTAAGCCCGTTCCAAAGCATACTCCTCTTTATGGTCTATTTGACTCTAAATGGACCATAATTTACTAAATGAACATCATGCTGTATTGAAGAAGACTTGAAACTAGAGATTGAGACCATAAACTCATGTTTCCCATGTTTACTGAGGGAATAAATCAAGAGAGAAGTAGAGTCATTTTCTCATTGACTTTTATACAATCTCACTTCTGTTTGCAACCAGAGAAATCATTTTTTTTCAGTGTTTTGTTTTAGGCAAAATGCAGACCTGAAACTAAAGATTGAGACCATAAACTCACATGTTTACTGAGGGAATAAATCATGTTAGAAGTAGGGGCATTGAAACTTTTTTGCAACCAGAGGAGTCGCCCCCTGCTGGTCAGTAAAGAGAATGCAAGTTTTAAGACATTCCTGCATCGGCTTACATTACATTACATTACATTACAGTCATTTAGCAGACGCTTTTATCCAAAGCGACTTACAATCAGTAGTATATTACATATCATTCACCCATTCACACACTGATGACAGGCTACCATGCAAGGTGCCACCATCAGACTCTAACTAACATTCATGCAACATCCAGTCCACACCGATGGCAAGCCTTCGGGAGCAACTTGGGGTTAAGTGTCTTGCCCAAGGACACATCGACTGCCGAAGCCGGGTATTGAACTACCGATCCTCTGAATGGAGAACTACCTTGCTCTCCACTACGCCACAGCCGCCACTCGGCAGAACTGGAGGTGGCCTTCTGATGAAGACGTGTGTTTTGAAAGTTATGTACCTGGCAAAAAACTACAAACAGCTGGAGAACCTGAGCATGTTTTTTGGTAATGCTCAGTGGTATAAGTAGTGTCGTCTTCTATCGCCCTGGGTGCTCTGACTATTAAATGATAACCCATCCAGCCTTTTTAGATGGTTGTATGGGTATGTCTCAGGCTCCGACATCAATCTGTTTCCTACGCGCTGATGCCGCTTTTTTTGTGTAAATCCCTGAGGCCCTGCCACAATCCGCATCTGGCAGGACCTCTGGGGTTTTCAGAGCCCCTCCAGGGCCAATGTCTTGTTTTGGGTTTTTAACGCAAGGGATTTTCCCATTAACACTAATGTTTATAGAGCCTTCACAATCCTTACAAAAAGAATACATTTCATTGTGGTAAACTTGTAGACTAATTTAGTAACACCAGACTTAATTCCTTTCATTGACAAGCATGTACAAGGTTAAAAAAACAACAGAACGTACTGTTGTAATAATTAATTATTCATTAATTATTACCAAAGTCCTGTGGCATCGTTCCTCCTCTCCTCTATCCTCCCTTCCTCTGCTGCTAGTGTGAAGACATGGAGTGCTGCTGTTAGAGATGTGGTCTCAGCCTTCAGAGTTAATGCCAGATTTGGGGTTGCAGCTTCTTCATATAACTTTTAGCATAACCAGATGTGAGTGTGTGTGTGGAAAACGTAACGATTGTGGGGGAATCCGAAAATTGCATGCACCTCGCTTGAGCACCCACAGCCAAAGACAAAAAAACTACCATAATGAACTATGATTTCTACCGCAAAGTACAGTTTAAATAATCTATAAACTTCTTCGTGAGGTTCATTAATGATATGCACTACAACTGTTTAGTAATTATTTGATTCTGTACAATAATTACCTTCCTCCTTGTGTCGTCTTTCCTCTCTCCAGAAGTCCATCATCTGATCTTCAGTGAACAGGTTCCCTGTGAGCAGCAGGAGTGGAGCCTCAGTGTGAACAACGAGGACCCAAAACTCCCACACATCAAAGAGGAACAGGAGGAATTCAGGTGTGGTCATGAAGGAGAGCAGCTTCAACGACCAGAGGAAGCTGATATCAATAAGTTCCCGTTCACTGCTGTGACTGTGAAGAGTGAAGATGAGGTTGAGAACGCTCGGTCTTCACAGCTCCAGCAAAGGCAGAAGGATCAACAGATGAAAAAAGAAGCTGATGAGGACTGTGGAAGACCAGAACCAGCCAGGAGGCTGAGGGTGTTGGTGAAGCAGCGACTGACTGCAGCTGTTGAAGAGATATTCGGGATGTTTGAGACAATGTTAGCAGAGTACAAGGAGGAGATCCAAGGTCTACATAAGCTTCTGGAAGGGTCTGTGAAGAGTGATGACGAAGTCAACAAAGCAGGTTTGTAAAAAGTAAACAAAAAAGTCTATTAGGCTCATTACTGATATGTCATCGTAGGACTGGGTACTAAATGATCATGTGTTGTCTTTCAGTTGAATCACATCGTTATGAATAGATGGTCTATGAGAAAATGACTACTTCTTTATTAATTTATTACCTCAGTAAACATGAGTTTATTGAATTTATTGTCTCTTCTTCAATACAGCATGTTCATTCATGATGTTCATTTAGTAAATGATGGTCCATTTAGAGTGAAACAGACCATAAAGCAGGGTATGCTTTAGGGCAGGCTTCACAGATACCAATACCAGAGCCATATGCAACTCCTCCGCAGTCCAAATATGGTCACTTCCGTTCATTGGTTGCATAAACCTGAGACCATAGATCCTCATTTGGGGACATATATTTCCGTTTTACTGCACCATATTACGTAATTCTGCTAAATTTAGAACCGTTGGCCTCATTCATGGACAATTTGTCTGTCATCTTGTGGCGAGTTGATAAAACTCTGAATCCTGGCACAAAAGTGTACTGTGGTTGGTTCTTGAAAACCTTGAAATCTGTGGATCGCATGCTGGAGAAGCAGGTGTACCTGAATGGTACAGTAATGAAGACATGGGTCACTAAAGCACTGGAGAAGCTACCAAGTGTCCAAAACATGAAACATAAAGGAAGGAGCACCTCAGCATCAGTAACCAGGGGAGATGGCAAGGTACGGTAGTGAAGTGGTACGACAACAAACCAGTCCTGATGCTTTCCGCTGTTCTTGCTCAACCGCCAGGAAAAAAGCCTGCCAGCGAGGGTGCAAGAAAGTAAAACCATATGTGACTGTCACACGACGGAGGAAGACGTTCGGATGCTGATGCACTTCACTGATCTCATTCTAGCCAACAGCTGGCTATTGTATCGCCAAGACAACCGTGAGTCTGGTACACCAGAAAATGGCATCATGCAGCGTTGCGTTTCCCACAGAAGTGGCTCAGGCATACTTGACCAAGTGTGACACAGATGTCAAACGTGTGCAGGAGTAGAATGCACAACTTTCACCACGAGGCGAAAACCCCAAGGTCGCTCCAATAACCAGCATCTCAGTCCACACAGCAGCAGTTATGTCCAGAAATTGGAAGACTTTAAAAACCTGATTCGTTGCCGAGAACAAGGCTGCCCTGGGAAATCCTGTGTGCTTGTCTGCTTGCAACGAGAATGCAACTGCTATGCAGCGTTTCACACAGGCAAAATAGGTGTGAAATTATTTTATGTTGCTACCACAATCAGAGCTGTATACGACCAAATATGGTCACTTCCATTTACTGGTTGCTAAAACCCAAGATGGCAACGGCTATAAGCCTAGATGGTGAAGACTAAAACGCCAAACTCAGCAGGAAAAATCTAAATTTTGCTTAGAATTACTACAAAATTGAAACAAAAATTCAACAAAACCAGTACTTGGTTCTACTGTACTTGCTTCACCTCAGACCCCCACACGGCATTGGGGAAATCTTTAGCTTAAATACCCTAAAACGACTTCCTTTCCTTTCCTATCGTGTTTCTTAACCAGTACGGATGTGATATATACATGGCCACTAGTTGGCCTTTTGTAGCTGTTTCATGAACGGGTTGCTCTAGCGCAGGGGTCTCAAACTCAATTTGGCTTGGGGCCACTGCTGGTATTGTCGTCTCATAGGAGGGCCACTTCAACGTTCAAGCACTACAAGAAAGCGCAATATTTTTGAAAATTTAATTTTTTATTTCCATGTTTTTAATAACTTATTGAAACATTGCACTGAACCAACACATACAATCCCTGAATACATTTGTGCTTTATTCTATTTCTGGCAGCGCTTCTGCTCACACAGCTGAGCAACATTTGCCCTGATCAAGGTTACAGTAGAAACTCTGAGTACAGCTTCAACATGGGCATCACTAAGTACTTGCATTTATTAAAGTTCATAGTCAAGAAAAGTTTTTCACACAGATACGTGCTTCCAAAAAGGCACATTACCCGACTGAACATTTTTGACAGCTCAGGGAAGGATGGAAGTAATTCTCTCATGAATTGTCCAGTCATGTCTGCTTTTCCCTGTGCCTCTCTGAATTTAGCTTTTAGATCACTGTTGCACTGCAAGTCAATAAGTTCCATTTGCAACATACTTGGGACACTCTCCACATCAGCTGAGAAGGGGTCAGCAAGCAGCTGGAAAGTGTCACAGCGTGCCTTGAAGTCAGCAAAACGCTGATCAAACTCCTGCAGAAGGTTTTCACTAGCACAGGCATATTCACCACCACTGAAGGCTGTGCCCTCCTCCACAAGAGACCTGCATGTTGTGAAATGGCTGAGATATTTTACAGAAAGCTGAGTTTTCCACAATTTCAGTTTAGCGGAGAAGGCTTTCACATTTTCATAAGCTGCAGTGATAAGCTGACCAGGGCCCTGGAGCTTCAGGTTAAGGATGTTCAGCTCCTGTGTTAAGTCCACTAGGAATGCAAGGTCCATAACCCACCCTGGATCATCAGGTTCAGGAACATCCATTCTGTCATCTTCCATGAATTTCTTCACTTCTGCTCTTAAGTCAAAAAATCTCTTCAGGACACTACTAAATGATGTACTTTTACTAAAGTAAAGTACATCACCATATGTTGTAAAAAGGCCCTGAACTGGCGGTGCTGTAAACTCCTGGACCTGATGTAACTGATACATCTCAGGACAACAGACATGACATGCTGCACAGTGCCTGTTGGTGTACGATGCAGTGCAGAACGACTTGCAGAACGATCTGCATTTTCCTCTAACTTTCTTTGAACCAGCGCTACCAGTCGGTCATAGACGGGGCTCCATCCGTGGTAATGCCCACCAGTCTGTTCGCACAGCTCCTGAAATATATCCTTGGCTGTGGTGCGGCCGTGCATTGGACACAAACTCAGCAGCTCTTCTGCTTTATCGGGGACTGTTGTTGCCGACGGACAGGTGTCGGTATGTGACTGCAGACCACATTAGGCTACATTATTTTCTTACTTTTCTTTTATCTCGCCGCGTACGCATCACTTTGATTTATTTTGTCAGAGAGAGACATATACACGTATAATGTCCCGCTGGGCAGCAACTAAAAAACTTTTTTTTGGAGGTGTTGTGAACGCAGCGCTGGGACGAATGTCCGCGTTTAATAGAAACGAGGCAGCCAGCCAGGCACGGAGGAGAACTCTCCATGACAACGCTGCTGTAACTCTCCATGGCAACGCTGCTGTCACTGTCACTCATTGAGAATGTTTCTCTGCTTGCATCAAGCCCGGTCGATGTCCCGCCCCCGAGAGCCATATACCCACCGTGATTGGTAGGTTCGTTCAGCTCCGCACACAACACTGTAAAGTGCCATTCATATAAAACTCGTGGGCCGCACTAACAAAACTCGCGGGCCGCACTAACATTAAACTTTCATATTAAGGTGGGGGCCACAAAATATCGTCTAGCGGGCCGCAAAAATAGCCCGCGGGCCGCGAGTTTGAGACCCCTGCTCTAGCGTTTGTCATTAACAGCCTGGATAGTTAATCTACAGCAGCTGACATCGGCTAGAGCTTCACTTGAGCATTAGTCGCTGTTCGTCATTATAATGTGTCGAACAGCTTCATGTTGACAGCACTTTTGGATGAATTAACTTTACATGCTAACCTTACTTAACTGTAAGCCATTAACATTTCATTTGAGTAGATTCATTTGTCAGTTTAATGTGTTTTTGTGTTTGTGGTGCGTTGAATTTGGCAATTCCAAACTTGGTTCCTCAAGTGAAGGCATCACGGTGAGTTCATATTAATGTTCATTCAGATATAGAATCTAGCCCTATCTAGCGTAGCCTGTAAAGACGCTTACCATCCACCGATAACATTTATTTAAGGACTTTTGCATTATATAAACATAAACACAAATATAGAGACATAAAGATTTTGAATGCATCATTTTAGTATTTCTTCACTGCATGGTGGTATTAAATAATTTTACCGAAGTACTTATCCGATGACTTCTTTCTCCACTGTTAAGATCAGAGAACACTATATATATTTGTTTATTACCAATTTGTCATGTTGTGTATAAGATAATACACATTATGCATGTGTTATACATACCGTAGATTTAGATAGTAGTAACTGGATTACAATCATATTTATTTTAATAAAAAACATAATAGATGTGTTGCATCTGTCCCCTCTTAGAGATGTGACAAAATGAATGAATAGACTTTAATATTAACATCCCAGTCAGCTATTATCAAAAGAGTTGTGTAAAGTGGGTTTCACCCATATACGGTCCGAGTGACTGATGGTTCTCTGTCCTATGTTTTGATAGAAACAACATGTCTGCCGTCTCCACCCCTGCTGTCCTCACCAACCAGCGCTCCATCTGGACCCTACGTCTGGAGGGTGTTTGTGCTGGACCACAAGAGGTGGCCGGCCCCTATGAAGGCAGCCATCGACGACCTGCTCAATAAACACCGCGGGCAGAAGGACACACTGAACCTTGTGGACAGGGACTACGCGGCACTAGTTTACGACTCCTTAACAGACCCAAGCAGCATGCTCCACCCAACGACAGAACTCCATATTTCACAGTATGTAAAAGACGGCCAAGAGAAACTGCACGAGAGGCAGGAACTCTGGTGCTCTCTTAAAGAGGAGAGTGAGACTACCAGTTTGCCAGTTGTTCCCACGCCTGTTGCAGTTAACCTGCCTTTACAAGCCAATATTGAGGAAATAGTTCAAGACCTCGTGGAGAAGCAGACGCCGATGCAAAAGAAGAAGCAGACGCCGATGCAAAAGAAGACACAGACAAAGACATGTCTTTCCTGTGGCCAGCCCAAGTCCAGGCACGAGAATGACGGTTCCTCCATCCACTTCTTCTACCAGCAGGGCCCCGTCAGATATTTCTACTGCTCCACTAAAGTTTTCAAAGCGTATGGTACTGAAGGTCTAAGAAACCCAAAGATGCCATTTAATGACTTTGCTGAGACACCGTTCTTTCAGCGTGAACTAGACGCCACAAAGCAAAGGGTGGAGGAGAAAGGACAGCAAAAGAGGAAAAGGACCGACTTGCAGCCCGCGGGTCGCAGGTGTCGCTTCTGTAACATGCAACTGAAGCAGGGCCCGAACAGTCCTCACATCCACACTGGGTTCCCTGGAGTATCAGGGAAGTACATTTACTGCCCCGCTAAAGTCTGTTCCCTCTACAAAGATCGGGGCATGAAGAAGAAGATGACCTGGAAAGAGTTCCAGGGGTCAGCTTTTTACGAAAAGGAAAAAAAGAGATGGATGGTCGAAAAGAGAAAATGAGAGAGAGGGAATGTTTTGTCATGTGTATATCTTGAGCCCATTTTATGAATTATACAACATTTATAATATACATTCTTACATTTATTTTGCACATTGTTTTTTTGTGTTTTATGTGTGACCTTGCTCTATGGGCTCTGTGTTGATAATCTCTCTGCCACTACTATCTAACGATAATCAGTCTGTTACAACCCGGCTCTCAGGCTGCAACATGAAGGAGACAAGACGGGTGTAAATCTAATAAATAGGTACATTTATTTAACAAATACTATTAACAAATCGCATTAACTAAACAAAGCAAACAAAACAGCAGCTGGGTCAGCCATGGAAAAGCCCCAGGAGGAGCCAGCCTCCCTGTTCAGGTGCTGAGTCTTTATGACGGGGACGCTATGATGCTCAGGTGTGGCTCATTAGCAGCAATCAACAACCTGAAAGACAAAGAACCAGCAAACAGGACACAGACCCCTACTGGAAAGGATCACTGGAAAGTGGGATCACTGGGATTCAAACCTGCGTCCAGAAGAATATTTATGTCCACGGGCGCTGAAAACGTCAAATGTTAAAAATGAATCCATGATCAGCATTGCTTTCTTACAGTTGACATATACCTGGTGCTTGTTGTCGTCCTTGGGGGAGGATGTCGATCCCGGCTCCTCTAGTCCATGTCGATGTGTCCTTGGGCAAGACACTTAACCCCAAATTGCTCCCGCAGGCTGTTCCTGTGGTGAATGAATGTGATTGTTAACTAGTGTCCTGATGGGCAGGTGGCACCTTAGTATCCCCTCAGCCATCAGTGTTTGAATGGGTGTGAATGGGTGAATGATGATATTTTGTGTAAATAAGCGCTTTGAGGGGTCGGAAGACTAGAAGAGTGCTATACAAGTACAGTCCATTAACCATTAAAAGTATGACAGTAGACATAAAGAAAGGAATAAGACAGAGCCCTTCTCTCATCTTGAGGAAAAGCAGTGGTAATGTAAAAAGGAATTCATTATAATAAAGGGTTTATATATACAGTTTCTTTCGTCCAGAGTATCACTAATTATATTCTGGATGGCATCCAGACTTGTGTTAAATAATCAGAGTATCACTAATTATATTCTGGATGGCATCCAGAAAATTTGAATGAAGCTAGCTTAGTTACCTACATATGGAGAACATGGCCCTTCTGTATTAGAAAATGTATTTTACTCAAGCACTGGTGAGCAGATATAATTTATAAACCATGACCTAATCACTGTTTTATAGCTGTGAATTAGTTTGACAACAGAATGTTGTGTCATTAAGAACATCTTGGCCATGTTTTTCCACACAGGGCAAACTGAATTATATACATTTTATTGTTGGTTTGACACAATCCTGAGATTTTCCAGTTGGACAAAGACATTTTTGATAATTTCTCAGTCCAAACTAAAACACCAAACAATTTCCTAAGCTGAATCCAACAGATCCTGACTCATCTTATTTCAAGTTATGTTATATTTGGACAAGTTTAATGTTGAAAGACGTTAGCAGGGGAGCGTCTTCTGAAATAATATACTGCAGGAAATCCTGATATTGGCTTGATCAATATGAGTTAAGTCTGTTCTTGTCCTCCATTGTAGATGATCCAGAGCTGTTGGCGGTTGAAGAAGTGGGATCGTCTGAGCAGAGGAGCAGTCTGGACCAGGAGGAACCAGAGCCGCCACGCATTAAAGAGGAACAGGAGGAAGAGCAGCTTCAAGGACCGGAGGAAGATGATATCACCAAGTTCCCATTCACTGCTGTCTCTGTGAAGAGTGAGGATGAGGAAGAGAAAGCACTGTCCTCACTGCTTCATCAAACACAAACTGATCAACAGATGAAAAGAGAAGCTGATGAGGACTGTGGAGGATCAGAACCAGCCAGGATCTTTGGTCCAGCTTTTGATTTACAGAAAGAAAGTAATGAAACCCACAATGATGGCTCTGTAGGTTGTGACGTTTCTAATCCAGTGGAGGAAACAGTTATTGGCATACAAAACCTGGGTGTTGACATAGTAGGGAAACCATTTAGTTGCTCAATTTGTGCAAAAGGTTTCAGTCAAAAATCTGATTTGAAAAGACACTTAAGATTTCACACAGGAGAGAGACCATACAGTTGTGTCTTCTGTGAAAAGCATTTCACTGAAAAGGCAGATTTGAAGAGGCACGTCAGAGTCCACACGGGAGAAAAACCATTTAGTTGCTCACTTTGTGGCAAAATATTTAGCCAGAATGAAAACCTGCGCCGGCATGAGAAGATTCACACAGGGGAAAAACCCTTCTGCTGTCCAGTTTGTTCCAAGAAGTTTACCCACAGAGGGGCGCTGGTGATACACATGAGAATTCACACAGGAGAGAAACCGTTTGGCTGCTCACTCTGTGTAAAAAGATACAGTGAAGCAGGGAATCTGAAGAAGCACATGCAGGTCCACGCGGCACAGAAACCCTTCAGTTGCGGCGTTTGTGGGAGAAGATTTAATTATCATTCTCAGGTCAAAAACCATAAGTGCTCTGGTGAGAGCGGCGTGACCACAGCCCATCACTCCTGAGAATAAACCGTTCCAGTCAGTGCTGTGATCAGGGATGTAGCCACATCTGAATGCTACTCACAGCTTGTGTTAATGTAGATAATGGCACATTCTAGTGGCCAGGGCCTTTATTGGCTCAGCTTTAGAGAGCCATACCTTTATTTAACGGCTCATATTAGTGACTATGGATTAGTCCATTAAATGTTGCTACCCTTGCTAGTCTGCACCAGAAATACTATTCAGTCAAACGTATTATTTATATTATTATTCTGTAATTGATGTACACATTGAAATTACATATTGACAAACGCTCTCTGCTCTCATCAGCTCCTGACTCACTTCCCCCAGATCTGGTTGTCCCGGCCCCCGTCCACCACCACCTCCTCTTCAGAAACTGGGTGGGTTTAGTAGTCAGTCTGTTTTCTCCTGATCGACTGGATGGCCAGCAGCACACTGAAACTACCTTGCTAGCTAGCCAGCCATCTAGCAAGTATGATACAGATTAAAGCTAGCGACCCAGCGAAGCAGCCCAACACCAGCGAGCTCAGTTAATCACACTTGCATGCTTAGATGCTGATGCTATAAAAGGTAAAATGGTATATAAGCCAAGCCGAACAATGATGGAGCGCATTAGGGGCTCCAACATATATTACACCCCTCTCCAGGTTTGTGAGGCTCATTACTAACTGTGCGAGCGCTAAAGACACTGGGGAAATACTGATTACAGGAGCATTTATAAATATGATTCTGTTATTAAAAAATGTGATTATCCATTTCATGTGGTTCTTATAATATACAAAATATTTTTTCAGATCCTTGATGGATGAATAATGTATTTTTTATTGGAATTAATTAATGTTACACTTTTAAGCCAACTGGAATCACTGGCCGTTTCTCAATATGTGAACTTCTCTGTACTTGTGTCCTCCTGAACTTGTGAAACGTCATCTAGCGCGGCCCAAGTACTGTTCCAAAACACAAGTTCGCATTCAGCCAAGTACGGTCCAAATACCCGGAAGTGTCCTTGCTCCGCCCATTATATCGGGGATGCATCGGAGGAGACTTGTGTGGACTTTGGACAGCCAAGTATCCCAGAATGCATTTCACCAGCAAACAAGAGACGACAATGTCAGTTATCATTGTCTAAATACTGCTGTTGTTGTGTAACGGAATTTAGTTTTAAGATTTTTTTAAGCGAGAATGTAGTTGTTAAGACTTCAAATCTGCGGTCGATTTATCAAGATAAAGCCTACTTGAAAATAGCTCCGACGTTTTTTCGGAGATATGAGAGGTCCGACGAGCTGAGTTGGTGACGTCATGAAGTTCGCTGCTGTTCCGATTGCAAAATGACCGTACTGCGTCCTCCCATCCTCGGGAGTTTGTACTCCCGAGTCGAACTATCCAAGTCTGAACTAGCAAGTTTGCAAGTCCAAACTTGACAATACTTGTCAAAATAAGTCAAATCATAATAAATTGGCAAAAGGAATGGAAATGTAATATAGAACGATGAAAACATTCATCAAAATGGAATAGTATAGTATGTAGAATACAGTCATAATATACTATGTCAAACAAAGTCATAAAATGCCATAGTATAGCATTTTAAAAAAAAGTCATAAACAAGCCATTATAAAGTGTGTCAGAAAGTCTAAAACAAACCACTGTATAGTACATAAAAAAGTTGACTGTCGAAAAAAGTCATAAAATTGTCATAGTATAGTGTGTCAAAAAAGTCAATAAAAAAAATCATATAATATGTCGTGAAAAGTCATTAAAATATAATAGTATAGTATGTCGAAATATAATTATTATTACCTCATTGTATATTATGTCGATTATGTTGTCATTTCGTATGTCAAAAATGTAATAAAAAACTCATAGTATAGTATGCCATAAAAAGTTGAAAATATTAATGAAATTGTCATAGTATGTTAAAAAAACAGTCCTGGTATGGTATTCTGAAAAAGTCATAAAGCGTCAAAGTATAGTACGTCAAAATAAGTGAAATTATAGTATGTTGGAAAAAGTCATGGAAATGTTATTATAAAATATTTAAAAAAACATTCATGAAAATTGCATAGAATAGTACATCAAAAATGTACAAAGTAATTGAATTGTAAATTAATTATTATTTGAAAAAGGTCGGTAGCTGACCAGGATGAGATACTGATACTACTGATACAGTGAAAAATTTGCTGAAAGATTCAAAACTCTGTTGTGTCAGGAATGTCCCGTCCAATAGAGATTTTAAAGAGTTATAATACAGATGGATGGTGCAGTGATCTTTGAGGTCCAACACCCAATATTCAGAAGGCAAACACATGAAGAGAAGAATTGTGTTGTTGCCAGAAAAGGTTAATAATTACTTTTAATTGAAAATGCTTGAGGCGTGACCCTGAAAAAGGCTTTATGACCGCTCTGAGTAAATTCATAGAGCAGAAGAAGTACACAAAGATGTGGATGAAGTATCTGAAGAAGCTCAGTTGACTTCAGTTTTGGTCCGGAAACTCGACAATCACCTGAGGAGAGAAGAAGACAAGGACAACATAAGAAGTTGCATTTATAGCATACTTTATTCATTTTTAAATGTCATACTACACTATGTCATTCTATGGCATACTATAATATGACATTTATGAAGACATTTGTATGGCATACTATGCTATGACATTTTTCATGACATTAATATGACCTACTATATTATGACATTTTTAAGACCTCTTAATGTAATTTTTATTGCAGTCTATACTATGACATTTTTATTACATTTGTATGGCATACTATTCTATGACATTTTTTATGACATTCTGATTGCACAATATACTATGAACATTTTTTACATGTAAAACTATGACTTTGTATGGCATACTATTCTATGACATTAATATGACATACTATACCATGATATTTTTTAAGATATCTTTATCGCATACTATACTAGCACATTTTTAATTACATTTTTCTCGGCATAATGTACTACGACATCTTTTATGACATTTTAGGGCATACTATACTTTGACATTTTGTGACATTTGTATGGCATAGTATACTATGAGATTTGTATGGCATTCTATACTATGACTTGTTTTTCACATTTTCCATACTATGACTGTTTTATGGAATCTTTAATGAAGCACTTTTTTGCATACTATATAACAACCTTTTGTAATGACTGAGTGAATATACTATGACATTTATATAACATACTATATTATTATTTAAATGGCATATTAAACCTACTTACTAATTTTTGTTTTGATTGTTTTAAGGGAAACTTAATTATGCCTTTTCATAACATACTTTGATATTCATTTTTATGGCATAGTATGGCATATACTATGACATTTCTATGCCATACTATATTATTAGATTTTAAGGCACATTATTCTATGACTTTCTATGACATTTTTATAACATATAGTACTATGATTTGTATGACACACTCTACTATTACATTTTCATGACAAACCTCATTATTAAATTTGATGGCATACTATACGATCACATTTTTATGGCATATTCTACTTTGACAAATAATGATATACATTAAAAACATTTATGGCATACTCTACAATTACTTTTTTACTTTTAATGACATGGTCTACTATTACAATTAACATGACTTTATTATGACATTTTCTAAGAGATAATATATAATATAGTAAACCATGAAATGTTTCATGGTTTACTATATTATTTATTGTTACTGTAACATTTGTTATGACATACAATATGTTGGTCATTTTTATGCCATATTATTGCATGACTTTTTTATGACTATACTATGAATACTGTTATAGATTTTTCTATGGCATACTATACTATGACCTTTTAATAACATTTGTATGGTATACTATAACATGTCATTTTTATGCCCTAGTATACCATACCATTTTTTGTGAGATAGTATATTATTCATTTCTATGGCATACTATTCTATTTTAATGAAATTTCCGTGCTCTATTAACTGTCATTTAACATGATTTTTAATGACTATACCATGACATTTTTCATGAAAACACTATACAATTATACTTTATAGCATACCACACTATGCTTTTTAGATGACATTTCTTAATGACATACATTGCTGACATTTTATTATTCATAATATGATATGATTTTTATTCAATACTATCCTGACTATTTTATGAACACTATTTTATGGCATACTATACTATGATATTTTCATAGCATTTTTTATTTGACACTATATTTTTTTTATGGCATTTCATGACATACTATATTTCTTTTTCTAACGGCACTAGGACATTTCTTATGACTGTTTTATGACTATACTGTGACATTTAGTCAGTACTCCTGCTCCTTTCTATAAACTGCCATCTCCAGTAGGCAATACACTATGGATAAGTTCCTCATACAACCCCACTTCAAAACTATCCCTTAAAGGAAATATTATGGATGAAAATACTGTTTTACTTTAATTTGAGTGACATTTTGAATGCAGAGCTTTTACATGTAAAAGAGTATTTTACACTGTAGTATTACTACTTATACTTAAGTGTTGATCTGAGTACCTCATCCACCACTGAATGTTAACATAAGTTAAGTGAAATATTAAAAGGGTTTACACACACACACACACACACACACACACAGATCACGCGGTGTGGTCTGTGAACTGCTAACCTCACCATCATCTATTGTCTGTCTGTCCATCTGATGAAGAGAAATGTATTTCATATTATAAATCATACTACATAGGTTAACTTCTTACTTGCAGGGGTTCCACCGTTTTGTTTTTTCCAGGGCCGATAACGATTGATAATAATCAAGGATGACGATAACCAATATTTAAAAAAATATACATTTGCAGTAAAATGAAAACTTAGGGATCAATATCAGGAATAACAAAACATTGTTTAAATGACTTTAATCATATTTTATTAAATGCTGCAAAAGATAACTTTTCCACATTATCTTAATTAAAGAGTCACTGCTCTTCCCATAATGATACATTCTTTGTATGCAGTGCATTTTCCATTCCCTGTTGTTGGTTGAGTGAAACACTCCCATACTGCACTTTTAGAAGTTTTCATGAAGCCCAGTTTTGCTGTACAAGTCTCAGGTTTAACAGTGATGCGTATGAGCTACACCTCAGACTGACGTTTCTACTGACAGAGACCAACAGAGTGACGGTTGACTCATACGAACGGGTCCAATGTGGGTTTAAAGCCCATCGATGGGTCCGCGTCATATACGTCTTGTGTATAAAATGTCTTTATCACCACTGCGCTGCAATTTTATAAATTATGATAATCTGGTCATGAGTCACATCTGTGGTTGCATCTTCAATTTTTACATTCCATTATTAAAAAATGTTTTACTAATTGTATGATCTATGGTATGATCTTTATAATTTTAACGTTATCGACTTTTTGTTTAATAATTATACATGACATGACCTATTTACAATTTGGATTTATCGAACTATATATGAACATGACCTTAATCATTTTTAACCTAATCATCTTATCGTACTTTATTTGGACATAATCTCAATATTGTTTAAATAAGGTCAGGAACATTTCAGCCAACATTATGCCAGAAGAAAACACCAGGGTTGTCTCTACAAGGACATGGGCATTGTGCAGATATTGCACATTTTTATTAGCATCTTTTTTTAACATTCCAATTCCTTTCACTGAATAGCTTTCTTATTAAAAGTTCACAGCTTCGTTAAAGGTGTACTTGCATTATAATGCCAACATAAAAAGATTTTATCAGTTAAAAATTACACATAATGTTCTTGCAATTATCCTGGGACAATATAAGGTCCAACGACATGAGTTATCGTTACAGGCCTACCGCTCACTCACTGGAGCAGCACCAGTCCAACAGTGTGAGACGCTGCTGTGGGCCGGACATTAAGCAAGACTACAGACGGTTGACTGCAGACAGAGGAGGCTGCATCAGAGGCAAAGTGGCACATTTCTTAATGAATCTATTATATCTGCAATCAAGTAAAAATTTTAAGATTCCTAATATCTTAAATATGCTGAATAATTGGCGGCTCTTTTGTTTGCAGCCACATAATTAATAAATTATGTGTTAGATCAAATTTGTATAAGCAGCCCAATTGCAAATACATTCATGATGTTATAACCTAAACCACATTATCCATATTGGGCGGATAGTAAGACATTCAAGGTTCCACAGTTCATTTACTACTGCTGCTGCTCTCAGTAACACACTTATGTTTTTTCACACGAGACTGTCTGGAGAATTTCCTACCACAGACCTGGCAACTGAACGACCTCTCCCCCGTGTGGAGCGTCATGTGTTGCGTCAGGTGTCCTTTCTGAATGAATTTTTTATCGCAAACTGAGCAGCTGAATGGTTTCTCTCCTGTATGGATCCTCATGTGTTTTAACAGCGACTGACTCAGAGTAAAGCTTGTGTTACACTCTGAGCAGCTGTAAGGCTTCTCTCCTGTATGAACCCTCATGTGTCGGTCCAGAACTCCACTCCGGATGAACCTTTTTGGACAGAGTGAGCAGCCGAACGGTTTCTCTCCTGTATGGGTTCTCATGTGGGAGTCCAGACTTGTGCTCTGCGTGAATCTTCTACCGCACACTGAGCAGCCAAAGGGTTTCTCTCCGGTGTGAATCCGGATGTGTCTCACAGCATCTCCTTTGTAGCTAAATTGTCTCTTACAAACTGAACATCTGAAGAGGTTTTCCCCTGAATGAGCTATCTTCTTTGTGATTAAACGTGCACTTTGCAGGGATCTTTCAACACAAGCTGAGCAAATGAACGGCTCCATTCCCGGAGCACTTTTTCTGTTGGGTTTAAATGTTTTACCACACTTGGAGCAGCTAAAAGACTTCTTGCCGGTGTTACATTCTTTATCACCTCGAGCGCCACCGTTGTTTGTCTGTGTTTTTAAATCTGACTGAGGTTTCCTTGTCTCCTCCTGTCCACCATCACTGTCTTCAATCTCAGGCCCTCTACAGTCTGAAGTCTTGTCATACCTAGCTGGTTGACTGGCAGATACACCTGCCTGGGTGTATTTCACAGGGTCAGCTTGTTTGGAAGAATCTGGAGTCTCCTCATCATTAGCTGGTTGTGAGAGACTATCTGGATCTAGGCTCCTGGTTGTTTCTGATCCTCCACGGTCCTCTCCATTGCTCTCCATTTCCATCAGCTGAGCTGAGGTGCTGGCTGGAGGCTCTGCCTCGCTGTTCTCTTCTTGCATTTGATGAAGCTGTGAGGACTGACCTTCGTCACCTTCACTCTTCACAGGGACAGGTCCTTGAAGCTGCTCTCCCTCATGACTGCTGCGGTGGTGCTCCTGCTCTTCTTTCATCTGTGGAGGCTCGGAGTCCAGCTGAACATCTGCAGATAAAACAAAAATAAAAAATAAATGAATGTAGACAGGTCAGGAAAAGAAATGTGATTATACGTTCAACACAGCTCAACACACCAAGTACAGCATGAAAAAAGTGAAGTGTGTGTGATAAGATGGGACACTACAGGGCATCGGAGTACCACCAGCCTGAGATCCAGTATGGTGACTTCATCTCAGACTGGAAATTTGCATTTACAACATGTTTAATTATTTACCATGAACACATTAATTATCTAGCCTAGAGAGAGAGAGAGAGAGAAAAGGCTACACAAAGAATGTGAGAAATTACATCATTGTTTAATCTTGGTCTCTCATTTGCAACGTTTTGTATGACGAAATCCAAAACCAAGTGAAAGAGAATCCTGTTTTATTTTCAGGCCTAAGGTTCAGATTCTTTAATGTATTTATTTGTACACAATAATTGTGGCATTGCGTGTAATATGGCTTTTATGAAATGTGACATCCAGACAGTAACACAGTAACCATTTCAAGCAAATAAAAATACCAACTTTTGTGTGTGTGCGCGTGTGTTGGTGAGCCGACAGAGAGGACAGACACTTTGTCTCATTTTTAGGGAGACTTTGGATGGATTTAACTGCACTGTGACTTTTGCGGTCTGTTTTTGGGCAATAATGGGAAGCTTCGTCCTAAAGTGTGTGAACAGCGAGGGCAGTAAAGTTCCTCACTGCATGCTGGTAGACAGAGGGTCTACTCTTTAATGCACTGCAGAAATGATTTGAGAAGCTGCTGCTCTGACAAGTCTTAAAAAATGTAAAAATGTGTATATGTATGAATGATCATATAGTTTGTTGCCACATTAGAAATGTGAATGGGTCACCAGTTTTTCAAGACTATTCTCTTTTGTATTGTGTCTCTTTGAGGGCCGTTGTGTTACTAAAGAAGGAGAGCCCCTTCTCCTCATCTCCATACAACACTATGCTGCTGTAGAGCCAATCCTCATTAGCATGGGCCGCCAAAGAGGCCAATATGGGATGGAAGGAGAATGACGCTGAGTATCATTAAGTTCAGACTTTCAGTATCGGTACTGATTGTATCCTGGCTCTGTGTTAGTAACTATTTAGTGCACCTTAAAATAATTGTCTGATCGTCACTGTATACAAATATTTCTCATAATAGCATATGAAAACACATCGGTAAATAAGTTTGGGTATTTTCTGAGATAAGCCCAATCTACATTGTTTCACATAAACCGGAAACATGTTATATACGTGACATAAGCCGTTGTAACGCATCGATACGTGACTGGAAGCAAATATAATATTCACCAGTATTATATTTGTGAATATGTGACCAATCTGGGGACAGAGATAAGATCACAACGTTTAGTTTGAAACATCGTTAGCGGGAATGTCTGTCCCTGTTGTTGTTGTTTTTTCTCCTGAAAACAAGCAAAGGTCACGAGGAAGCGCAGTGTGTCGAGTTTGAAGTTGTTCGTTCGAGCGCCTCTCGGGAAAGATAAACGCGGTAAACGCACAGCCACAGGCTCAGCCTCCTGCCCGTTCTGGGCATAAAATGAGTCACATGAGTGAAAGTAATGTGGAGCTAAACGTCGTTGTATGCCACTAACCTGCTCTGTATAACCGAACTTCGGGCTTCAGAACAGCGTCCAGCAGTTTGCGTTGACGCTCGTTCTCTCGCTTCGAACGAGACAGTTCCTCTTCGTACTCCGCGATGGTTCTTTTAAACACTCCAAATATCTCCTCGGCAGCCGCGGTGAGACGCTCGGTCACCACCACTCTCAACATTTCCACTTTAGACATGTTTAAAGAGTCGAATGGACGGCGCTATCTACGCAGTTAGAACTAAAAACCTGAAAACACTTCCGTGTTTTGGGAAGCTGCAAAACGAAGCAACTTCCGGCCCAAGTCTTTCAGAATAAATCTTTATATAAACAGTCCAAATCTCTCCCCGGCAGCCGCGGTGAGACGTCCAGTCTCCGCCACTCCCGACATTTCCATTTTAAAAATGTTTAAACTGTCGAAATGATAGCACTATCTACGCTAGTAGTAGTAGTTAGTTAGAACTAAAACAATCCAAAAACCACTCCGGCCCGAGTCTTTCAAAATAAATCTACATCCTCATTAACGTTAACTGACTCTAAACTTTAAGTTCAAATGGGTGTACTATGTATTATTTTTTAGATATTTTTTTTAATCATTAATTTAATCTGTAGCTGTGAAAGGACATGCTACAGACGCTGAATACTGAAGTTATTTTGAAACCCATTTGTTAAGGCACCTAACACTAACCTGTTTCAACACAAAAAGTAATGCAAAACAGCTGTCCACTTAAATAAGTTTGGTCCAGGATTCTAAAAACACTATGGTCAGGAGTCATAAGTTTTCACAACGCAGCCCTACCAATCCTCACCCTAGAAACGTTTAACCAAACAACACAAAAACATTTTTTTAATGTTCTAATATTCGGAATTTTACTGGAAGAATCTGACAACTTTTTAAATGGCCTGCTCACTAAATATGTTTGTCCCATTTTTTTTAGATAACCAAATATATGTGATTCTTATAAGGATTGCTAGTTTATTTTAAATTATTATGTTTAAAAACAATAAATCATTTCTTTAACTTTTAAATATCAATATCCATAATCATCCTTAAAAGATACATTCTCCCTGCAAATAGTTTTGGTTTTATTTGTCCTCCTTTTTGAAATATCAGTCTGAGATTGCTGTTTTAAATAGAATGGAGGGGAAAGTAATTTAGTTGGCTGTACTCGCAGCACTTGAGAATTACATTTTTCTTAATACAACAGCAACATCTCTGTTAAGAAACCGTGTCCCCATGGCTCTGATTAATCCAAAATTCATTCTTTGGGACTCCCATCTACCAAATAATTAGATTATGTTAAATATATTAAAGCAACACTATCTGGCTAGATAGCTCGGGAGTAAGTGTAACTTTTGTAGTTTGATTAAACCATCCCTTCAATGTAAAATAATTAAATTAAATTAAAGAAGGGAATGACCCAAGTACCAATTACAAAATTCATCACATACAAATGAAGTTACTCTGCAATAATATGACTAGCATTACGTTCTACTACTACAAATTAAAAGGTCTCCAATGTAATGATTGCAACAATTTTATTTTAATACACATTTTTTGCCAATTAATGCCCAATGGTGCTTCTACTACTATTCAGCAGCATCAACGACTGACATTCATCTTATGAATGAAAACATTCATATAGAAAATGACAGAAATAAATGTTTCAAATGCGTCAAGGCCACTTTGTTTCATATTAATATAATATATAGTAAAAACTCTAGCAGAATACTCTTAAATCAGTATTAAATACTATCTTTTTCAGGAGCTTTCAACCACACCGCTGCTTTGTTAGAAAGAACAAAAATGCTAGATAGAATGGAAAATGCAGGTAAATGAGCTGAGATTATTTGATCAAACTGCTCCACTTTTAACCCTGATTTATTACTCAGCCCATAAACAGAAACAGAGATGCATACTGTTCCTGAAATTCAGCCCGGGACTTTGAGATTGAGAGGCCTTTTATGTATTTCTTTGCAATAATTTGAACAGAAATACAGTTTTTGCGGTAGAAAAGAGATTGTGATGATGCTGAAGATCTTCAAGATATTCCAGGATATCTCACTAACTACTGCCTCCACAGTTTGTATCAGCATGTCACCACTGCACTGAAACAAACAAAACCGGGCCAGACGAGCCTCAGTGATCTGGAACATTATTCACATAACTGTGAACCATCAGATTTGTGAGGACCATTACAGTACCATGACTTCCTGATGGGCCATTCACACCTAAACAGAAACGTCAATGTTCAGGATGAATTTGAGTAAAAAAGCAGCATCTCTAATAACAGAACATATCTAATATGTAATGATATAAGGGGGTGGAAGTTTTTTCCTACTTGTGCTCATCCTAAGACAACACAGTGAAGCTTAACGGTGACCTACAGCTGCCCTTTTTGAAAAAGCATGGCCACTACCGCAGTCAGACTTGATAGAGAAACAGCAACAATCCTGCTTCCGTGAGGTCCCCATGTGTTACTGTATGTGAACAACTAATGCATGGTTGACAGGAAAACTGCAGTTTGTAGGATGCACAAGATCCACTTGTGCGGTGGATGCTAACAATGCCATGTCAATGGTAAATGGTAAATGGACTGTACTTTTATAGTGCTTTTCTAGTAAAAAATGATGTTTTTAAGGGCTTTGACATAATAAGAATCCAAGATCTGGCAAGTACGTCACGCAAAGGTTGCAATTTGTTTATTATAAGATGCCAATATGGCAGTGTGGACTCATTCCATGGACCATGAAAATGTGTTCGATAAGAGGTCTATATGTGAGCATTTTGTTTTAAATTAACAAGTTCCTTCAATGTTGTTTTCATATTTAAAATTGAACAAGATGTGGAAAAAAAAGGCAAGGGTTCTTGCTGTTGAGTTAGCAGTTATAAAAGAGACACTTATTTGGTTTGAATATTCTTTTTATTTGTCTCTATGGCTGTGTAGTGGAAGGGTGGTACAGCTTACAGGGACATAAAACTCTGATATTGAGTAACAAATAAATGTAAATATTTAGACTGACCAACAAAATGCACCAATGAATTCACAGATGTTTACAAATTTACAGTTGTCACACTCATGAGGCGATTGGAACTAATTAGTGCATCAATGTGTGAAATTTCACTCTCAAAAAATAGCTAAAATAATGTTTGAGAAAACCAGCTGCTTTACAGTTAATTACACCAAATACATGATTGAGAAATGTTTCTCAGCAGTCAACCTGTAAGGTCATGTTGAGGCCAACTTTAGCACTACATCAAACAAGGCCGGCTCATTCAGTGTTGGCGCTTTAGCCCGGCTGATACTTGATTTTTGTGGCCGATGCTGATAGATATTTGTGAGTTTAAAAATCAACAATCAATATATCAGTCCAGTGGCGCAGGCAACTGCAATTGGGCGTACATTTATTTGGTGTTCTTGCTCTTGCATGTTGCACATTTTAACATGCCACAAAAAAATGCAGCATGATTGTATGCTTACATTTTTTTAAAGTAGACTTGATATTCGGCACAGGCATACATATTGCTTCACATTTATGAGTATCATACTTTGTTAACTGATTAGGAGGGCGACCCGTTGACCATTTGTCGCTGTCCTTTATTGAGGTCCTGAATACCACTTACTGGAAGGATCCCTTATATTGTGACCATGTTTACTGAGCAGTGTTTATACCAGTAGAAAAATAAACTTGTCAGTGCCCTCTAATGGACTATGTAATGGAGAGACTTTTTTCATGGCCTCACATACCTTGTAGACATTTCTCTACTGACATTGCTTGCTTATTATGTTTAGAAATATGTGCAGGTGCTGCTTATTATTAACAGTCTGGTTAGCACATTGAAATGCGAGACTAGAGTTGGAATTGAGAGACGACATGTATGACCGGATTGCTACTCAAGAAGCCAGTTTATGAGCTCATTTTAAACCATTAAAAAGCATCGTCACGACAATAGTCGATGGGTTCTGATATTACATTTCCATCAATGGTTCCGCCTATTTTGCTCTCTACACCTGCGTCCAACCAAAGCCTGCTACAAAGTGATTGATCAATACCCTGACTACAAACTGAAACCAAATGCTGCCGATACCACAGTTTGCATATTAGTGCTGAATCTGTTTATAGAGATTAATCTGAACACAGTTTATCCCGAAACAATCCGTTTGATAACACAGTCCAGACAGAATCACTTGTCACAGCTCGCACCAGCACACTTGTGGCTTTTAACATGCGACAGCAAACTAAAATTCCGCCCGCAATCAGTGCAACTGTATGGTTTCTCTCCTGTATGAACTCTAATGTGCCTCTTCAACGTTCCCTTCTCACTAAAACGTTTCCCACAGAATGAGCAGCTAAACGGTTTCTCCCCTGTATGACTTCTAAAGTGTATAACTAATGTCTTCTTCTGGCTAAAACTTTTGTTACACATTGAGCAGCTGAATGGTTTCTCCCCGGTGTGACTTCTCATATGAGTCTTCAGATTGACCTTTGCACTAAAACCTTTGTCACAAACTGTGCAGGTGAAAGGCTTTTCCCCCGTATGGCTCCTCATGTGGGCGTGCAGATTTCCTTTGCAGCCAAATCTTTTATCACAAACCGTGCAACTAAACGGTCTGTCTAGGGTTTGGGACTTAGTATGATTCAAAGTGCTCTCGTTTTTCATTGTTTCTGAACCTGACTCTTGTTCTGTAGTCTCCTTCCAATCACCATTACTGTCCTCAGTGTCTGTTTCACAGTAGTGTAAAGACAGCAGCTGATGACTGTTGTCAGTCTCTGTTTCCATCTGTTGAGCTGAGCTACAGGCTGGTGGCTCTACCTGTCCACTCTCCTCCGTCTGCCTTTGATGAAGCTGTAAGGGCAGAGCTTTCTCTTCCTCATCCTCACTCTTCACAGAAACAGCAGTGAATGGGAACTTGGTGATTTCATCTTCCTCCGATCCTTGAAGCTGCTCTTCCTCCTGACTGCTCCAGAGCTCCTCCTGTTCCTCTTTAATGTGCCGGGGCTCTGGGTCCTCCTGGTCCAGAGTGGTCCTCGATTCCTTGCCTTCTTTCCTGATACTCTGGTTTCTGGCATCTGGAGGTAAAAATATAATACAGACAATCACCTGTTAATATAAACCGTAACGACACTTTGCACACATGCTTTTCATTCCTACATCACAGGGTGCTGTTTGATGGCATCTGCTAATGTCAAAGTTCATAGAGACAGCTTCCCTCAATCTCGTCCGAAACGTCTCAAAGAGAACAAACTTCAGGGATTCAAGGATCATTTATTGACATTATGCAACACAGGGATGCACAATGAAATACAGATGGAGTCCATTTTTACAAAACAAACACATGACAAACAAAAACAGTAGTACATTTTTTAAAATTGCGTCATATAGAATGTAAACAGCAGCAACAAAACCAATTCTTTGGTCAGATAATATGGCCGATGTCTTCACATTAAAAATTCAACATGAGTAAAAACATTGTCCATCAATTTTCAATATGTTTAAGCACCAAGCATCATGATGTAAACACAGAGTCCAGCTCCTCTGGTCCCATCGGAGTCCTGCTCTCTGTCATGCTGTCTGCTCCTCTACTGCAGCTTGATCCAGGATGAACGATGGATCCTGGTCTCTGTGAGGATGTGGACTCAACTTTCACTGACCTCCACCTGCTATCATCCATCTTATTTTCCTGCCACTGAACATCAGACAGACAGCAGCATGCTGGGTGGTGGAGCAGCCTCAGGTCCTAGCAGGGTTAGCTTAGCTTCCATCTGGGCTCTCCTCCCTCTCCTCTCTGGAACAGTTTGGTGGCGTTTAGTCCAGCAGGTCTGGCTGGTTGGTCGGCCGTGGAAGGTGATCGTCTCAATGCATTGCGATTCTCTCTTGAACAGACGTATTACATGTGCGTTATTTTTACATTCTATGCTAGGCTAAAAACTAGTGGAGTTTTGGTGAGGGCGGATGAGTTTGAGCAGCCGAATATGGATAAAATCCGACCGGCACCCCCTGGCTTAAAAGCTAACATATGGAAGCATTTTGCTTCTTCTTCCGCCCAACTCTGTAAGGGCGAAGTGAATCACGAAGTAGATTGCAACTTTTATTACCAAGGATTTGCGACCCTACTCAGTAATTGAGAATCAGAGCTTTTGCGCTTTGATGGACACAGCGATCCTCTCCAACCAAGCACGCTATGCATAGACAACCACACCTACAGAATCTTGTCTCACCGTATCTGCGCACTTCATCCCTCTATGTATAGTTTTACCACATGTTCCAGAAAGCCTTATTTTTGTACGAGACTTGGGTTCGAAAACCGGTTTTAGGGAAGTCTATATTATTTATTTGTGAAAAAAGGCCACTTTTATGTAAATATGTATGTGTTTTTACTACCGGCTGCTAAAGGCCAAATTTGATTTATTTTGCTTTTGGTTCTTATTGTAATGCTGGGAAATGTAACCCTCCAGTTGACATATCTCTTCTATTTGTTACTAATATTAAATTAATAAAAGATAATGGAAGTAAATTCATCTGTTTTTTAAATCATGAATCATTACAAATATGCAGTGTTTTACAAATAGCAGATATTCAAAGTGAGAAAAAATAAATCATGTTTATACATGATTTATGTATAGATGTTTAGATTAGATTTTTTTAGAGCATTGCGATCAATATAGAGTTTTACAGTGTAAACATCAACTGGTTAGTGCTCTCTGGTGGACAAAATATGTAATCTTAGTACAGTTTCTAAATGACATCAAACCTAGTTTGGCATTTCTGTGCTGCAATTTCTTGTTACTCGTCAACTGACACATATACCTATAGTGATAAATCTCTACATCATAACCTAAAGATTATTTAGGATAGGATACTTTATCGATTAACTTGAAGATTATTTTCTTGATTCTCGACCGTCTGTCAGCAAGAAGGAAATAAATCACGTCACAAATTTTAAGTGCATATGGTGAATGTCAAATGTCTTGTAAAATTCAAAGATTAACCAGCGTAGAGGACTTTAAATAACAAGAAGTATTAATATTAGAAGCTTAGGGACTAAGGAATTTTAACATTTTTCCTTAAAATATAAAACTAAAACAATTAATTTAGTATAAAAAAAAATTGACAATTAATCAAGTAACTGTTTTGTCGAACTGTTATCTTTTGGTAGAACACCTTGGTCAAACAATATAATTCACAGCTATTCTCACACACCGTTCCATTCATTCATTTAATCGCAATGCTTTTGCGCTTTTATTATGAAGGTCTAAACTGATCTACTTCCGGCGTGGATAAATTCTACGCAGCTGCAAGAACAGAAGCTAGCAGCCTTTCGCTAACAGACTGAGCCAGCGTCTCTGCGCCGTGAAGAGCGACGTTAACCTTTATTCAAAGCGGTGAATCCGACCTCCTCTGTGGACCTCCACCGACCTGCTCTGCTGGGGTGGACGTCGGGTTTGACCACATCCTCCAGCAGCCTGCGCTGGCGGTCGATCTCCTCCTCGTAGTTTGATATGGTCGTTTCCAGCAGCGCGAATATCTCGTCTACAGCCGCGGTCAGTCGCTGGTTGACGAAAGCTCTCAGCGTTTGAATCGCAGACATTTTTTTAACACAAGAACCGGGCAGCGAGCGGTGAACAGCGGTGGTTGTGTGGCCGTATCTCCCTCCTCCTGCTGCCGCTGACACGCCGGTACTGAACCCCTCCTTCACTCCGTCACCGTCGGTCCTGTCCGCTCAAAGAACACTTCTCGTCACACACACACACACGTTCATGTCGTCACATGAGCAAACTTGACAATATCAAAATACATATTACACGGTAATATGTTTATGACCAAAATACAAGATAAAGGTAAAATGTAATTTGTTTATATATAAATATTTTAATTTATTCGTTTTTAAGGTTTTTTTTAGAATATGAAAAATAAGCATATCGTTAAGTTATCGCCACTAAGAATTTTTGCAAATATAGAAAAATAAAAACAACATGAAGTAGATAGGTTTACTGTTTTCAGGGTGTATATTTCAAATTGCATCTATTACACACATACAAAATAACTTCTGAACACAGGCATACTATCTATTAATATCTCTGCATCGTTATAGCAGTCAATTCATCTTCATATATAACAATGTTTTGTTAGACCTTAATATACATTGGAAAGCATCCAAAAAATTTGCAATAGCTGTATACGTACCAGTGTTTGGTAAAGGAATTATGAAAATAATTCACAATATACAGTGGGTACGGAAAGTATTCAGACCCCTTTACATTTTTCACCCTTTGTTTCATTGCAGCCATTTGCTAAAATCGAAAAAGTTCATTTTTTTTTCTCATTAATGTACACTCAGCAACCCATCTTGACAGAAAAAAACAGAAATGTAGAACTTTTTGCAAATTTATAAAAAAAAATAAAAAAAAACTGAAATATCACATGGTCATAAGTATTCAGACCCTTTGCTCAGTATTGAGTAGAAGCACCCTTTTGAGCTAGTACAGCCATGAGTCTTCTTGGGAATGATGCAACAAGTTTCTCACACCTGGATTTGGGGATCCTCTGCCATTCTTCCTTGCAGATCCTCTCCAGTTCTGTCAGGTTGGATGGTGAACGTTGGTGGACAGCCATTTTCAGGTCTCTCCAGAGATGCTCAATTGGGTTTAGGTCAGGGCTCTGGCTGGGCCAGTCAAGAATGGTCACAGACTTGTTCCGAAGCCACTCCTTTGTTATTTTAGCTGTGTGCTTCGGGTCATTGTCTTGTTGGAAGGTGAACCTTCGGCCCAGTCTGAGGTCCTGAGCACTCTGGAGGAGGTTTTCTTCCAGGATATCTCTGTACTTGGCCGCATTCATCTTTCCTTCTGCAACCAGTCGTCCTGTCCCTGCAGCTGAAAAACACCCCCATAGCATGATGCTGCCACCACCATGTTTCACTGTTGGGATTGTATTGGGCAGGTGATGAGCAGTGCCTGGTTTTCTCCATACATACCGCTTAGAATTAACGCCAAAAAGTTCAATCTTGGTCTCATCAGACCAGAGAATCTTATTTCTCATAGTTTGGGAGTCCTCCATATGTTTTTTGGCAAACTCTATGCGGGCTTTCATATGTCTTGCACTGAGGAGAGGCTTCCGTCGGGCCACTCTGCCATAAAGCCCCGACTGGTGGAGGGCTGCAGTGATAGTTGACTTTGTGGAACTTTCTCCCATCTCCCTACTGCATCTCTGGAGCTCAGCCACAGTGATCTTTGGGTTCTTCTTTACCTCTCTCACCAAGGCTCTTCTCCCACGATTGCTCAGTTTGGCTGGACGGCCAGGTCTAGGAAGAGTTCTGGTCATCCCATACTTCTTCCATTTAAGGATTATGGAGGCCACTGTGCTCTTAGGAACCTTGAGTGCTGCAGAAATTCTTTTGTAACCTTGGCCAGATCTGTGCCTTGCCACAATTCTGTCTCTGAGCTCCTTGGGCAGTTCCTTCGACCTCATGATTCTCATTTGTTCTGACATGCACTGTGAGCTGTAAGGTCTTATATAGACAGGTGTGTGCCTTTCCTAATCAAGTCCAATCAGTTTAATTAAACACAGCTGGACTCCAATGAAGAGTAGAACCATCTCAAGGAGGATCAGAAGAAATGGACAGCATGTGAGTTAAATATGAGTGTCACAGCAAAGGGTCTGAATACTTATGACCATGTGATATTTCAGTTTTTCTTTTTTAATAAATTTGCAAAAATTTCTACATTTCTGTTTTTTTCTGTCAAAATGGGTTGCTGAGTGTACATTAATGCGAAAAAAAATGAACTTTTTCGATTTTAGCAAATGGCTGCAATGAAACAAAGAGTGAAAAATGTAAAGGGGTCTGAATACTTTCCGTACCCACTGTATCTGTATACACAACAGAATCCGGCCTTAGTGGGTACATATACAGTCCTTTTTAACATTAAGATTAGGACACAAAGGATTTCATGCAGCTCATAACATAAACGATTAACATAAAGGAAGTGATCAATGTGACATTTCCAACTGCAGAGAAAATGCTGTGCATTTACTGTTAGGATGTAAAAAAATACAATGTTGGGAGAGAAAGATTGAAGGCCAGGGAGTGGAGCATTTAAGGCTTATTGGAGGTTTGCATTAAAATGCATATGTGTACCAAAACATTAGCCAGGATGTTGCTGTTGAAGGAGGCAACTGCTGTTTTTTAGCAGATAACAGCATGTTTTGAGTTTAATAATAAAGTTTGTTCTTACAGCTCTTTAAACATATTGCAATATTTATGGATCGACACGTGACTCAAGACTCATTCCAAGACTTCAGTGAAATCTTTTAAATTAATTTGCACCCTTGTCAATTTACACTCAATAGCCCATAATGACTAAAGTAAACCGATCGATCGGGGGAGAAGGGCTTTAGGAGGTGACCAAGAACTCGATCCAATGGATGGGTGATATCACCGCTACACTCCACCTCTACTCAGTGAAACATGAAAGCACCTAAAGACTCTCAGTCTGAGAGAAACATAATAAATATAGAAAAAAGTATCATGATTTAGCCTAATATATACAGTACCAGTCAAAAGTTTGGACACACCTTCTCATTCAACTACTTTGAAGAATCTAAAATATAAAACATATTCTGGTTTGTTGAGCATTTGTTTGTTTACCACATAATTCCATATGTGTTCCTTCATAGTTTGGATGTCTTCAATATTAATCTACAATGTAGAAAAAATATAAAATAAAGAAAAACCATTGAATGAGAAGGTGTGTCCAAACTTTTGACTGGTACTGTATGTGAAGGGGAGACACTGAGGGTAAAAGAAAAATAACTAATAGATATCAACATGAAACCTTGTGGATTACTCACATTAAGAGTAGTCTTTTTTTAAAGTATTCTGAAATGTTATGTTTATGCAAATTAGGCAATATGTAAAGCTAACTTTTGTTGAATTTAGGAGAACTCTACAAAGTTGTAAAATAAACACCTAAATGTATATTTTGGATGTTTTCCCCTAGTCTTGAAAGAAGATAATGAAGCAAAATATAGCCCAAAATCTCAAAATTGACCTGTGTAGGGAGAATTATGTTTTTGCCTGGTTAAAAATATATAAAACTAACAATATAGTTCAAATAATATGGAAATATTATAGTTATTATAGGCAATGTAATGCATTGTAATGCAAAATAGTTCTCAATATGTTTCTAATGAGAGTGTATAAACAAAACAGAAAACCTATATCAATAAATCATTATGAAAAAATACATTTTCTGTTCTAACTCGGGTTGACCTGCAGCACATTCAGCACCTGCTCAGTGCTCGGCCTTCATCTGTGTCTCGGCCTGTTGTGAGGGAGTTCTGTCTGTCCCGTAGTCTGTCCCATGCTCTGTCCCATGGTCTGTCCTCACCACCAGGGGACCCCGTTCACTGCCAGATGTGCTGAACACTTCATCAACAGATCCAACAGGTCGGTGTCACAAGTTCAGTGTTCAATACAACCATATACTGTATGTTCAAGATTCAAGTTAGGACAAACTGTTTCTGGGCCTGATAAGGTCTATATGACCAAAATAATGCATTTACTAATTTTTGGGAGCTAACTATTAATGTGTGCTCATTCTGCTACTCTGAGCTTCAGTGATTGAATATGAGCATTGGAGCATCTACGCTGTTAGGATACTTGTTGGGTATTGAAAACAATGAAGTACAATGCATCTGTTATTATTAAAGATATAATTAATATATTCCTCAGAGTATTAAATATACTGTACATTTTTATTTTTATTTAATTTTATTGTATAATATGTTTTATTTATTATCTTATTCTGTTTCTCTGTACTTGATCTATCTATCTATCTATCTATCTATCTATCTATCTATCTATCTATCTATCTATCTATCTATCTAAACACATTATAAAGTGTTTTTTTAAATTCCTGGTCACTCACTGACACAAAAATCATAGTTTAATATTATTTCTGTTGTAAAAGATTAAAATCCTTCTATAATGCATTGTTTTCACTCTCATAATACCTTATAATGTGATTATAAGTTACTCTAAGAGCTCATGTTTGCGACAGCATTAATTCTGCCATAACTGGTCACTATTTAGTTTATATACTTTACTTTTTTACACAGACGTCTGGGTGTTTGTACTCGAGCAGAACACCCCCAGCAGGAAGCTTTAGTCAAGTTCTCTTCTCTGTTTGTCTCCTTCTTTGAAGCTCTGCTGTCCTCACCCTGTCCCCTCTGCTGTGCCTTTATTGGATCCACAGTGAAACAGCAAGGATCAACTGAGAGCAATGGAAAGGCAGGAGTCAGGGAAGGACAGAGGAGAGGAAGCAGTTCAGAGCCCATTAAAGGTCTTCAGTACGTTTCACACATGTGCTCTGAAGGGTTTGCCTGTGTCGTTCTACAGCAGAGATGGTGTCTGTGTGTGTGTGTGTGTGTGTGTGTGTGTGTGTGTGTGTGTGTGTGTGTGTGTGTGTGTGTGTGTGTGTGTGTGTGTGTGTGTGTGTGTGTGTGTGTGTGTGAAAGAGGGAGAGAGAGAGCTTTAGTTAGAGAACAGATGGGTTTCAGGTCTGATGGGAATAAGATAAATTTTGTCAGCGAAAAATTGGACAGACACTACATTCAGTGTCTGCAGATCGCTTGTGTCCGATCAGGTAGAATCATGGATGGATTACTTAACGGGTTTACCAGGCATGGGAACAAGGGCCCCGAAGTGACTACAAAGAGACAAAAAGGATCTGCAATGAGACATAAAGCCACTACAAAACAACTACAACTACCCTGAGCCTTCCTCGTAGCACTTATTGCATTCGTATTAGTTGTTGCACTTATTGTACTCGTATCAGTTCGCTGCACTTATTGTATTCGTATTCGTTTATTGCACTTATCCTATTCGTATTAGTTTGTTCCACCTATTGTATTCGTATTAGTTTGTTGCAATTATTGTTTTTGTAGTAATTTGCTTCTGCACTATACTTTTGCTCTGGTTTATGCTTTTAGATGCTTGTTTAAGAAAGGAGATGCACTTATGACTTCTGGTGACTAGTAGTTCTCTTGAATACCTATGTTGAATACACTTCCTGTAAGTCGCTTTGGATAAAAGCGTCTGCTAAATGACTGTAATGTAATGTAATGTAATGTAACTATAAACAGACACAAAACAACTATAAAGAAATACAAAGCAACTACAAAGAGACACAAAACATCTACAAAGACATACAAGACAGCTGCAAAGAGACACAGCAACTATGAAAAGTGGAAAAACATGCACAAAGCAACTACAGAGAGGCTCAAAATGTCTTAAAAAGGGCCATCAAATTACCATAAAAAAGAGACACAAAACAAATACAAGGAGACACAAAAACTGGGCTCTTGTTTCTATATCCAGCATAAAGAAACAAACCTGTAAGAGGTACAAGTATTGAAAACACACTGACCAGCAATCATCATATCAGTCTCAATAAACTCATCAAAACAACATTTTAGGACCTGATTGAAATGTTGAAAATGTCAGCCTTGCTTTGTTTCATGTATTCATTTCCTTAATTTCTAAATTGAAATGATATTACACTGCATATTTGAAGTAATCTCATGTAAGGGTCAGGCATATCAGAGAGGAGGTTGTCTACACGTGAACAGCACAGATTGACAGAAGCCCACTTTTGTGGTAAGACAATGGTAGAAATCCCTTCTTAGGCTGTAGTTACACTTGTCTTTTCAATGCAACTTTTTTCATCTGATCATCCCAGGACGCATCAAAATAAAAGCTTTTGAATAACAAAAAAAATGAAAATAGGAAAATGTGTTATCACCGAATTGAAGGATCAGCTATTCTTCAGCAAAAACAAGGCTACCACTTCTACAGGGAGGCAGAGTAAGCAGCGTAGATAACTCTTTTATTGTGAAGAATTTACAGGAGATCAAATTTGTTTATCCGCCCTTTTTCAGCAATATATCCGATCAAGATCCAATCACGCAGGTGGCATTGAAGTGTCAAGTGAGGACACAAACATGAGGATACAGCCAAGGTCCGATCTGGGGCATCAGATCACAAAGGTCCCTTTGAAAGACAGCCACAGCCTTAGATTACCATGACATTCACACTCCAGCATGGATGTACACTGACAGAAAAGGAAAAAACGCGAAATGAATAATTCTAAGGTGAAAATAATGTTAAGGTTAATGAATGTTTACGCCCCACAACCTCATTACGAATGAAAAGAAATGAAGGAAAGAACTTGTAAAATTCCACGTCACGCCCAATCTTCAATGCTCGCAGTAGACCTACTACTATGTGAAAATAGCCAAGACATGTCTTCTCCCAACGGAGAAGGCGAGATGGCTCACTTTGTGGCTTCAACAAATGAATGCAGTGTCCAAAATCTATCTTTTTTCTCATCTGCGTTGAGAGTTGTACATGCGCAGTATCGGTCGGGCAGGTGCTTGGGAGAGTGTATAATTTTACATTGGAAAATCCCACCAGTAAAACAGTAAAGGTTTTTTTTTGGTGAGCAAAGTTTATTGGTTTTCAACAGTGAAATACAAGACAAAAATTAAAAGGAGAAACAGAAAAAAATTATATAAATAGAATGAATAGATACATAAATAAATACATCTACAGACATACACACACAGTACTTCATAGCCCCGCCCCCACACACACACACACAATTGGTGAGGCCGACCCCCCATACATCTCCATATAGTTCACTAGTGAATGTATTATGATATAATATAATTACACAAATTCTTGAATTTTACTTAAGACTCTAGTCAAGGATAAGATAGCTTTTTCTCAACGTGTTTTTAATCACACTGTTATCAGATCTGTACTGGGTATTGGCCAACATGCAAGTTCAGAAATCGGATTCGGGAAGGAAGAATGGTAACACCCCATCTCTAGTTTAGAGCTTTTTTATTTTTCCTCGCTGAAAACAGCTGCTTGCTGTTGAACAAAATGATGCCATGAGAACGGTGCGAGGTAACCCCCACAGTAAAGTTGAAATAATGCCTTGTAAAGCCAATGGGGGAAGGTTCAGATTAATCTGATCATTCTGTGTAAGTTCACAGGACAAAAAAAAGCTCTCTTAGAATAACATCAACAAACTATTATAATTTTCTTGCTGCCGAACTTTACTTATATTCACATGAAACACAAGGTAAAGCAAACTCAGTGCGCTGATCCAGATGATTCAGCACCAGGGCTTTTAAGGAGCCTTAAAGCTGCTTTCTCTCTAATGTCCATCATGGGGCGACTCTGGTTGTATAGAAGTTTATGAGAAAATGTCTCTCTTGATTTATTACCTCAGTAAACATTGTAAACATGAGTTTATGGTCTCAATCTCTAGTTTCAAGTTTTTCTTCAATACAGCATGCTGTTCATTTAGTTAATTATGGTCCATTTAGAGTCAAATAGAACATAAAGCAGGGTATGTTTTACAGGCACTTCTTATACACTCTATGCTTCAGCCCTGACACTGCAGGGCTTTTAAACATTGGTATAATATCACAAAGCTGGCTCTCCAACAGCTGGCCATACATTTTGTCGTGTAGGTGTAAAAATCACCAGTAGCCTGGTTGTTAGATTGTGAGTTGTTGTCCTACCAAATCAACCAGTAATTCTCCCCTATGTTGGCTTTCTGACTGACAGAAACAACTGTTTTTCTGGGAGGAAAATCTTTTCATCTGAACATACTTCTCCTTTAAACAATAAAAAGTGACTTGGCAGAGGACTGTGAATGGTGTTCTGTGGTCCTGCAGCCTCTCTAATGGCTGACCAGCCAACAGAAGCAGTAAATTTCACTAATGACTTTCCAATGGTCTTTAATTCTCCATTTAGGAGGAGAGGAAATGTCAGGGCCGATGGAAAGGTTAATGTGACTTTCACCCACTAATAAACATGCCTTGATCAAAGAACAATGCAATTAAAAGCTCTCTTTTATTCACTGGACACACACGCACGCTCGCACATATGCATACGCACAGATATTACAGCGATTTCCCAATTAGATTTTCAATTTTGAACTAAATGGATAAAGTTAATGAAACGGTCTTTTAGGAATAGAACTGATTTTCAGAGCATGCTCTGAAGAGAGGGTGATGAATTTACAAAGAGGGAATCACTCTGAATCGTCTGTAAATGTATTATCTTTGATTTCAACAATTTAAGTGCATGGGATTAAAGAGCTGATATTAAAGATAGGGCCAGAAAACAAATGCAAACTGATGAAGGGGCTGACAATGATATTGATATATCTGCAGCCAAAGAAGCTGAATGCAAACTGTTTTTAAATCCTTGGAGACATTCAAACATACTGGTTATTGTTTTGTGAAAGCCCAACCGAAAATATGATTTGGGTTTTTGCGTCTAAAACTATTTTTCTTTACCTTGCCAGGCCCAGTGCTTTTGCCAGGGTTTTAGAAATACTGAGCCGTGTTATCTCTCTTAAGGGCAACACAATCTGGTGATGTATGATGTGCATCAAAACACCTGCACCCATTTTTTTATATGTACGCCCACACACTGTCTTGGCACGCACATTGCAGGTTCTCAATGCATTAGGATATGTCACCAACCCGTTCTCACTACCATCTCGTCAAATTTCCCCGCTTGGTCAGTGACCCTTGGCGTCTTATACCAACACAGCCTTTAGCATCTGTTTGTGAAGCACCGGGCTTTCAACTAATTCCAATGAAAACCCATCAACAGCAGTATTGTACGCTCAAAGCAACTGGCATAATATAAAGAGTGAGTGCGTTTATATAGGGCTGGTGGGAAGGGAGTTTGGATGGCTCACACAAACAGAGGACTTTCAACCAGGAGACCGCTGTTCATGTCCTGTGTAAAACAAAGTCTATATGGACTTACTTTAGTGCAGTTTTATTACGTAACTTCTGAACTTTATGAACGGCAGTTGTGCAACAAGTATACAAAAACGTTTTGTTGTTCAAGTACACCGTTAAACAAATTCTGGATATGTATTTTGAAAAGGAACTGCATGTAACGAGTGGAAACTGACATATTGTCCCTGACACGTCAAAAACAGATGCAAGAAGGGAACCCAGTAGAGGTCTACCGATATTTGATTTATAAAGGTCAATACAAATACGGTAGTTTGGACAAGAATAAGCCTGCTAGCCAATTAAATGGCCGGCACCTATCAATAGCTGATAGTATTACATGACAAATAACTTTTGGGTGGGGAAGCTGTAAAATCAGCTGTTTGCTGTTTAAACTCACATTTTCTAACCCTATCGGAAAAATAATACGTTGAAGGTTTTGGAGAATTACTTTCTGGAATGAATATATCAAACAATCTAATCAATAAATATCTTAAATGTAACTTAAAGGCTGTCACTTAAAGTGCGTGTACACAATTATTTGCACAAGCGTGGCGTTGAACTTCTTTGAAGCCTACTGGAGATCCAGTGAATTGTGACTGAGAAGGGGTTCATGACTCCCTAAACCCCCAGATCAGTGCCAGGCTGACTAGACTATGACTATAGTAGACACTGTTGAAATTTCAGATTAAGAGATCAAGGTTAATTTGTTTCCCCACAGCTAAAGCATAATCAAAATCATTATAGTTCTATAAGGCAGCTAAAAGCACTTGTTCAGATAGCCAACAGCTTCAGGACCACTTTGTTGATGCAGTGGGGTTGCCAACACAGAGGTAATGCACCCAGTGAGGTCCAGCTTTGACCCTTAATCAAGATAAATAGTGACTTAGTGTATCACAGTATTATGTTTGAAGCATGGACACATCAACCAATGAACTTGCATATATTCGAAGTATTAATGTCAAATACCTAACTTTGCTTTAGAAAAATACATTTCACCCCTGTAGTGCTTTGTTCCAGGCCTGAGCCAGAATGAGATGAGAAGGAGAGTGTGTTGTTACTGCTGACAACGGGCTGAGGCAAGCTGCTGAGCTGTTCCACCTCAACTGAAGCATGCCATCCATTCCCCCACAATACAGTACACACACACACACACACACACACACACACACACACACACACACACACACACACACACACACACACACACACACACACACACACACACACACACACACACACTGAACCCCTGAACACATGCAGAACACCAACAAAAGGACTGCAGGAGCAGCTGGAGGCCCACTGACCCACAGAGAGAAGACAGGTCAACAGTCAGTGGAGAGCTAGAGCATGTGCCAGCACACAGTCTAAATCTGCCAGCATCTTTTTTTCACACAGACAGCAAGTGGTGTAATGTTGTAGCTAGGGGCAGCGCAATTATTCAAAATGTACATGTATAATCTGTACTCTCAATCGGTCTTTACCTCATTTAATTATATGTCTTGTTTCTCTGTATCCCGAACCTCCTCTGAGGTCACCGTTTAGTTATTGGTTAATGTAAAAAAGATATAAATGCTAGCAGGACCACCCTCAGCGCGTCATGATATCACAACTCCCTTTCCTGAGTTGAGTGTATGTTTTAAGTTATAAAATAAATAAATAAATATTTTATATAAAAATATATATATACATATATGTGTGTATCTATTTGGGTCCTGTGTGAAACCAAGTCAAAGTTGACTTATTTTACCTTACTTTTGTTCTTAGTTACCTTTTCGCATACATAAATTACCACATTAGCATACTTATTTTAAGAAAAAAACACTTATTTTAACCCAAACCTTAATCTATTCATAAGCTTTGCTAAGTAGTTGTAAATTGTAAATGGACTTGTACTTGTACAGTGCTTTTCTAGTCTTCCAACCACTAATGCCACAGTGTTGCCTAAACCTAACCAAGTAAAGCTAAAAACGTTTTAGTTAACCTACGTTGGTTATGCTTAGTTTATTTTGAAAATAAACTGTATGCATGTAAAGAGCATAAACTGTACATTTCCTGTTAATACAGAAGTTGAATTTAAAAAGACACTATGCATCATAATGAGATGCTAGAGGAGAACCTGAAGCATCATAGCTTGAAGCGTAAGGCCACTTATCAAGCGCTGTTTTTTGCCGAGGTTGGGAATGAGAACGTGTTGCCTTCTCATAATCTAGGTCCTCAAACAAATCTTGGGTGACCATAAATAGTGCACAGGCCTGATGGGATGTGTAAACCCTCCGGCGTATTCTGGGTCTGGCCCATTGTCTCACAATATCCCCTTTAGGGGGAGGCGTCCTGGAGGCAACCTGCTCTGACTTTTTAAATTCAAAGGAGCAACTGTTCTACTCCGAGCTTCTGCCTCATGTCTGAGCTATTCACCTTGTCCTATCTCTGAAGCCAGCCTGCGAAGGAATCTCATTTTGCCCTCATGCTTTTGTGATCCTATTATTTTGTTCATTACCCAAAGCTCACGAGCACTGGTGAGAGCTGGAATATATTGACCTGTAAATCTCCACCACGGTAGACCTGTACGGCGTTGTGGCATTATTGGACACCATACTCATAATTAAGTCCCTATACGATACACTGTCCTCCCCTCAAAATCTGTCCGAGAACAATGTGATCTCATCACTTCTCAGCATATTTTACAGTCTTGGCAAAGGCCCTGGACAGCCTTTTACGTAGTATCTTGAAGTAGAAGGTTCAGCGTTGTATCACGTGGTTAACGACAAGAAATGTTCACGGTTAGAAAAAAACTACTTGGTCTGTAAGGTTACTTAAGCTATGGATGCTATGATGTTCACAGTGAAACTACGCCTCCTGGCGGTGGTACAGAAATACATTCAGTCAGCAAAATGTGATAACTGTGTGTATACGAGCCTCAGGAATAAAACCATGATGCTGTTCAATTAAATTAAATTCAGTTTATTTTGTATAGCCCAAAATCACAAATTCCAAATTTGCCTCAGAGGGCTTTACAATCTGTACACATGCAACATCCTCTGTCCCGGAACCCTCACATCGGCACAGGAAAAACCCTTTAACAGTGAGAAAAAAAGAAGAAACCTATGGGAGAGTGACAGAGGAGGGATCCTTCTCCCAGGATGGACAGAATGCAATAGATGTCATGTGTACAGAATGAACAACATAACAGAGTTGCAACACATTCAATGTATATGACATAAGTTATTCATATAATCACAGTAGTAAGCAGAGTAACGAAGGAAAAAATGAAGACTACTTATAAAAGCAGCAATGACTATAGTAAAATTAAAGTAATTATATACGGAATAGTATTAGTAATGTGACTAATAATAATAATCGAAGTAGCAGTGGGTGTCAGCCAGGTCACAGCAGGAGGCACGACCACGGTCCAGGTACCACAACGATTCGGGAAACCTGGAGGCGAAAAAGCAAAAAGGGCTTCAGGGTGGAAGCAAAGCCAATATGCGTAATGGTACAGGGAATACTAATAATAATGTGACTAATAATAATAATGGTAGTAGCAGTGGGTGTCAGCAGGGCCACAGCAGGAGGCACGATGACAGTCCAGATATAACCCCAATTCATGGGAACCTGCGAGGCGAGAAAGCACTCCGGGAAGAAGCAAAATCAGTAATGTGCATAAATGGGAGATTAATACATAAAGATGGAGGGAGAGAAGAGGAGAGAGGAGCTCAGTGTATCCTAGGTAGTCCCCCGGCTGTCTAGGCATATAGCAGCATATTTAGGGGCTGGACCAAGGCAAACCTGAACCAGCCCTAACTATAAGCGCTATCAAAAAGGAAGGTCTTAAGCCTACTCTTAAAAGTGGTGAGTGTGTCTGCCCCCGGACTGAAACTGGAACCTGGTTCCACAGAAGAGGAGCCTGATAACTGAAGGCTCTGGCTCCCATCCTACTTTTATATACTCTAGGAACCACAAGCATAACCCTGCATTGATGGAGCGCAGCTCTCTAGTTGGGTAATATGGAACTATAAATTCCTTAAGATAAGACGGTGCCTGGCCTGTTAGGGCTTTATAGGTGAGTAGAATAATTTAAAATTCTATTCTTGATTTAACAGGGAGCCAGTGCAGAGAAGCTAATACCGGAGTAATATGATCTCTTTGCTTAGTTTTTGTTAGAACACGTGCTGCAGCATTCTGGATCAACTGTAGAGATTTAAGAGACTTATTAGAGCAGCCTGATAATAACGAATTGCAGTAATCTAGTCTAGAGGGTTCCTTAAGTCGTTTTTCGTCTGGTGCATAATTACACGACGGAAACATTACAGACGCAATGTCATGTGACCTAGTAACATCACGTCACGTGACATAAAGTTAAGCAACATAACGTCAGTAAAAATAAATTAATTCAATGCCGGTCTCCTGAGTAAAAGTCCTGTGTTTGTCCCAGGCCCCAACCCTTCCAACCATATCGGACTTTCTCACACTTTTTCCTACGCCATTTGCTCCGACCATCTAAAACAGACGTGGATGGTTTTACATTAAAGTTAGCTGAATGCCTGGTGCCTCGGTGCGTTGGCATCAAGACGGCGAGACCCAGCGCACTTGTAATAATAATAATAATAATAATCAATCCTTTATTAGTCCCACAATGGGGAAATTATTTCTCTGCATTTAACCCATCCCGGAGGAGCAGTGGGCTGCAATGAAGCGCCCGGGGAGCAACTTGGGGTTAGGTGTCTTGCTCAAGGACACCTCGGCATGTTGCCGGTAGAGGGGTTTGAACCACCAACCTTGTGGTTACGGGACAAGCGCTCTACCTCATGTGCCACAGCCGCCCCACCATCCCCAAAGTTTCCACTCCAAAGATTTGAAACTCGACAACACTCATAGTTGAGTTTATCAGCTTAATGATGAAGAAAAAAAATACTGAAACTACATGCAAATTCCATTATCAAGAGATTAAAACATCCTGTTTAAAAAAACTTCATAAGCTGATCTACCCCAGCCGACTCTGTTGGTAGATGTGTGAGTGTGTGTGTGTGTGTGTGTGTGTGTGTGTGTGTGTGTGTGTGTGTGTGTGTGTGTGTGTGTGTGTGTGTGTGTGTGTGTGTGTGTGTGTGTGTGTGTGTGTGTGTGTATGTGTGTAATAGTAAATTGCTGACTTCATTAAGGCAGGCCTCCTCTCCTCACTCATTTAATTACTAGAGAAAAGGTTAGTGCCACAATGCAATTTACCAAATGTGATTTCTTAGCAGCTATTAACTGTCTGTGTGTGTGTGTGTGTGTGTGTGTGTGTGTGTGTGTGTGTGTGTGTGTGTGTGTGTGTGTGTGTGTGTGTGTGTGTGTGTGTGTGTGTGTGTGTGTGTGTTTGTGTGTGGTGACAGAGAGGGGTGGGGTAGGAGGAAGGCAGGTTCTTTTTTGCTCTGTGTGAGTATTTGTGTGTATGTGTATGTGTGTGTGTGTCTGTTTTTATTCTCCAAATGCAATCAAGTTCACAGGCCGCCATTTACTGTTGTTGAGGATTTTTGAGTTTAGATTATTTGTATAATGCACACGTAACTGAGGTAACCAGTACCTTTCCCTTCACTTGGCAGTAAGTAATCAGAGCAGCGTGTTTAAAAAAACAACCCACGTTTGGAAAATCGAGAGTAGCAGCTCAATTGGTCACAGCCATGTGGGATGTGTGAGAAAAACCTCACTGCACAGCCACAAGAGCAATCGGACACCAGGCTCAAGGTCTGATGCTCCGCTGCTGGATTCATGTTTGACCCAACAGAACTCATCATACTGTCTGACTGTGTTTCTGTATCTGGGATGTAAGGTGCGACTGAAGTTGGATCATCATCTGCGAGAGATGCCCCAAGTCTTTGATCTAGAGTACAAGTCAAGCATCAGGTGTGACAGGTCATCCCATCTCATGTCATCTGCTTTACGTTACAGTCCTTTTAGAAACTTGCTTGCCATGCTTTGCTGTTGTACCAAACCCTCACTGGTTGTAACTCATGCTGCTTGTACCACCATTGGATATTTGTCAAGGAAAACATGATAAAGTATTTTAAACCTATAATTAACAATAATAATTATTAACCTAAATATGTTGGAAAGTTATTGAGTTAATTGTATTAAATAAATGTTGGAGCTTTTTAACAATTAAACTACAAAGGGTCCCAACCGATGCTGATCCTACGACGGCCATGATTGTTGGACCCATCTGCCGTCTCAAATCAGATAGTTATACAACTGTACTGTGAAGACAGATAGAACAAGCTTTTCTATTAAGGCCAACTTATTGTTATATAAAATTTGGTTTCTTAAACAGATCAACAAAGATTACAGCAGTTCTCATGTTCATCTTAGCAATAGGACTACGGTAGGTATCTGATTTCTTACAGGCTTGTTGGTGAGTCATTAACCCTTCACACCAAGTGGCCCCAAGTATCAAACCTTTTTTTCCAGAGCTATTGGCAACTGAAACTCGGGGACTGGAGGAAGTGTTCATTTCCATCCATCCTTGCCACGCCAAGCAACACACCTCCACCTAACAAATACAGTCAAGCCTCATACAAGTTGTTATCAAAGTCATCCTACTGACAGTTGGCAGTTCATCAAGTCTGCACCAATAAATGGCAACATTCAATTTTTTTTAAATAAAAAGCCAAATAATGAAATCAATATAACGCAAGCCTGTGGTAAAAAAAAGAAATAAACTGGCTGCTGGTGTACGCCCCATAGTAACCACTGTCCATAGTAAACGCCGTTCCCTAGCAACTGCCTCGTTAGCCAGCCTAACTGTGGTTAAATCACAGCTAAGGGGTGTTGTTCGACCCGACGCAAAACAGAGTGGAATATATGCTAAATAAAATGAAGAGATAATAAATTCAATACATTTTGAACTGCATACAGTGAGGCATTCTTATATGTTATACTTAGGCCTGTTGAGAGGATTGTTGGATATTTTGCACCATCATCATGCTTTGAACGCAGCAGTAAACTGTGACAAACTATAGAAGATATTCCTTCAAATTCCATGTTTATCAAATGCCTTTGAGCCCTCTCACTGTAAATATTTGCATTTGAAAAAAGAAGAAGGAAAAAAAAGCATAAATTTGAACATTTTCTGTGATGTGGCCTCTCAGCCGCCTTTCCCGGTCCTGTTAGCGTGTCAGGGTCTTTATCAGCTAATTGTTAATCACTGACCTGCAGTAAGCCGTTAATTGAGACTCTGCAAATTAAAGATAATTGTCATTAGAGCGAGGAGAGAGATCACCCATCACACTGAGACGGGAGATGTCACAGCTCCAAAGATGAATGATGTCTCTCTCAGTGTCAAGAGCACGACAGTACACACCACCAGAGAAGGAAATTGATGAAGATGCAACCCGCTGATGAAACCCGCTCTGCAGCTGGTTTCTGTGAGACGGTACAGCAAATAGCCAAATGAATGTTTTGTGCAGTAAATTAATTCAATAACTTACATTAACACATATTTATTCACATACACTTGTACTTATATATATATATATATTCACTTTTTATGATATCAAATCACATTTGTTACATTGTTTTTGATTTTATTGTATCTTGATTTTAGTGAATTCTACACCTCTTTTTTCATCCATTTTACCCAGTGCCTTGTTTTAAGCTTCTATTGTTATTAATTCTGCCAGGAGAATCATGCAATCACACTAGCATTTGCATGTGTGCATATGTCTGTGAGTGATTGTGAACATCTGTGTCCATCCACAGCTAATCTCTCATTCTGCTGGAGCAAACAGCAACATTTTTAGGGTGGCCAGTTTCAGAAGCTCTTTTTTTCTCGGTGATTCATTCTTTCTCAAAACACCTTTTGTTGCCTGTTTTACTCTGCCATCGACTGCCTGCTGACTCCTCACTCACTACTCCTATCAGGCCCACAACCGACATTAATGGTAAAACATGAACATCACTGTATTTCCTCACGTGCAAAAAAATAAAGACCAACCTTGACTACATTAAAAGGCATCTAACACAGGTGATTCAGTTATAAAAGCCATCTCTGTCATGATGATTTGAGTTATTTTTATGAACGACATTCATTTTCTAAATGATAGTATATAAAGCCAAAAAATGCAATGTCTTCAGCTTACCACGCCGGTAACCAATTTACATTAAAGGTCCAATGTGACCCTCAGGTGACTTCTACTCATACGGACGTAGTTTAACGTGCAGATTTGATCCTGTTTTCTCTCAGGAGGTAACAACCCTTATATCACATAAATAATAGTAGTAATTGACTAAATGATCGCATGGCTGTCTATATTTTTAAAAACGGGGCACCAATAATCAAATTACTTTTCTGAGTGATTTTGAATTGATTGGCCTCATATTTCATAGATCTTTATGAATATTAATGTGGCTATATATTTTTCTGACTGTAAGACATAAACCCTGGACAGCACAGCATGTAGGAATAAGAATTATTAAGTAAGGGCCTTGGTAATGTGACGACAGCTCTGCATACATAATCCTTTTATAATATTAGTCTGGTTGCAAATTACCAGGACACAAAAAGTAAATGATGACATTTATAATTTTTTTTACTTAACAATGTTACTGGTCTTGAAACCATTCAGACATTCAACGACACCAGAGACCATCTTTGAACATGAGTCACCATCTCTCATTTGAATATTGCAAGAACTTATTTTCTGGGTTACACCATAGGGTCTTTGCACAACAATCATTGAATGAACGAAAGTAAAAGAAATGTACCTGACAGTGACACAATCAAGCAGTGTGAGTGTGCATGTGTGTGTGGGTATGTGTGCTGCTGTGCTGGGTTAAGAACTTACAAAAGCAAGTCAAGGGCTAGGCTCCAACTCACAATATTGTAAAGACAAACTCCAGCCCCTCCTTCCTCGAAGTAATTACTGTCCATTTAGATGATTACCTGTAATTACTTGTTAGCTGTCAGCATCAGACAGAATCTCGGCATCTGAGACACGAGGAGGAGGACGGGGAGGACGTGGAGGTGGAAAAAGGTAGAATCGGAGGAAAAGTTGGAAGGGGGCAGAGGTTGCCGGAGCGGAGACGACAGAGGGAGGGGGACAAAGAGGAGGAAGTTGCTGGAAAAGGAGGAGGAGTGGGGGGCGGGGTGGGGTGGAAGGAGATGGAGGAGAAGCAGAGGAGGAGCTGAGGACAGAGAGCAGTGTTGACATGTGTTTCTGTCAGCCAGGGTCAAGCGGTTTGCTGTCTCTTCTTTCAGCTGCTGTCCATCAGAAAGTGCCAGTGAATTAATCTCCTCTTCATTTGCAGAGATGAAGCAGACCTCTGACAGCAGCTGTAATTGCAGGGCTACTGATCTGCTCCCTGATGACAGCGATGCTGTTTTTTTCTACTCCATGTCATGAGACACTTAGGTGGTACTTGGATCTTTTCTGTTGCTACAAGCACTCTCTGCTGTGATGTTGTTGCTACAATTCTCCTATCATAATTAGTATGATAAATTGTCCTATAAAAGACTGGGGGAGGTGACCGGCATGGACAAATAACTGCTGGCTCCAGAAGGGTCTGTAGAAAAAACATTGAAGTTGAACAGGATTACTTCTAGGTTTAGTATAATGTCCAAGTCCATAATCATGTCATACTTACCACTCTGCTGGTATTTAAATAGAAATCCTGCCTTGTTTAGCAATTAGTTCAAATGCATGTCCTTTGTCGTTTTTTTGTTCGGTGTTGAGTTACTATCAAATGCAATGTACTGAATACATATAAAAAGAAATGTAGAGACGTAGGCTACAGTATGTAATAACTGCTGATAATTTAATGACCAAAATAAATTAAAAACTGGTACAAAAAATGTTAAACCCTTAAACCTTATTTCAATCGTCACATACATACTAGTACATAATTAAGATGTCATTGCTGCATTTGACACAGTTAACCACAACATATTACTCGTCCCACGCAGAAAACCAGGTGGGACTTTCTAGCACAGTACCGGTTTGAATCCTACTTAAAGGATGGGGACTTTGTGTCTACAGATAATAACACATCTGAGTGGTAAAATATGACTTGCGGCGCTGCCCAAGCCTTCATTCTGGGGACTCTTCTGTTTAACATCTACATGCTTCCGCTGGTTCAGGTTATAGAAAACATCAAAAAAAGTTACCATAACTTTGCAGATGACACAAACATTTACATAACCATATCAACAGTGTTCTAGGGTCCAATACATGCATTGACCATATCAACAACTGGATGTGTCAGAATTTCCTTCAATTAAACAAAAACAAAACCGAGGTAGTTGTTTTTGGAGAGAAGGAGGAACTATTAAAAAGTTAGAGCTCAACTTCAATCGACAATGTTAGAAAACCACAGACCAGAGTGCAGTTAAGCCTGAACTTCAACAGCTACATTAAGACATTTACAAAGTCAGCCTACAATCACCGTCATTATTAATAAAGGATTATGGGGTTTATGTCTCACCAGGATTTGGAAACTTGTCCATGCATTTCTCTGCAGTAGACCTGACTTCTGTAACCCCCTCTTCACAGGTCGCCCTAAAAATTTGAATAAACAGCTGATTCAGAACGCTGAAACTCGCGTCTTCACTAGGACAAAGAAAGTGGATCACATCACTACAGTTCTGACGTCTTTACACTTGCTTCCCACCCAACACATTTGAACTCTGATGCGTCGGGTAATGCAGCTTGGTCAGTGGCACTAAGCTTCAAGCTATGATGCTCTACATACCCGATAGTGACTGTTTTGTTTGGACGGTGACGGTGTGCCGTTATATGTTTGTTAATAAACGTCTGTCTTTACAGCAAGTTAGGTTAAGGCAACATAACCACTTAAATAGGTTTAGGAAAATAGCTTGGTTGACATTAACTTGACTAATAGCTCATGACACTACCGAGCGACTCACGTGACTAAAGGGGTCACAAGACGAACAACTGACGTGACAAAATGCTAACTTTACATTTAGTTTCACATGGGACACGAACAGTGGTTTCCTGGAAGAGAATCTTGTGTTTGATTGACCCATCCACCTCCTCTTCCTTCCCTCAAATGTGGACTATCTTGCGCTTTATGAGATGTCAGATGCTCTGCCCGTAATCCTGCGGGTGGGTGTGTTGCATACATATTCTTAATGAGTGTTGATGTCAAATAAGGAGTGAGGATGCAGTAGGTCCTCCTCTTGGTAAAATAATTGAAAATACCACTGTTGGTTTATAAAGCACTGGGTGATTAATTTATGATTTTTGCAACATTATGAACCATCCTAACCTCTCAGATGGTCTGTGACAGGTCTGCCCTCGCTCGGTCTTCAGTGTCAAAACTAAACACAGAGAAGCAGCATGCAGTTGTTACGGCCCATATACTGTATCTGGAACAAACTCCCGGAAAACTGCAGGTCAGCTGCAACTCTTTTCTGTTTGCCGCTACCTTTTATTAAATCGTAGCACTGTTACTTTTATTCTTGTATTTTATACCTGTCTCATTCTGTTTAAGATTGTTTTTATTTTCTATTCCCTTAAAAGATGTAAAGTATATTTAAATTACTTTTAATTTTTTTTAAAAAGGGTGCTATATGAATAAACTTGCCTTGCCTTCAGTGTCTCCCTCAAGGACACAGGGATCAACCTTCTGATTGATAATGCAATCACCTGACTATTGTGTTTGTTGTAATATTCCAGAGGCATAAAATGTAATAACTTATCATACTAGTTAATAATAAGCTAAAATAAGATGATTAAGTAAAATTAAGTGTTACTTGTCCTGTTACTGAACAACACTGCTAATTCATTGGTTGATTACATTTGAGGAAATGTTTTACTTGTCTCTTTAATGTGAAATTGTATGTTTTGTTTTTTACTTTTACTAAGTTTATTGCATTATAGGCTGATTATTACAATACCATTGTAATAACCATACCATTTTCATTAAATCTCTAGCTTCCCTCACTTTTTTTGGTTATATTTAAACCAAATCATGACCCAGACAGATAGAATAAAAAAACAAAGGAACACATTAAAACAACAAAACAACAAAAAAGAAGACTTTTATTTCACTATAACACTTTGTATCTCTTGTATTTCTTTTTGTGTATTTCTTTTTCAACATGTTTTTATACCTTTCAGTTTCATTTTCTAAACATACTGCACAGCATGTGCTTTGTGGCAGGAATAAGGGATAGAGAGATATCACTGCATCACAGACCCTGATGTGAGGACTGGTACAAAGCAAAGATGGATGGACAGAGGGAGGGAATGACGGAGGAAGAGAGGAGGGAGGCTGGAGAATGAGGAGGGAGGGATGGAGGAGGGGATTGAGAGATATCGCCCTGTTACAGACGTGAATTTAAAAACATTAATAAGGCTAATAGAGAGCACAGGACAGAGTTTAATGTTCAGGTCAGCAGCATCTGATCATACATTAGCTCCCACTGCTTCATTCTCATTCAGCGCAGAGAGACAGGCGGCCATGGGGAGACCGAATCTGAAATGTGTGGCTGACATGAACTGGCTAAAATATGAACACACTTACAACTGTCAATTACAGTAATGCTTTGAACGCCGCTGCTCTGAATTAAATTAATGGCAGGGCCGACCCGTGGCATATGCAAATGCTGTGTGAAAATGAGGAGCACTGAGACGGTCCTCCCAAGAAGAATGACAGAATGAATCGATTTAGCGAGTGCAACAAAACTACAAAGCCCTCTAGTGGCCGTAGTAATGTATCAAGTCAGGGAGGAGCAAAATGTTATTTAAACCCAAACCATGACGTTTTGTGACTAAATCAACCAAACCTTAGCCATTGTATTGTAACATCATAAAATAGATCTATATTCAATGTGATCTCATGGAATGGATAAATAGCACGGCAGTTTTAAGGACATTTTGCATGTCCTGTCTTCACATTTTTAGCTTTCGACTCATTTAAGCACGTTCTCATTCCCAACTTGTCACACGCAGACGCACGGTCCCAGATTCAAACACAAAAGGTTTAACATTGTGAATTGAAACAAAACCACTTGGTTATGTTTTGTAAAAGATCATAATTTGAGTTGAAAGAATTATAAATGTTATGTGAATTAAGTTATGTACGTAAATTAAGTGGTCAACGTAAATAAGTCAACGGTTGACATTGGGTTTCACACAGGGACACAAACAGAGGTCTCCTGGGGGAAAGTCGTGTGTTTGTTTGACCCGTCCCTATGCAGCACGAAATGACAAACAAATCAAATAAATAGTGCTATAACATGCTAAATGACTTAATAAATAGACGTGCAATTTATGCTCTAATTGCTCAGACCAGGCCATTTTATTTCAAGCGTGATTTGTGGCAGTTTGGAATGGTGCAGATTTATTGTGTCTTCCGGTCAATAGTGGCGCCAGATCGGCAATACTGTTTTAATGGTAGTACTAGAGGGCTACCAATTAAATCATGCCTTTTGTTGGTAAATTCAGAGGACATTAGAGAGCTTCTCCTTAAACTTCCCATAAAGCCTTTACACACTGCTTTCGCGTCGTTAATAATTCACAAGTCATGTGTTGTTTTTGTCATGATACTTTCTTTCACAGAATATGTGAATATAACGCGTCTTTTTTAGCTTTCTCACCGCATCAACCATTCACATGCAGAACTGACCTATTTAAAAAGTTGCGGCTCCGTAGTCCAAACAAAGATGGATAACCTTATTACTCCTTTCAACCTGACAAGATCTATGTATTTCATTCTGACCTTTCACAATAAAAGCCCGAGACATGTACCTGCTTACCAGAGGGAACTCAAATTCACTGAGAGCATTTCACAAAAAGGAAATTCAATGAAATAGCTTACAATAGCTTAGGCTATACAACAGTTTACCTCAGACAGACTGCTTTGGATCAGAAGGATCGTGGTAGTTGGTCCTCTGCCTGCGTACCAAAAACATTTTAGGTTCTAGGTTTAACCTAGACCAATATCTTTCTCTACCCTTATGCTGCAAGTACAAATATATCCTTAAAAATATGTATCCACGCTGTAGTTGCTTCGAACAGTTATCCTACTGCAAAATTGGATACTGTAGACAAAACAGATGACAAACTATGTCAGTGAACATTTAACTGAGACATTCCATATCAAAATTATGTTGATTAAAAAACGTTATCTGGGCAGCAATGTGAACCAATGCAGTTGTTTTCTTGTGATGACAGTTTGTTTATACAAGCCCAATCAATATGTGGACAGGCTGACCGACTCTTGTAAATTAGTAAAATGTTAAAACATTTTCAAACACTGTAACATGACAAAAAGTAGGTTAAAAGACTTTCTGTTCCTGATTGAGAGCAAAGACTTAAGCAATGTGTGCTATATATAAAGATCATATAAAGACTATTTCTAGGGCTCACTGTGTTGTCATGATACATCAAGGTGAAATACGTGATTAGTATGAACATGAACAGGCAGCAGGTATTATTATTCTGTCAGCTACATAGAGAAAAGAGGGAAAGCTTTTATTTCCGCAGAAAGTGAGTTAAATGTAGTGCAAATGATTCTGATGTGAAGTTAAGTATGTTGACCAGGAGTTCTTTAATCGATTAATCGAAAAGCTTGATATCTGCTTGTGTGAATATTGAATTCCCTGAAATTCCCTGAGCCAAACATTGTAACAGTTATTTTAGAAAGTCACTGTGTGACTCAGTATGAACACTTACGCAGTACATGCAATTAAAATAAATGTTCCTCTATCTATTGTTGTTTTTTTTAGCTGATAACAAGATCTTAGAGTCATGAAAAATGTACAGTTTTTCCACCACAAAACCACAAAGGTAAGTTTTTATTGTTATTAAATGTCTTGACTTAGCCTTTACACTGGCTGCGTTTTCTTCATGCAATCAATATGCACGTCAATGTATTTTTGAACTGTTGTTTTTCTTATGAAGACTTTGCGTCTAAAAAGAAGATTACTCTTTTGGCAGAACAGGGTTGATTTTCCTCAGCTCTCGCACAGCTGATAAAAGCATCAACCGTGAAGTTGTGCACCTTGATTTATGAAACAAAAACACGGATGCTCCTTAGTACAAGCAGTATGAAAACGTATTTGTCCAGCAACGTGTGGCAATTTTTACTTGGTTCATGCATACAGACATTTCAAAATAAACTTCTGTATTCACAATAAACAACTAAGTTAGGTTTAGGAAAAATATCTTTAAATATTAAGTTAGGTTTATACAACAAAATTAGTTGATTTCGTAGGATATCTACAAATTAATTTTTCATAGGTTTAGCTAGAAAACTTTATTTGTTTATTAACTCCTTTCAAACTTGACAAAGGCAACAAAGACTAGACTAGACTTCTGTTCTTACCTTTCACGAAAAACCCTAGACATTTATATATATATATATATATATATATATATAAAGTCTAGGGTTTCAACATGTGCTGCTTGTTGCACGTAGAATGTATTTTCAGAGCAATGGGTCTTTCGGAAAATTAGTGTTTGTTTTCGGTACAACAGGTTATTGGACAATATTTTCCATACAATGCGACTCTTTTTGGACTATTGGTGTTTCGAAACCATGTGTCTTTGGAACAATGGACAGTCCCCTTCTCATACCTAATAATGTTCGTCAAACACCGCAACGACTAGCTTATTTGCACTCGCTAATATATATATAAATGTTTGTCACGGAAAGGGGCTAGCTTGAATCTCAGTGGTAGAATGTTGCAGGCCTTGAAAAACAAGCTGGAGGAAAGTTGTCTACCCGTTTTGTTCTATAAGATCATCATGATCATACAGTGAACTATGGCCCCTCAGAAGTTTTCACTTCAGATGTTTGTGTCATTAAAAAGCTCCTGTGCAAATCACACCAATAAGACACGTTTGATTATGTAGTTTGATTATGTAGTTTTTAATACAATTTGTGCAAAAGATTGTCCACATTGTAACAGTGTATGTCATATCCTATTTTGCATAATAGAAGGATTCTATACTTCATTGTCCCGTTGGATTTGTTGAACACGTTGTTATAATTCAATTTGACTGACTTCTGATTTCAGTTTTTTTCTTTCTGAAAACTTAGAAAAACAAAAGTAACTGGAGAGGAGTAATCTCTCTTTTGAGAGCTGTGAAGGTTCGAACATTAACATGTTATGGAGTTGGTTATGAGCATTCAGAATTAAACTAAATAACTTTTAAGTTGTGTCAGACTTGGGTGTTTATATTGTGTTTATGCAACCTTAAATGTTTTAGGCAATCAGTTTTCTCAAATGGACCTAGTAGCCAGCTGTTGCAACTGGAATGTAATAATGTTTGAATGAATGTCTTTGAGTAGAGGTAAAGTTTGTGAGCCATAATATCTGTTTGCACAATTCATCATGTTGTGACTGCAAAGACATGCAACAGATAGAGTTATTGAAGAGGGATCGGAGGAAGTGTGATCCACACAGGAGGAGGCTTATACCTGTCGGACCATTCAGGACGGGGTTGAACCCTGTTGTCCAATGTCGTGGTCCACTGTACGTTGTACAACAACAAGCATATGGGCAGATTATGAGACAATGAGCCCGTGGGTAAAAAGGCCCCAACACCTCTCCTACATTGGAGCAAGACACAGAGACTTTATAGTTATTCAGTCTTGTTAAGAGTCTCTTTGTAGTTGTTAAGTCTCTTTTTAGTTGTTTTGTGTTTTATTGAAGCCGTTTAGAAATCTCTATCTTAGTTGCTTTGTGTCTCTTTGTGGTGATTTTTTGTCAGTAATTTCGAGTCTTTTTGTAGTTGTTTTGTGTCTCTTTGTAGACATACTGATTCTATTTGTTATTGACTTGAGTCTCTTTGTAATAATTTTGAGTCTCTTTGTTGTTTATGTGTGTATCTTTTAAGTGATTTTGAGTCTCCCTCTATTTTATTGGTGTCTCTCTGTATTCATTATGAGTTAATTTATGATTGCTTTGTGTCTCTTTGTAGTCATTTTGTGTCTCTTGAGGCTGTTATGAACTATTCTTATATTCGTTGTGAGTTTCTTAGTGTCTCTTTGCATCTGTTTTGCATCTCTTCGTAGTTTTTGTTGGTCTCTTTGTAGTCTTTTTGGGTCACTTTGTGTCTGTTCTGAGTCTCTTTGTAGACATTTTGAATCTCTTTGTTGTTGCTTTGACTCACATTTTCAGCCTATTTGTTGTTGATTTGTGTGTCTTTGTAGTGTTTTTTTGTCTCTTGTGGTTGCTCTAATTGGTTGTTTTCCTTCGGACGTGGTGGAATTTTGCAAATGCCTTTAAGGGAACCAAAACCAGGAAGAGGAACCTGATTTTTGCACAGATTTTATGTTTTTATGTCCTACTGTCAGGATAAGGTGACAGTTTGAGTTTATATATAACGAAAAGTGATTATGACAAAAGTTACCAACTGTAGCTTTAACTCTGTTACATGAATTATATCCGTATTGTCTTATCCTGAGTATTTGCTAGTAAAGTTTGGTGAACTGTACTGAAGCAGAGGGAAGGGATCAAGTGTGGGAGAGTGATCACAGGAGTCACACACACACACACACACACACACACACACACACACACACACACACACACACACAAACAAACACACACACACACACACACACACACACACACACACACACACACACACACACACCTCCCTCTCTCTCTCTCTCTCTCTCTCTCTCGCTCTAATGAACAAACTCTCAGCTCTCACCCCTCATAGCTCAAACACTTCATCCCCTTCCCTCCCCTCCACTCTCTCTCCTCACCCTCTTTCTCTCCGGCAGTCTCTCGTCCCTCCCACTCGCTAGCCCTCCCTCCCTCCGCTCTCTCCTCCCTCCTCCTCAGAGGAGCAGCTCTGTCTCTCTCTGCACTTGTCTTCCCAGTCAAGGAGAAACTAATTGGAGGAAAGAATAGAAGAAAGGAGCTGTTGGAAAACTAAACGAACCAAAAACTTTACTTCTCTACAGCATGCCACAGAAAGGTAAGCTCGCTCTCTCTTTTCTCTCTCTCTCCCCTCTCTCTCTCCCCCTCTATCCCTCTCATCTCTCTCCCTTCTCTCTCTCTCTCTCTCTCTCTCTCTCTCTCTCTCCATCAGTCTGATGATGGACTTATAAAAAAGTGTATATAGCAGATAAGGACAAGATGAAGATGGATGAATTTGGAACCTGAACTGAGAAAGAAAGCGAAGACATCATTGTTTGTGGTCTAAAGTTTAAAAAGAACAAAAGAGAGAAGACATTTTTTTAAAGAAAGATTAAGAAATTAAAATATTACAACTGGACAATTCTACAGCTTTAAGAGCAGATGATCAACAGGAAAAGATGAGCAGAAAAGCAATACATGTTTAAGGGATACGGCGACAAAAAAAGTGTTTTATGAAAGTTAGTTTTCCAATCACTGCCTCTGCCTCTTTGGTGGCAGAAAAAATATTTGTGAATCAACCGTTCAAACATCCAAAGAGAGAGAAAGTAGAAGAAATGTGGATTCCTTTTGAAATGATTGGATGTGTAAATGATTTATCACGTCTAACATCTGTATTGATTTATTATAATAATAATAATAATAATAATAATAATAATAATAATAATAATAATAATATCTGGTCAAATTAACAGATGCTTGTGTTGCAGGAGTTGATATTGAATCACGGAGTCCAGCTTTAATAAAAAGAAAAAGTTCATTCATGACACGCTACTCAACATGTGTTGTCCAATACCTTGCCATGACATTCAGACATAAAGATGCCGATGGTCGAGTTAATACACGTTCAGCTGAAGCCTAACTGCCTCCTGCTCCGGGCCGGACCGCAGAGCTCGGTTCTGGGTTTATATCCGCACATCGCGCGGTCTTACACGGACACAACTCTGGCAAAAACAAAACAACAAACTCCCTGTCGCTTTGACGCTCGCGCCGAGAGCGCGTGGTGCTGCCGCCCGCTCGGCACCACGCTTCTCCGTCAGCGCACGCGGTGTGGATTAATCATAAACTCAGATTGTCTCCTGGATTATGAAGGCTGGTCGGCAGCAGAGAGATGCTTGAGATCCCCCCGAACACACCGGGTTAGAAAGAGGAGGAAGACAAGTGTACGTGCGCGTGCGTGTACGCATGAGCCGTTGGAAGTCCTCGTTTATTGCGATGTCCCCTCCTAAATACCTAAACGCAGCGTGTAATATTCCCGTGTCATGGTTCTGTGAGTCCAGAAATTATTTTTGAGAAATAAGTAAATGGTTGGGTTATTGCCCCTTTGGAAATGTTATTGAACCTCATTTAACAATCTCATTTTGACGATATGTATTTCACCTTTCATTTGTATATCGACCTTTAACCATTTCTGTCATCTACCCTGACTTTATTTCACACCTCTCAGGCCTCATTTATTTTCTTGGACCTCATATGTACATGACTGACTTCACATTCAAGTTATAGCACTAATTACATAACGTTTAAACATACACTAAAGAGATGGCTTAAAGCAAACCAAACCTGCAATTACAAGTAGTTACACTACCTCATCTCTGGCACTGCCATTATATACTCTCTTTATTTTTCAAATTTGCTACTTTTGTAATGTATTTATGTTTTTTATTGTATTGTATAATATAGTGTTGTATTGTGCTGTACAGTGTTTGCTGTAGCATTGTACTGATGATATTAGGCCATTAAATTATAATAACCAGCCCAGAACTAGACAAAAAATTGCTCTTTAGCTAGATCTGGCACATTTTAACTAAGGTGAAAACTGAAGAGTTAATTAATGTGCACTATCCCTGGTAAATAAATAAATAAAATAAACATTTTCCATATAGCCATGAAATCAGTGGATCAACGTCAAGTGAACACTCTTCTTAAACTCAAATATTCTGGACCAGGATCTCAGTTTCTGGACAGTGACTGACAGATTTATTTTAAAGGATTAAGCCTACGGCTACAAACGCAGGAAGTAATACCCATTTAAAAACAAAAGGTGAGGTAACAAGGCCGCTAACTCTTACAACTGTAAATCAATAATATGGTAAAATAAAACAAGTGAACCCATGTTTATCTCACCTAGATAAGATAAGAACTTTATAAAGACACCCACATATATCATATTTAATTCTGTATGTGAGGGGAAAATGTAGCTCTATCTGACCCGAACACCAAAGGGTCAAAGTACAGCCTCTTTATTTATCTGTAGCTCGTAAAGAGCACCACGTCGTTTTTTATTGTGACCTAAAAAAAGGGCCTAGGTAAGAATATGTTTCTCTTTAATTAATACTTAGACCATCCTTGGCGGTATCTGGTCATATACCCTCACCAGTTCAAACATCCAATGAAGGCCTCTCACTTTTGTTTTGAGTTGGAGTTCATGGAGGCCTAAAGGCCTTAATGTTTACATCACAACTCTCACAGCATAGAAAGAAAAGACAGAACACATGAAGACATTCGAGTTGGAGTCACATTAAAAAAATCCTTCATCATAGTAAAAGAGGTTATGACTATGAATATCATTGCTATATGCCGACAATACATTCTGTTTCAAGTTGGCGGGGGCTTTTTAAAATCCCAAATACAAGACGATAAAGTGCGTCTTAATTGATGATCTAATTAAGTCGGCGGTTAATTAACGTCTTAATTAAATCGAATCCAATTAACTGCATGATTAATCAGGTCGGAAGTGAATTTATCCACTGTGTGAATCTGGAACATTTTGTGTGTGTGTGTGTGTGTGTGTGTGTGTGTGTGTGTGTGTGTGTGTGTGTGTGTGTGTGTGTGTGTGTGTGTGTGTGTGTGTTAGTGTCAGAGGGACGGGAGCGCGCTGCCCCCATATGTTCCGAAGGAAACGCGAGATGTGCATGAACGCACCTGAGCCGTTTTATTAACGCCGGTAGTGAGCGGGGCAGCCTAACCAACGAGCATTTTTATATGTCATCATACAATAATCACTATTTGTTGTTTTTATTTTTAAATTTCTAATTCTAGGCTTTTTGATCATTTTTAAAGTGTCATTAGAAGCTGCATTGGCTGAATACAGAAGGTATTTAACTATGGACACTAAAATACTAAATGATATGAAATACATCATTACAGGTTAATTTGTTATTTGTTGGCTGCTATTTTGTATCACGTCACCATCCTTTAACACAGCTTAAAAACTATTTCATATTATCTAAACACAGACTCACCTAATAGAATCTGATGCTCCAAAATTGTCCAGTTTCTTGGCTGCTTTCTGAAATAAATCTGATCCAAGAGCAGCACACACAGCTCGACTTTGATCCACTGAGGGTCAAATTAACCTAATTTCATTTTTTTATGGAAGTTGTTTTGTTTCCTCATTTCAAGGGAAGTTGGTCCAGTCCATCGCCGTTGCAACAAAAGTTGTCAGGAACTTGCTTCTCTAATGGCGCAAAACACAGCGGACACAAAGCCTAAACGCGCCATGTGAACGGGCGCATTCAATACACAAAACACAACAAATATAAGAGATTAACAGAACACTTATATTCAGTTCAATACGACTTTATCTATCCCGGTAAAGGTAATTTTATAACGTATTTTAGTTTTTGTCTACCCACCTTTAGATGTCAAAACTGCTTCATATTTGAACGGTTTGGATAACGCCTGCAAACCACAAAAAAATATAATTATTTGTTTTGTGACGTTTATTAAGTATTGACAAAACGGGTGATATTGCCGTGGTGTTCCAAAATCCCGTTAAATATTTTGTATATAGATATATAGCATAAATGTGGCCTCTACTTAGGCCTATTACAGCCCGTGTCCCGTTACTTGTGTGTAGGAATTAAATATTATTATAATGTTTACATTGTTTTGTCATTACCATTGTTTTATTTTTTTTACTATATGTTTTTATTATTCTGAACATGTGGTTGGATAACTTCCGTGCTTTTAGAGTCGGCTACATCAGCAGCAGTGTTGGCCGGAGCTCCGCGCGCCTCTCCCGGCTCCTTTCTGCTCATATCAGCGCGCTGAATGCGGCTGAATGAAACTTTTATATTGTCATCGGCGTGTTGAACAGAACCCCCTTTATGCGGGCTGTGCTGCTCAAATTGGGCTCCCCGCCGCGGTTTTGTGTCGCAGATTTTTTTTTTTTTTTTAACGAGCCGCAACTAACGAGGCAGCGACACCAAAAAAACCCCGTCGCCGCACAAAGCCCCGGCGGGTATTTACCGAGCAGAGCCGCGGCTCCGCTCCTCCGGCTCTTTGTCTCCTTTCACAGGGAGAAAGGCGCCGAGTTACAGCGGGGACAAGGTGCCTATAGCCGGGCTGTGTGTGTGTGTGTGTGTGTGTGTGTGTGTGTGTGTGTGTGTGTGTGTGTGTTAGTGTGTATGTGTGGAGCCGCTTCACGTTCATTATGCAGGTTGTTGATGACAAGAGCTTCAGAAAAGTAGTTGCTTTGAAGCCTTTATTGGAGAGCTTTTTTTTGAAGCCAACCCTAACAGGGCTCTGGGTTTCAGTATTGGGATGCAGCAGAATGAATGTCATGTGCTTTCTGCGCGCTCTAATGACAACAGATAGTTAAACTGGTCATCTTGGTAGTCCAACCATCCTTTCACATCAGTGCCCTTTATTTTTTTTGTGATAATGGACAGTTATTTATTGGTGAACAATGATCTACTATCTTTCTATCATGATTTATTTAACATGTGCATTTATAGACAGGAAACTTAAGGTCCTTGCCCGGAACTGAACACGAGGTCACAAACGGTTATTATCACTCATTCTGCAATCCTTCAGATAAAGACCCAATTATTTTTATTTTGTCATGCTATTATTCGATTTCAATATCAGTGAGTAGTGACTCCGATGTCCTTATTTTTTTTTTTATATCTGGCAAATTTGCGACGCTCCAAGTTCAGAATTCAATAAATAAATAGGACTATATTAAATAACTAATAATATATACAAATACAGACAAAATAAGTAAAATAACCATTGCAAAAGTGTTATTCATTTATTATCAATTCATTTATTTTTATTTTCTCCAAATGTTCTTGTCACAAATCCTGGTATTATGGCACCTTTTTAACCCTAATGATGATCCCACTAATCATAAAGTAAGACTTGATCTATCAAATACAAGGGCAAAAGGGCAGAATCAGCTATGCGTTTGCCTGTTGGATGAAACAGGATGAAATATCATTCCTTAATAATAAAAAATGTCATGTTTATGGGTTCATTTGTCCTTTGTTTTGTATTTCTTCATGTGTGTTTCATTTAACTTCCATTATTCAGGCTTTGGACTTCTTCCTTTGGCCTTAACAGCAACAAGTATATGTGATCTGGAATTATATCTGCTAAAAACTTTGGGTGTGATCTGACTTTTGCCCCCTAATATAATCTGTAATAAATGTACTTGAAACATACGCTACTTTATTTTCCTATAGAGTACAACAGCTGGCCCCTAAATGCTGTCAGGCCAAAATCAGATATATTCTTATACAGCATTGATATGCCCGGCCCTGTCTCATAAAACTACACACATCCTATACAACAAATCTCATATATTTTGTTGTGGATAACGTTTGCTTTTGACGTATCACAAAAACCTATCAAATTAGTCTGAGGTTGGTGGACAGGAAAAAAAAAAAGAAAGGTTTTTGTCCAGTAGAGTTTACTTTTCATTTCCCAAATTAACTCAAAGGATGAACACAAAGTACTTTTGTTGCTGAACACAACCAAGTAGTTTTGTAGCATTTTTTGTTTTATTTCAATTGAATATGTAAACCACGTGTTTCAAACTGCAAACCGTAAACTGGAATATTTTTTACATTTTTTAGGAGACAGGGTTGTGAGTATATTCAACATGCAGGCATGAAATGGTTCAGCAACACACAGAAACAGATTCCGACCGACAGAAAAACAAACACGAGAAGAAAGAAATGTAGAGAGCCTTCCTTCTGCAGAAGCTTCAGCTTTGTCTGATAAACACATAGCTTGTATTTCAAAGTCAGACACTAATGTCTTTAAGAGAAACAATAAAAATGTCCAGATCTGTACAATAAGAGACAGAAATGTGAGTCCAATCTTCAGTGTGTAGTAGCAACGTTTATGTTGGATGTGTGAGAGCTAGACTCCCAGAGTGGGACTTAAGTCTTTCCTCATAACTTTATGGACATTAGCATACATTAGCATATGAACCAATCACAGGGCGGCTTGGCATTTGGCCATTCTGTCCAGACAGTGTCTGAGGTTTAATGTTGTGTGTGTTTCAAGAATCCACCTGTGGAGATTGGAGAGGATGCTCTCTCTTCCTTTACTCCGATTCAGTGTGGTCTATGGAGAGACAGGTGTGTGTGGTAAACTGTCTATTCATGTGCTGAATATTATAACACAGTCACATATCATTTCTCTCTCTGTGCAGATTTCAGGAGTCAAACGAGCTGGGAGACTGGTGTAGCCTCCATGATGCAAAACAGTGAGTTATACCACAAACGTTTTTTATGCTTTTGATGTTTCTGTATCTTTAGGTGCTTTGAATAATCATATGAAACTGTGTTTTAATAGTAAATGAATTATATAAGCCTACAAATACAAGCATATTCCTTTTATACACCAACCCACTTTTAGATATTCCATCTGGAAACTACTCCTAGTGGCCAAATAAAAATCAACCCTCACCAAAAACAACAAAGTGCTGGATTGGAATTCGTGAAAACAAAATTGAATGCAACCAACAGCATAGCTTCACTAGCAACATCCAAAACTGGAACCAATTACTTATTCAGTTTCTGATCATTTCAGCCATCTGAAGTTCTAGTTAGTAATGTTTTCTGGTGCTGTTAAATATCTCTTAATATGGACCAATTCTGGTTTGTCACATCTTGGGTCTTAGATGCTTATTTGGACGCTTCATGGACGACATTACATACAGTATTATTTCAAAATAACTTCCAACAAAATAACAAAGTTACTACTAGGAAATTTTAACTGGTTGTGAATCAGTTTTAGTTTAATCCTTATCCTCTATATGACCTCCATCAGTAAAGGAGACCATCAGCGAGAAGATTGTCTATTGCTTTATCGTTATTCTTAATGCTTGTGATCGGTGCCACTAAGTCGGATACCGTGCAAAATCAGACGAAATTACCCAGGTTCATCCGAAACTCCTTTGGCTCAGACTCCAGCGGGCCTCTAGCAGAGACCAGCCCACTGCAGACAGACCCAGATCGGAGCTCTGGTGGGAGGAGGAGAAGCTCTGCGCCCGTCAACAGGAGCAGAGCTTCTCCTCTCTGCTCCTCTGGTCCCTGCTGGGAGCCAACACCTACACCACGCTGCTGGACACAGGGGCCACCAAAATAATCCCTTAGTAAAAGTTCCTCATAGTAACATTAAATTAAATTACTGATTGGCCCTTTGAATAGCATTGTGAATCATAAATAGTTAAGAAAATATCTGGGCTGTTTAAAACCTTTTGAGTGGTCTGACAATGAACTCCACCTGATTTCTTCTTTCTTACTGCGGGACAAGAGGTCCACGCTGTCTGCAGTGAAGGTGTGTGGATTATTTCTCTCTCTGTGTGTGTGCTTGTTTCTTTGTCCTGCATCTCTCCTGTGACCGGTGTCAGCCCCGCACTACACTGCTTCTACATTTTGCCTTCATAGATGGTGTTGCTCAACAATTTTGGCCCCGGTTTCCGTTTGGCAGTATCGTCAGGTTAATTGTCTGACTATTATCATGTCACCTCCACTTTAATCAATTCTAATTCCAATATAGTGAAAATAAAGCAGCTGAAGGTTGTTGAGGTGTAACTGAAGGTGAACACCAATATTAATTTGCTAAGATCATTAGTGAGTGAAGCACAGGTTACATTAGTAATTGATTGGAATGAGAGTGGGTTCAGTCAGTCTGCAGCCTGCTCTGTTCAGCATTTTAACTCTCTTTTACTATGAATCAGTCTGTGCATGTGTGTGTGTGTGCAGCATGTGTAAGAGAGTGAGCCTCTAGCTGACATGACTACAGACTAACTGGTGAAACAAGAGCAGAAGAATGTATTTTCCCAGTATTGTGTAGGCTTGAATTATACCAAGCCCAGTCACCAGGAAAAAGTGTTGGCATTGGTCCTTTTCTTCAAATCAGTGATACGTTGAATGTCGCTGTTTTTGCATTCAGTCAGGGAAAGTGATGTAGTATATCAATAGCTGGTATAATGATGAGTATAACAAGTGACAAAGTCTACTTAGAGTGGATGGGAGGAGTGGTGGATGGGACCAACAAACACTTTCACCAAGGAGACCGCTGTTCGTGTCCCATGTGAAACCAAAAGTAAATGTTGACTTTACACCTGGCACTGTTACATTTTGTTACAAAGTACACTAAGGGGTGGTTTGTCAGTTATTCATGCCAGTTATGTTGTTTCGCATGTTATTTAATGTCATTACGTCTGTAATGTAACAATACGTAACAAAGCACGCCAAGGGTGGTTGTTATTTATTTATGCTAGTTTGTTTGTTACGCTTGTTACTTAACATTGTTACGTTTGTTACGTAATGTTATTACAAGAAAGTTCGCTATTGGCAGTTTTTTTTATATATGCTAGTAAAATTGTAACATGTGTCACTTAAAGTTGTCAGTGAAAATGTCTTTATTTCAGGAAAGGAAAACACAAAATTCAGGCGCCAGGTCACTATTCAAAATATAATGGAATATAATTCTATAATTCTATATTGCTTACAAATATTATTCCCCTGTAGATCATCTTAAGTGAGCTGAGTCAACACACGTAGCCATGATTTGCTCCTCCTTCCCTGCCTCTTTTGCGTCTTCAACCTCATCATACGTTCATTCATTTGAATTCATAAATCCTATGGATTTTAATAGCACATATGTGTTTTAGGAAGATTTCTGTTCATGTTTAAAACCTTCTGAACAGTAGCAACATGTCACACATATCTGTGTTCTCTGAGAAATCGAGAATAAAGTCGGAGTACTAGAAAAGTTGTAATTGAATGAGAATAAAGTCATAATATTTCAAGAAATATTGAGGAAATATTGATAAAAGGAGGAGTTAGATGATCAGAGAGAATGCTAGTGTCAATGCATGTTGATTCATTAGTAAACAAAAAATTCTGATTTATCCAACTTACTGAGACTTCCTCTGAGATCAGTGGGTTGGAATCATATGTCATTGTGACATGTCGATGCGGGTAACACATTTAATTAAATTTTAAAAGCTTGCTAACTCGTCCAGATGGCTGTGGCAAAATGATGCTGCCGTTGCCAACATACGCAGCATATTTCTGATGCTGGCTGTAAAAGGCTGTATTATTCCGATGTTAACCAAGTGTTTATTATTGTAACCATATTCCTATTTTAACCTAGTTTACTTAACCTAGCTAAATCCTGTTTTGTGCCAACCAAACCTTAATCATAGTATCAAGTCATAAAACTGGTTTGTTTTGCGAAAGTGATTTGCAGCAGTTTTTGAAGGCACAGAATAATGATGTCGTCCTGCAGATCACATCAGATCGTTCTGGAGATTATGTGAAAACGATGCATTATGCTGTTTAATGTGGAGAAAACAGTACACGGTTAAAGTGAAAGTTAATTGAAGTCAGGTTCAGTGTGAATGAGCTGATTTAAAGTGAAAGCTGCTGAGCTACTCCCAGGGGCCTGCTATGCTCTCTCTGAGTGTGTGTGTGTATGTGTGTGTCACAGGGGGACCACAGCCAAATTGACTCCATATGTCTATTAATTGTGTGTCAGCAGAGGAAAAGCCCGGGTGTGTTCCTCTGGGAAATGACATCGTGATTAACATTTCTACAGCGAAGCGATCGACCCCTGAACGCAGGGAGTGAACGCGATGTGAGGCAGCATGAGGGAGAGTTAGAGGGGGAAATTATCACAAAGTAAAAACAGCCAGCTTTGACGCGGGCCACGACTCTTTTTTAATTTAATTAGCCAGAGGAGAAGTTCAAAGCTATGACGGTGTGAGGTGGATTGGAAGGTGTGTTCCAGGTTTTCCATCTGTTTTGTTTTTTGCTCTTCTTCGATGGAGGAGGGGGTGAGGGTCATAAAGACTTTCCCCTTGCCTCTCCCCTCTGTCCTCTACATGGATGGGAATAAATATAATAGATTAAACTTAGCTCAGTTTTTACTGCTTTTACTAACGGCGTCTGTTTTTATGAAGGAACACTCTCTCTCTCTGTCACTGTTTTATTTGTGCGTACGCCTGAAAGGATGTCCTCCGCCTCCTGTGTCTCTCCTTACCACTTTGAAAACACATGAGGCATTTACATAAAAACTGTGCAAACTAGAAAAATGGATTTATTCATATTGTATCGTGCCTTACCTTAGTGGATCATAACATTTCAGGTATAGAATTAATCTGCAGATGCTATAGTTCAAAATGAGACAAAAAAACATTAAGGATGTCAGCATGTGAGCCAAGACAAAGGCCATGATGTGGCCTGTAACAAACTAGGTGAGACTTTTTTTAACCAAGCCGATTGCCAGAACCTTTTTCTACTGAAGCAGTGCCTGGCGACCCTTACCGGCTGGTTAAGAGGAGTCAGCACTCAATGACTGTATAATACAGCCAATTGAATACGTTTTTCAAAACATGTAAATCACCGAACCCAGAAGAGGTCTCTGAGCATACCTTCATAAATGAGCACCAAAAATATTAGGCCGATGGGTCCAGCAGAATGTAAGATTAGTTGTGGACAGACATACGGAGAGACACATCGAACACGCACGTGACAGAACGCATGATCTTCCCATGCAGCAATTTGATAGCCTTAAACAAAGTATATGTTGTGTGTCAGCACAAGTGAGATTTTCTCATCCAACATCCCTCGTTTGTCACCGCTGTTGCTTCTACCGCCCCTGTGCTTTAGGGTTTGGTTTGGTTTTGGTTAGGGAACAATCATAGTTGGAAACAAGCAGCTGTCTCCCATGTTCAGATCACTTGCTCTGTTGACCATCTACAGAAACTTCTGTGCAGTCATGTTTATGGTGCTACAACACCACACTACTTCCACATTTATCCTTAACCATCATATTTCATTGCCTTTAGAGATGGTCTGTCAGTAACATAAACACAGGTCACATTTAGGTATTTGAACAAGAAGTAATGCTGTCAATTTTCATGGGAGGACAGTCTCAAAGAAAGGCACTCCTTGCCTGCAGGTAACTGTGGGCACTGAAACTAAAGAACATGTCCAGATTAAACAAAGTCAACCATGCATTAATGATGTCGGACAATGAGCGGACAACGTTCCTTCTTGTTTTTGGTTAGTGTCCATCATGTTTAAGTGTTTTTATTGCTGCCTATGTGTTATCAAAGTGGTGAAGATTAATATAAGCTCCATTCAACTCCAGTATGACTGTAGTGGCCAGTCTCGGCGGGGGACAAACTATTTTTTACCTTGCAAAAATGTCTTTTATGTCCATCACCATTTCTTGATTCTAGTCTTATTATTTTAGTTCCTGTCAGAAAATAAAGACACCCACTTCTGGAAAAAGCCGATGTCTTTATGAAACAAGATAAAGAACACAAAGAAATATTGTTTTTAAAGAATTTAATGTTTTAGGACAGAAATGTCTTGACGAACATGATACATTTTTGCAGTGATTCCCACCCTGCTTGTATATAATTCTTTAGAAATACATTGTTCTTATTTATATATGTGGTAGTCATCTTTCTGATGATGACTGAACTGAACGTTTATAGTGAAACCCCTTTTGATCTTTTGATTTACAGCAGCCCCACTTCACTGCTCTCACTACGTGCGTGTGCGTGTGTGTGTGTGTCTGTGTGTATGATTTATTAATGTCCCGTTGAGAGGTTTATAAATCTGCAATATGCTTTCCCCCACAGAGCCATTAACAGACAATAGACAATTGATTCAGTGTAAATCCCTACTTAACCTGCACTGTGTCACAGAACAGACTGTGGTCTGCTGCTGCTGAGAGAAACATGTCAGACCTGCAACATGTTGATCAGTAAACAGAGCGCTTTAAGCTCTACAGAGAAACCTAACGACACGCTGGTCTGCAGCTCCATGCCTGTCACTTTCAACTATTTTCGTCTCCCTCCGCATTGAAGCTGGAAATTTAGCTGCAGTGCTTAACGAACAGAATTTAATAATTAAAGCTTAAGCATAAAAGGACAGTGCTGTTGTTGTCTTTGCCTTTTGACTTTGAGGGGCTGCAATTCCCTGGTAGTTCCTTAAAAATACAATTTCATATGAGGTACAGTAAAATGAATTTTTGATTCAGTCCCAAATTTTCTTTTCAGATCAAATTCAATGGTTTAATCATCAGTTTTATGTAGTTATATAGTGACATATATATTTAAATGCACAGGTTAATCCCCCCTTAAAAAATACAGATAAACATCGTAATTTTGGATGAAAAGGGGTAAATTAAGTCACGTATGACATCAGCATAGACAGGGGTCAGTCCTCTCAGGGGGGTGGGCCAATGGCATCAAAGCATCACTTAACACTGTTGTAATACCCAATGATGGGTTTCTGAATGTGCCCAGGGGCCCAAAGTGTTAGATTGATTACAATAAGACACAAAGAAACTATAAAAAGAAGAAATACGACTACAAAAAGAAACAAAATGACTACAAAGACACACAAAACCAAAGAGAGATGCATGAGAACTACAAAAAGTCATAAAAAAAAGGGAGTTTTTGCATGCCTGATCCGAGAGGCCCATTGTCTCATAAACCACCCATGGTATTAACTAATTTAATGTTATGTTTTAACATACTTTTCACATCTCTAGAAACCAGATTTGAACATTTTTAAATGCTAAAATCTAGCATGTTCTGTAAAGAAGAAAATATCTTCGTAAGAATACATGAGAAACTACATGTTTGTGGCTTCAGATACTCTCTTCATGTCCTCTAACCTGTGTTCCTTGCTGTATGCCCCCCCCCCCCATCCTCCGTATGTGCCTGATCAGTGTGGCATTTCAGTTCATTGTAGTTAGACTTCACTTTTCATTACCACTTTAGTTGCTTCATTATTTTTTCTATAGAGCAGTAAACACATTGCTGAAAACCTTTTTTTTTCTACTATGTGTGTGTGTGTGTAGGTCACAGTGGAATAAACCAGCTGGGAGGTGTGTTTGTGAATGGGAGACCTTTACCTGATTCTACCAGGCAGAAGATAGTGGAGCTGGCACACAGTGGGGCTCGACCTTGTGACATATCCAGAATACTGCAGGTAATTTCGTCATGCTTAGAGTTGATACTCTCAGAAGCGGCACTAACAGTGGTAGTGGATACTGGACCTACGGATGGGTGACCCAAAAAAAACATGCAGTAGAAATGTTGCAATGGGTTAGAAGTTAGGGGTATAGCATCCAGGTGCAAGTCTTATGTCAATCACCTCCCAGGAAAAATGACAGCTTCAGTCATTTCCTGGATTGTCTACATGGTGTCTACAGTCATAACAAACAAGGAACTAAGAAGGAGGTGGTGTGACGTTGTATTCCTTGTAGTAAAGGAGGGTCGGGTGGATGATTGGGTTAACAAAGCATCTGACATTGACATTGGACACCACTGCCCGTTTCCTGGTTCCTACAACCACCACCGAGTCAACTGATTTAGCATTGCTATTCAATAACATTGTTGGACTCAATGGAAAGTTTGGCAAAAAAAACTATCAAAATAAATGCAGCAGAACCAGAGAGATTATCTTTTATTCTACTCCTTCCCCTTCTTGTCAAACCTAGCTTTGAACAAACAGTTCTGTGGGGAATTCAGGTGTTACTATGAATCCCACTGCTTTTCTAGGCAAGACCTGGGTAGCATTTAAGTGCTCTGATTGTCCATGCTCACCCAGGTACCGGTAACCTGATTAGTTCAGGTCCGATGGCCTGAGTGATGGGCTATCCTGACCCTAACTAGTTATGCCAATGCCTGACCTTAACCATCCTCTGCCTCAACCAGCTACGCAGGTCTTGCCAATAAATGCAGTGGGATTCATGATCACGTTGGGAATCTGGGATGTTATGCTAGTAGCAGCTAATGTCAGATGGAGCCTCTGGACTCCAAGCGAGATGAGCAGCGTCCTGCAGATGTCTGGTCAGCCCACTTCTTTCTCACTCCACACCCCCAGATTTTTTTATTCTCAAACTTGTACACTTCAGCCTCAAACAAACGCTGACTCAGGTGACATCACTTGAGGCAATTTATCAGATTTTGCGTTGCTCCCTAGAAATGCTTAAGGCTTCATGCAACTTTTTCACACATTCAGTAGGACTCTTCAACACCTGTATACACATGTTGAGGTGTTTAATTGGTTCTTCTTCAACCATTGCCATGATCATTCCTCAGATCAATCTACCAAACAGAAACTTTTTGGATACCAATATCAATTTTTGCCCCAGATATGAATAACATGTTTGATGTGTGCTTTTTTTGTGTCCAGGTGTCTAACGGCTGTGTGAGTAAGATCTTGGGCCGGTATTACGAGACAGGTTCGATCCGTCCTCGGGCCATAGGAGGGAGTAAACCCAGGGTGGCCACTCCAGAGGTGGTGGGGAAAATTGCTCATTACAAGAGGGAGTGCCCGTCCATTTTCGCCTGGGAGATCAGAGACCGACTGCTGGCAGAGGGAGTCTGCACCAACGACAATATACCCAGTGTAAGACCCCTCCGTTCTTCAGCCAAGTCATGTCAGTCAGAGGTTGGTGCAAGGAAAGCTAGACTATAGAAAAACCTTGTACATAATAGCTGATGTATTTGTTATTGTACTATATATAGCAGGTTGCTGGTTGGATTGGTACTATTTTTTTGAGTAGACAGATGATGGCTTAGAAAAAACGTATTTAAATTCCCAGTACAACAGAAGTTAGAGTGTCTTTAGCTTCTGTTCTGTGAGTATTCCCAAATGAACCTGAATATTTGAGCGTTGTACAGTTACAAGAAGGATTAAAATCAAATCCTTCACATTTGATTGGAACCTAAAAAGTGGGCGGGCTTGATTGATGGATGAGAGTTATGATATAGGTTGATTTGGTTGGTAGTTGTTTTTGTAAGCACACGTCATATTTGGTTTGACAGTAACAAAAGATGATTGGATTTTAAATATAAAATTTGAACAAATTTATTTTTTGCTTATATTGTTAAATATGACCGGATTTGTGATCCCAAAAGGGTTAAAAAGGCATTTTTTCATTTCATCTTGACTTAAAAATTGCATTTCACCAATGAATTATATAAATATATTTTTTATATTCTTCCGCGTGAAACAAATAATGCCTTTGTTACATCTCTACACACAGGTTTAAATTTCTGTACGTGGAACAGTTGCCCAACCTTTATTAATTCAATTCATGAATGGATATGGACTTAAGAAAGTAAAAAGAAGCAAAAAAGGCCAGTAAACCCTTTCAAATAGTGATGGCTGGTACAAAAGGACAAATGTCACTAGGATACTTTCACAACTAAGTAATGCGACGAGATAAACAGAGTATCCAGCTAACTGAAAGACACTAACATGACTGATGTTCTGTAGTGGTTCTGTAAATGGACATGACGAGGCCGGCTGATAGTTGACTATGGGTCATTTTTTGACAATGTTTGGTTCCTAAGTTTCTGACCACCAATGCCTTACATATGAAACAAAATAGTTGCTCTAATGTTATCACGTTTCGGCACTCATCACCAGGTTTCATCAATAAATCGAGTGCTCAGGAACCTGGCCAGTGATAAGCAGCAAATGGGCACAGTGGGAGCTGAAGGGATGTTTGACAAACTCAAGATGCTCAATGGACAAACCACCTGGGGAGGACGCTCAGGGTGGTACGCTGGGACTACACTCACTAACACTGGTAAGACACTAACTCCACTACTACTACTACTACTACTACAGTACTGATGGAGGCTTGGTGGAGCAGAGGTGAGGGCTTGGTGTGAGCGTGGCAGATTAGAGATGTGCCAGAAATACCAAGGGGCCAGAAATATGAGCTAACCACAATGGCTGAAACAATGACCTGGCACCGGATGAGAGAAGAGCTGCAGCTGTTCTCATACAGCTTTTGTAGCTACACCTACAAAAACACGCTGTAATTCATAAATATCAATATCAAATACCAATATATCAATGTGTTAGCCACAAAATCCTGATCGAGCTGTTATAAAGACCACAAACACCCACATAGGACGGGCACCAGGGGAGGAGAGGTGGATGAGTCAAACAACAACTAGTCTACCCCGCGTGAAACGAGAAGCCAACAGTAAATCATTTTACCAAAACATGATCTTTTCCTCAAAGTAGTTTTGTTGCTCAAACCTAACTGTTTCCTGCTCTCTTTCTACCCTTAACTAAATGGTTTTGTTGCTAAACCCTACTATGTATTTTGTGTTCTTTTTCTTACCCTAAGTAAGCTGTTTCCTGTGAAGAATTTATATTTAAAAGACTGTATGCATTTAATGAGCAGAAACTGACACGTGCTGGCCATTCTTACAAAAATGTACAAAAAATGAGGAGTAGCTTTTTTGTGAGATATCATACGAACCGTTGCATGAAGACAGGCTGAGAGCTGGGGTTGAAATGTGATGAGCTTATTGCTGGCAGGTGTGTGCAGAGCAGGGAGCAGGGAGAGGTGAGGAGCTTGTTGAAGGCAGGTGAACAGGGACCCCAGTAGACATCAGGACAGGAGCTACACACACACAGAACACAGAGAGGGACCAACCTGGGACATTGCAGGAGAGGGAAAGACAGAGAAACACAAGGGACCCCATTTGGGGGCAAGGCAGTGACACTTGACATAAAGAAGGTTGAGAACCATTATCTCCAAGCCCAGCAAACCTCATACGCCACTCAGTTGTCATGAGAAGACAACAGGGCCAACTCCGTCCCCTGCATTTGAAAGTTCCTAAAATAATTCCTAGAAAGTGGCCCTTCAGTTAACATTATTTTGCCTTTGTATATTATTTTCTTGATCATGATGTTGAAATGAAAAACCTTAAAGAGATTATTCACCATATTTGAAAGGGAAACAAGGCATATCTCGTTGTGTGTTAGTCATTCCGCTCATTTCTCTTTTTTTTCAAGGCTTAAACCAGTTGGACTCTCTAATGTGGAATCAATTTCCCCCATTAAAAATCTACGTTATTTTTAAAAGCAGCACAGGACACATCTTTGTTTGTCAACAATGGATTATTACGATAACAATGTAGTGATCCCCTTCTTACTCAGTCACACACGTTTAATGTATTAGTGTCTCTATTACTGACTGTGACTGCAGACTACATAAATCAGATTTGACCCGTTGCACCATGCATTCAATTATTTTCAAAATTCACATTATACGGGACAGAGGAAGCATTGTATAGAGTTGATATAAGCAGCTCCTTCTGAGTTTGTGTAGCTGAGGGCCCCATTTGCTGTATTGAGGAGGCTCATATGCTGCTGCTCCTCCTCCAGCACCCTGGGATTACAACAGAGAAACAAAGTCATGCTATACTACCACGGCTGCTGCCCCCCATCCGTCTACAGCATGTTTGTGCCTGTGTGTGTGTTTGTGTGTGTGTGAGTAGGGGAGGGAGGAGGGGGGCGTCTGCTCTCATTTGTGTCTCTTTCTGCCTGACTGACTGTGACACTGAGCAATGGCTTCATTCTGTTTTGCAGTCTCCGTCTGCTGGGGATAATGAATAATTAGGCTAGCACCACAAATAACACGAGTTCCACAGGGAGCTAGAGTCGAGCTCCCGTCTGCTCAGGGATCTCATGTTGGAGATCTCCACTCTGGATTGCCCTGTGCCTTCTCTCGTCTTTGCATGGGACATATTTTATTGTCTACACTGATCAAGGCCTGGGTTTGAGTGAAGTACTGCAGCCATTGATTTAGTTGGTATTGCTAACCTGCTAGAGCAGTGTTTCACAAAACTTTTTTTCTGGATACCCATTTTTTTTTTTTCAGCATTAAGTCAGCATTATCTTTACACAGTGAGAGGAACGAATTTGTGCCTAAATTAACGTTCATCATAATATATTATCTTGTAAAAGTAAACAAGCCATTTCAAGAGATGTTTTGTTTTATGCATGAGTTGTTGAAAACATATACACATATGTAATACTTTAATTTAATTTAAGGATTTTTTTTTTTCCTCTCTCATCAGTAAACAAACAGAATGTACTCTAGCTTTTTATATTAGAATCGGTCTCATAAGGTGGCTCAAGGGTGTACTGTAGATACAATTTTAATTTATTTGCCGACTCTAATAAACCTCCAGTCAATCGAATTTCTCAGGTCATCACCTACTCAAAGCTGTTTTAGTGCTATAGTTTGTTTTTTTCTTATACAACATTTGTATTAAGATGATCATGTAGTTGCTCAAAAAATACATCTACTCATGTACGCACAGTTTTGAGGTACTGGAATTTTCTTAAGCATTTTCATGTTTATTACATTTTAGCCAATACAGTTCGAAGTGAAATATTGCTATTTTTACTCCACTAAATGCATCTGATTGCTGGAGAATAGAAAGATTCCACTTATTAAACTGGAAATATGATATATTATTGGAAATTAAACTCCTCATAATATCTTTATTTGATATTTTAGTGCCTTTTCTGAAAATACATATACATCAAAATTCAGATTTTATCTGGGACATTTTGATTGCATTATTTTTCTTTTTACGTTGTACGATGTCAAAACCTATTCAAGCCCAAACCCAACTTCTTCCTCCCTTCCTTCCTTGGTGCAGAGTGTCCACAGGCAGAGGGAGTGGAGAACACCATATCAGTTAGTTCAAACGGTGAAGACTCAGAGGAGACTCAGATGAGGCTTCAGCTGAAGAGGAAACTGCAGAGAAACAGAACATCTTTCACACAGGACCAGATAGAAGCTCTGGAGAAAGGTAACTGGTAGTGGTTCATCAGTACATAGTACACCCATATATGTACATTTATAAGTAGTAGTGAGTTGTTTACTTTGTAAATGTTTGGGTTTTTGTTTTTTTTCAAAGTGTAGAAATAACTTTGACTCACCTGCGCCAGGTCAGATTCGCAATGTATTTTAACAATGACATGGTCATCAAACTCTCTAACCTTGTAAATAGCTATTTCAATTATGTGCATTGGGGATATAAAATTTAAAATGTTTCACCAACTGCATCACTTATTCAACATTTTATTCAAAACTTAATTTGGGTTCGGGAATTTTATATCCATAACATGGACGGTGGACGGAAAACATCCAAAATACAATTTAGGTGTTTTTTTTACAAATTTCCGACAGCGGATTTCACCTCAATTCACACAATGTTTCCATTAGATAATTCCTCATTTACATTTTTAAACATATAATTTCAGAAAACTTATTAGAAAAATAATGGTCTTGATTTAAGTAATCAACTCAGCCAGAAAGCTCCACTTCAGTAGCACTTACATACACCAAACTTTCCACTTATATTCCTAACTATATTCTGAAGCCTTTTACATAGGGATTTCTTTATATATAATTCATAGCCTGATTTATACAACATTGTATTACTTAAAACGTGAAGAACATTTATTTTTTAATACTGTTGACATTATTTTCTGTTTCATAGGGTGATACAAAGAGTTATCCAAAATTCAGTCTGTAAAAACCCATGACTCTCGTATGTAAAAAAAAAAGCACAGCCCCTCACAGCACTTTATTACATCCAATGTCGGAAAGCATCGCTTTACTTTTATTTTTTTACCTTAAATTGACTCTCCTGATGTATAACAATTAGAAGTGGCACAACTAAAGTTATCATGTAATGACACAATGTTTTTTTGTTCCAGAGTTTGAAAGGACTCACTATCCAGATGTGTTTGCCCGAGAACGCCTTGCCAACAAAATAGACCTTCCAGAGGCAAGAATACAGGTAGGCTATATTATAAATTTATATCATTGCTTTAGGTATGTATGTATGAGTGTGGTTTTCATTTAATGACATTAATGAAACATGTCAGTATTGTTTTGAAAGACTTAAAAAAAATGTGATGCCATCCTTTAAACTTCTACTTCTATTCTGGCATGTGCAGGTTTGGTTTTCCAACAGACGAGCAAAGTGGAGAAGAGAGGAGAAGCTAAGAAATCAACGTCGTCAGGTCTCCAACTCCTCCAACCATATTCCTATCAGCAGCAGCTTCAACACCAGTGTTTACCAGCCAATACCACAGCCTACTACACCAGGTACCACAGAAGACATGTACTACAAGTACATATAATATTTGACTGACACTTATTATGAGCATAATAGCTAATGGATATTGTTTAAGTTGTTGTTCTACAAAACGTACATTTTTTATGCCTCTGCGCCGGCGACAGCCATGGTCAGAAGTATTGTGTTTTTTGGATTGTCTGTCCGTACGTTCTTCTGGAATATTCTTGTGAACTGCCTTAAGCAAATATTTTTATTTTGCACAAACATCCACCTGGACTCGAAGATGAACTGATTCAATTTTGTGGTCAAAGGTTACTGTGACCTTAGAAAACACCATAACCTTTTGTCCATAACTCAATACCTCTGAACTTACAATTAATGGGTTCTGCTACTTAACCTCAGGTGGTATAGTGACTTACAAAACAGTGACATGGACCAACTATCTCCCTTGCGTCCGCCAATGTCATGGAAACATTGAACTATATTGTTTGTTATGATGCCTTGGATACTGAAAAAATATCTGTGTTCTCACCATTTCCCCATCCTTATCTCTCTAGTGTCCTTCTCATCAGGATCCATGTTGGGAAGGTCAGATCCAGTTCTGTCCAACAGCTACAGCATACCAGCCATGCCCAGCTTCAGTATGGCTGCCAGCCTGCCTATGCAAGTAAGATTATTTTACGCGACAGCACAATACTCAACTAATCAAGGACTGATTATCTGGCTGATATACATGTGAACAGTTGATGTATTGCCCGAAGTTGCTCAGAACATCTTTCTAGGAATGTTTGTCACAGAAAACATGGCTCATCGTAAATCTCAAACGCATAATCAGGCAGTCCATGGATGCTCTGGAAAAGAAAAAACACAGGAATGTCCAGCGAGGTGTTGAGCCTGGCTCGTATTTTGTTAAATCTGATCTCAACTGAGGATGCAAGGCATTGGCCAAGCAAATACAAGCAAGCCATTTAGGGTTCTTTGGCTTGTTCCCTAGGGAAAGTCTAATTTGGTATATATATATATATATATATATATATATATATATATATATATATATATATATACCTAGTTATACCTAGAACCAGTTGTGAAAGGTTCAGAACTCCCTATGAGAGGTTCTACAGAGAACCCTTCTATGTTGTAATGGTTCCACCCAGAACCCTCTCCAGCCTCTCAGAGTACTAACAAGAACCCATGCTTGGGGTCTACCAAGTACCCTTTTAAATACAGGGGGTTTCATCTGCTACCAACCTAGGGGGTCTATCGAGAACCCTTTTATATATCTATTTATAAGGGTTTATCTAGAATCCAACAACCTCTTTAGGCTCCTAAATGGTCCGGGCTGATCATCATACACACCCATGCTTTCAACAAGAACTCTTACTTCCAGAAAGGGGTCTTCTTAATAGAACACATATTTTTAAAAAGACCCCTTATTAAAAAAAACATTCTCCAAAAAAGGGTTCTTCAGAAGAATATGGTTCTGGGTAGAACATTAGCCCTTCAGGAAGAACACTTTTTGAACCTTTCTGTTAAAGAGTTACTCTTAGGATTGCCTTGATGGAGGATTAATGATTGGGGCCAACTTTTCTATTTAACTAAATGGTTGGAGTTGTAAAACGGTTCCACATAGTGTTCTACATCCCTGTACAGTGTGTTGTCTGACTAGTTTTGAAACTCATTCATGTACAGTGTCTCTCAAACTGGACTCCCTGGATCATATTTCATCTACTCACCTACCTGTAGTCACTGGCCATACCAAAGCTGCCCCTTGCATGTTTTTAGGGCTGGGCTCTTTTAAGTCTAAGCACCCACTTTAAGGAGCCAGGCCATCTACATGAAAACTCCTGTACCTGAGTATTCTGGAAGGATTTGAGACCACCAGCATGCCCAAAGACACATCAGACTGAGAGCTGAATATCTTTAAAAAAGTATTCTCTTTTACTTTGGAGTGTAACTTATTGAAAAAACTGCAGATTAAAGCTCTGGCTTTTATTAGCCGTGGTGGTTGTCACTTGATTTAATTGTTAAAACTAATTTCAAGCAGTCTTTCTTGAATAAATATGCCTTTTCACCCTGATTTGACTCATTGACCATCACTTTTTCTGTGGGTAAATAATACAATTAAATGAGTGATTAATTATTAGTGTTAACTGTGTTAATCTTGCATGCTACCAACCCAACGGTGAATGGCTTATAAGGGTGGTAAATTCTGCTGTTCCAATGGGTAATATTATTTTTTGTTTCCAGGCATCCAGCCAGCCCTCTTATTCCTGCATGCTGCCGACCAGCCCTACTGTAAATGGAAGAAGTTATGAGACATATACTCCTCCACACATGCAGCCACACATCAACGGCCAGTCAATGACGTCCTCTGCAACGTCGTCAACAGGTAGGAAGTAACTAACTGGCTACTGTTGCAGGATGCATGGTGATAACTAGTTAAGTGAGACAGGGCAGACATGAATACTGATGATATTCAATGATGTATCCATTAAAACATTTTGGGTTTGAATACTTCAGAGTGTATAAATTATGTTCCTTTAAATAAATCTTGTAATAACAAAAATCTTAAAACCTATCCAACTTGAAGCTTAGCAAAAATTTGGAGAAACACTGAGAAAAATTAAAGGTTAATAACGGCTAATACTCGTAAAATCTGAACAGTTGTTAATATAATTAGAACAATTACGTTTTTTAAAAGGAATACGTCACCCCAAAATTATAATTTTTAAACCGATAAATCATGGTACCCAGCCTACAAGACCTGATGACTTTAATTAAGAAAATCAAGCAATCATCTTGCCCTCTAGATGTTTTACCATCCTCTCTAATTTTGAAAGTTCTGCCAACTATTGGCCCTGCTTTAACATCAATTGTTAATTTATCATTGTCTACCGGAAGCGTCCCCTGCTATTTTAAGCATGCAACTATCCAGCCTATTTTAAAGAAAACAAACCTAGATCCATTTGCCCTTGAACTATAGGCCAATATCAAAACTCCCCTTTCTTTCTAAAATCTTAGAAAAGGTTGTGGTTAAGATAAGATAAGATAAGATAAGATAATCCTTTATTAGTCCCGCAGCGGGGAAATTTGCAGACTTACAACAGCGTAGAGTAAAGTGCACACAAGAGACATAGTAGAAGAAGACAAGCTAAGAATAAAAAATAAAGAAATAAAAATAAAAATAAAATAAAACAAGTATTATAAATAAGCAATAAAAAACAGTAGAAAAAAAAAAAAAAAAAAAAAAAAAAAAAAAAAAACAATAACTGAAATATTATATTTACAGACAGAGAAAAAAAAAACAACAACTATTTTAACTATTTTTAACTTTCCTAACTATTATTGCACGGTGTAGTGTATTGCACAGGTTATTATTGTCATGTGGTCTGCTGGGAGCAGAGCTGGTTGTGCAGCCTGACAGCAGCAGGAAGGAAGGACCTGCGGTACCTCTCCTTCACACACCGGGGGTGAAGCAGCCGGTGGCTGAAGGAGCTGCACAGAGCTGCCAGGGCGTCCTGCATGGGGTGGGAGGTATTGTTCATCAGGGATGATAGCTTGGCCATCACCCTCCTGTCTCCCACCACCTCCACCGTATCCAGTGGACACCCCAGCACACTGCTGGCCTTCCTGACAAGTTTGTTCAGTCTCTTCTTGTCAGCTGCTGAGATGCTGCTGCTCCAGCAGACCACTGCATAGAAGATGGCTGATGCCACCACGGAGTTGAAAAAGGTCTTCAGGAGTGCTCCCTGCACTCCAAAAGACCTCAGTCTCCTCAGCAGATACAGTCTGCTCTGACCCTTTTATACAGTGCGTTAGTGTGATTAGTCCAGTCCAGTTTATTGTTCAAGTGAACACCCAGGTACTTATAAGATTTCACAATCTCAATGTCCTGTCCCTGGATGTTCACTGGTTCCGGAGGACAGTGTTTTCCCGGCGGAAGTCCACCACCAGCTCTTTGGTTTTACCAGAGTTGATCTGGAGGCGGTTCCGCCGGCACCATCCTATGAAGTCCTGGTTCAGTTCTCTGTATTCCCTCTCATCGCCTGCGGAGATGAGGCCGACGATTGCAGAGTCGTCAGAGAACTTTTGCAGGTGGCAGGTATCAGAGTTATGTTTGAAGTCTGATGTGTAGATGGAGAACCAACTTACTGCTGCACTGGAGAGGCATAACATTTACGACAAGTTCCAGTCAGGGTTTCATAAACAGCTACTGAAACTGCTCTCCTGAGGGTTTCAAATGACTTACATATATATGTCTTCTGATGCAGATGATTGCTCTGTCTTAATACTTCTCGACCTCAGCTCTGCATTCGGCACTGTAGACCATAACATCCTCATTGAGAGGCTACGTGATTGGGTAGGCATATCTGGCATAGCATTGGACTGGTTTTCATCTTACCTCACTGACAGCAGTTTTACAGTCTTTGCTGGAGAGTTTGTGTCTGATACCACTAAACTGTCATGTGGTGTACCGCAGGGCTCAGTCCTGGGCCCTTTGTTGTTTTCTTTATATTTATTACCTTTGGGAAATATTATAAGTGAATACAATGTGGCGTATCATTTATATGCGGATGACAACTCTGTCTTTCATTTAAACCCAGTGAGGTTTTTAATGATGATAAGACGGAGGTCATGATTATTGCACCGGATGAAGTTGTCCCTATGATCGAGTAGATTTTTGGTCCACTCAACTCTGCTGGCAACTCCAACCTGCGAAATTTAGGGGTAATTTTTGACAAATCCTTGTCGTTTGACCGCCATGTTTAACAGCTGTCCAAAACTTGTTTTTTCCACCTCAGAAACATTGGCAAACTGAGATCTCTTGTATCACAATCTGAATTTGAGATGCTCATACATGCATTTATTTCCTCCCGCATTGACTATTGTAACGCCCTATTCTCCTCACTCAGTACATCTGCACTTAACCATTTACAGTCAATCCAGAATGCTGCAGCTAGACTACTGACTAGGACAAATAGACGGTCTCACATCACCCCCATTCTCAAATCTCTCCACTGGCTCCCTGTTGAATATAGGATTCACTTTAAAATTCTCACCCTCACTTACAGATGTAAGACAGAGGTCTGCTTTTAACATATGTTTTTATTGTTTATTGACTGTCTTCTGTACCTTTTTAACACGTTTTAATGTTTTATGTCTTGTTTTTATTGATTTTTCTTGCTTGACTGTAATTCCGCTTCTGTTAAGCACTTTGTGACCCCTGTCTGTGAAAAGCGCTTTATAAATAAATTGTATTATTTATTATTATTATAATTCCAGGATAACACAGGATTTAGGGAAGATGATTTAGGGAAGCACACATTAACTTCAATTCATTTAAGACTTCTCCAGTTTTGGATTCCCCCTTTGTTGTGGAGGCAAGTTTTTCCAGAGGTATCATGTGGAGAGTAACTGATATACAAACAAATGGTCATTTTGTGGGGGGAGTATTCCTTTAAGACAGCAGCAAACCTTAGTAACTGGATCATTAAATACAAACTACCGACTAAATAAAAAGCTTAGATGCAAACACACTTAAGCTGCACAACAACAGTGAATTCCACAGTACAAGATATCATGTTCCGCACCATTCCATCAAATGTACATTTAGCATCTTTTATAGACACTTTCCCTAACATCCAAACTCATGTGTCATGTCAGTATTTTTGGAAACTTTGGAATCTCCACAAGTGATCATTATCATCGTTATTGATTGTTGGTGTGATTGGAAACCATTTTGCATCCTCAAGTAGCTTTACATGCCTTTTCTTTGCTATTTCCATATGTCTACATGGTGAGTTTGGTTTAAACACATGTGGATTCTTTTACTCGTTCATCATGGAAAGACTTCTACACTTAATGTGTAACTGTGCAACTTCTACAACTTGCTTTGCGTTGAGGCAAATAACACCTTTAAACTTTGTTCTGTCATGTCTGTCAAACCTAATGACCTCTTTGCTCTCCTATCACCAGGTCTGATTTCCCCTGGTGTCTCAGTTCCTGTCCAAGTTCCAGGAAATGAAGGGGACATGTCACAGTACTGGCCACGCCTGCAGTGATGTCATTTCCCATGGCAACCGATCTTGCCTGCAGTGGTCACTGGGGGTGACTACTGCAACAGTACTGTATGGGACATCAAAGCATGACCTACCATTACTCTACAGCTTGAATGTGAAAAAGGACCTAAAGCAGACTGCACTGCAGCAAAATGAATATGAAGGAATTACTCTCATTAATGTTTGCGAGAAAATGTTGAAACCAAATTCTGGAGACAAGCAGGACAGAAGTACTCTTCCAAATGAAGGATTTTTATATCACCACTAACCAGTACAAGTTCCGCTACTGTACAACTGGATCAAAGTTTCTTGGAGAGATCTGTCGCCACGTCATCCCCAGCTGTCATTCCTTGTTCAGTTAATGAGGACACTTTGGCACAAGTCCAGAATGAAAAGGTCTAACCTGAGCCGTACTCAGGAAGCTCAGGAAGGTAGTCCATCCTTTGGTAATGCTGAACTCCAGACAGGAATAAACTGCTATGTGTCCATTTGGACATTCTGTGGGAAGACATATTACCTCCATTTTCTGTTCCTAATTTATATCATGTTGGTGTATTTGTAGCAAAAGAAAAAAAAGACATTGACTGAAACATTAAAGGGAGGAACTTAATAAAACTTGAAAAGAACTATGAATAAGTTTCATCAGCAGATTCCAAAAGCTCGCTACGCTGGAATGTGTATAGAATTTCAGAATGTGAATTCTGGTGATATGTGTTTGGTATTGTAAAAAAAAAGAAAAAAAGATCTGGATGTGATATGCTAACTGGCATGGACTCTGATTTTGAACTGAAAAACAATGTTTAGGGGGGGGGAAATCTCAGTTTATTTTTATTCCAAAGCTCCTTTGTCCAGAAATTCTACAGTAAAGCAACTATTGAAAGACTGGAAGCAGAACAAACACTCTGCTAGCTTAAAAAAAGTGAACATTAGATTGTGTCTGGGATGTAAATCTGTTTCTAATTTTAAAGTGTAAAGTATTTCTCTTCTCCAGTGATCTGGGTAGGTTTCCATAATAAAGTTATTTCAATTAAATGACTTGTTATCGTCTATGGTGATTCACAAGAAGGGATCCTTGCTCATGCCCCTCATCAGCATTGATATCTACAGCATCAACTCTAATGTACAACAACAGTGCCTAAAGCAACTAAAGGCAAATTTAGCTCACATGTATGGCACTATGAAACAACAAAAAACTCTATATACACTCTACACAGATGAAACAAAAGGGTCTTAGGATGTTACTATTTACATGTCTACTGACCACTTCAACCTATTCCCAACTTGTCAAATATCCAAACTCGGTAAGTGCCCCTGGGCGTCTGATAGAACTTGCTGAGGTACCCTTAGAGGCTGATCACACCAACATGCGTTGCGACAAACGTGGGTGCTTCAAAACTGCCCCTTGGCAAATAGAGTCAGGCAAAACAGCTGATGAGCCAGTGGAGCGCTGGTGCATTGGTGAGACAGGAGGATCGATGGTCAAACAAACACAGGACTTAAACCAAGAAGACCTCTTATAGTGTTCTGTGTGAAACCAAGTTACTTATTTTCAGTAGTTTCGTTATGAAACTTCCGTACTTAATGCTAGTTATGTAACAAATGTACTTATTTCAACCCAAACCACAATCAAACCAAATGCAGCCTTCTTTTTCATGAATTATTTGTGCTCCCAAGTGTCCCAAAATCTGTTGTTTACACTGTGTGCACAATTATTAGGCAAGTGAGTATTTTGACCATATCATAATTTTATGCATATTTTCCAACTCCAAGCTGTATTAGCTTGAATGCCCTCTGAAAGAGTTCTTACAATTTTTGACTTTTCAGAGTCAGTTAAATTTCTTTTTTGGCCCATTTTGCCTGAGGAAAAGAAGCTGCCTAATAATTATGCACACCTTGATATAGGGTGTTGATATAGGGTGTTGAACTCCTTAGGCCACACCCTCCCTCATAACACAAATACACATCACCTGATATGCTTAAATCCAATAGGATGCAGCACTCTTGAAATTGCTAAGATATTGGGGCGTGATCACAGAACCATCAAACGTTTTGTTGCAAATAGTCAACAGGGTCGCAAGAAACATGTTGAGAAAAAAAGACGCAAATTAACTCCCAAAGATTTGAGAAGAATCAAACGTGAAGCTACCAGGAACCCATTATCCTCCAGTGCTGTCATATTCCAGAACTGCAACCTACCTGGAGTGCCCAGAAGTACAAAGTGTTCAGTGCTCAGAGACATGGCCAAGGTAAGGAAGGCTGAAACCCGACCACCACTGAACAAGACACATAAGTTGAAACGTCAAGACTGGGCCAAGAAATATCTTAAGACAGATTTTTCAAAGGTTTTATGGACTGATGAGATGAGAGTGACTCTTGACGGACCAGATGCCCGTGGCTGGATCAGTAACTGGCACAGAGCTCCACTTCGACTCAGACGCCAGCAAGGTGGAGGTGGGGTACTGGTATGGGCTGGTATTATTAAAGATGAGCTAGTTGGAACTTTTCGGGTTGAAGATGGACTCAAAATCAACTCCCAAACCTACTGCCAATTTTTAGAAGACACTTTCTTCAAGCAGTGGTAGGCCTACAGGAAAAAGTCTGCATCTTTCAAGAAGACCATGATTTTTATGCAGGACAATGCTCCATCGCATGCATCAAAGTACTCCACTGCGTGGCTAGCCAGTAAAGGCCTTAAAGATGAAAGAATAATGACATGGCCCCCATCCTCACCTGACCTAAACCCTATTGAGAACTTGTGGGCCCTTCTTAAACGGGAGATTTACAGTGAAGGAAAACAGTACACCTCTCTGAACAGTGTCTGGGAGGCTGTGGTTGCTGCTGCACAAAAAGTTGAGCGTCAACAGATCAAGAAACTGACAGACTCCATGAATGGAAGGCTAATGACTGTTATTGAAAAGAAGGGTGGCCATATTGGTCACTGATTTTTTTAAATGTCAGAAATGTTTATTTGTAAATTTTGAGTTGTTTGTTTATTATTCTCACTTTAACAGATGAAAATAAACAAGTGAGATGGGAAAATTTTTGTTTTTCATTTAGTTGCATAATAATTGTGCACACTAATAGTTGCCCAATAATTGTGCACACATAGATATTCTCCCAAGAAAGCCAAAACCTCACTTTTACTTTCTTAAATATTCAGGTTTGAGGTTTATTAACATTTTGGATTGACCGAGAGCACTGTAGTTGTTCAATAATAAAATGAATCCTCAAAAATACAACATGCCTAAAAATTGTGCACACAGTGTAATGGTGCATTCAGGCAGCAAGCATCAACATAAGCAGCCTCACATGACCACGTTCAATCTTCAGTGACCTGAACCAATGTACCAATCAGGGACAGTTTCTTTATAGTGATGTCCTACTAATTGCTGCACAACATTTATGGTTTTCCATTGAAGTAAATGGACAATTTTAGAAACCTGATCACCAATGGCCGCTGCGTATATCAAAGCAGCTACAGCAACTACACATGGTAGAACACTGCCGGCTACTCAAGCAGGAAATCTGCCGCAAGGAATCAGAAGCGAGGCAGCATGTGCAAACGGGCGAGAGAGATGTGGCCCATGAACGGGTTATCATAATCTATGAAAACGCAGGACAGTGAGAATTCAGACATTTTATCCAGGAGATGAGCGTGAGGAGCAGATCTATCGGTGCGCATTAAATCCACATTGGACATATTAACAGGGGACAGCTGTCAGTTGTCACCGTTATCTTGCTCTCTTCTGGGAGCTATTTAAGCAATACTATGCCAAACCTCCAAATTTAAACAATGTCTGGAAAATCTATTGTATAATCAAGACCTATAACCAAATGCAACTGGCTTAAACTGTAAAACAGTAGTTACAGTCACTTAGCTATAGCTGGCAGGAATGAACTTGCTCCTGGGGTTTGCCCGACTAATGACTAATGACTAATGCCCTAGCTAGCTCAATTCATTTGGACACTAGAACAGTTCCTCTAAAAGCCACAATGAGTGTAATGGAAAACGCATGCTGCAAGAAAGCATCACTTTGCAGGAAGGATCATACAATAAGCAATGAATAAAAAGTACATTATTTGTCCCACCAAATACTGTTATACTACACATTTATATCCCAGTAAAATGGAGAAAGGTTTCGTAAAAACGTTTTGAATTTTTATCTGGTGGTTTTGTTATGCCCTCATGACCCCTTCTCCCAGCATCCACTAAACCAGTTGAGGGTAAACCAATTAACATTAACATACAAGTATGTCGGTTATGTTGACTTCAGACCAGTATCAAATGAAAGGAAAGGGCTTACTGATGATGATCATATGCTATGGCCTTCACAGTCACCATATCTCAACCCAATTAAAACACTTTTGGGAAATTTCGGAACAACGTGTAAACCACAACACACACAGGCCACATCGCAGTGTATAATGACCTGTTAAATACCAAACTCACCATGTAGATGTACGGAATAAGTCAGTGTGTCGGGGGTGGGATTTGCCAAGAAGTGAATGTTATACACTTACTGCTTTCTTGGAGAATTAATGCACATCAGCACTGGGAAGATGCGTGTTGCTCCTTAGCACCATCATCAAAAAAAATTATATGGGAATATCATTTGAAGGATGTCGTTCATCTCTGAAGGAGAGTTCCAAACAATTGGAGAATCTGTTAGACCCCATAACAGAACAGTTGTGGTTCAAGTTAGAATGCAGCACAGGATAGTTATGGGTCATGTTAGACCACAGAACAGGATAGTTGCGAGTCATGTTAGACTGCAGAACAGGATAGTTGTGGTCACGTTAGACCTCATCCCAGATAGTTGGTCAGCTAAGACCGGAAAACAGAATAGCGGGGTAGAGTAAGACCAGAGAGAGACCAGAGAGAGACCTAAAGAATCCCTGGAGACCGGATAAAGGAGAGGACAGTAATTTTAGTTTTGTTTTTGTTTTTTACCCGAGAATTAGAATACGGTCCTGTTAGACCAGGTTATGTTTGACCAGAAATTGGGAAAAGTGGCCCTTATTGACCAGGTCCTGTTAGACCAGGAAATGAGAGATTTTGGGACAATCCCGACCAGGAAATGAGAAATTTGGGTCACTCAGACCAGGTCACTGCCGACCAGGAAATGAGAAATGCGGACCTTATTTTTAGGCTTTGCTGATGTTTAATGGAGGTGAAGGCAGAGGATAACCAATGTCCCATTTGTCTCAAGGATGTAAATGAGATGCCTTGGTTTGTGGCCGAAGAAGCAGCACCTATTCTTAAAGAATGCCCTGACTAATGCTGAGGTTGAAGTTGCTTTTTGTGAGGATCACCTCTAATTGATAGTTAAACCAGGATTTAGACAGATGAAGATTACCTGGGGCAAGTAGGGGCCTTAGACGTAGGTAGTTAATCATGACTTTAAAAGGAGCAACAGTATGTACGAACCACAAACAGAGCATGAACCTCTGCATTTCCCGAGCATATAATACGTAACATATAATGCCTAGGATGAAAGGCCAGATCGGAAAATGTGATGTCTATTTTGGTTGAAGGATTTAGAAGATGATGTAAATTGACCACATCTGAGCGAGCATAGACAGCTAATAGAAAACAGAATCAAACAGCGCAAAATGTCTGACTTGAAAATAGGCAGGTTTAAAATGCAGCCATCAATGCAGTAGCAAATGAAGGCACACCATTTATGAGAACAAGTCAAAGAGGCAATCCAACAGAACCAAAACAAAGCAAAAGTACTCCAAGCAAATCATAACTTTTTACCGTGGAAACTGCTAAACCCTTACTCTTATACATCTTAGCTGAGCCATACATTTAACCATGAAGCTTTGATTTAGAAAAGCATCAGGGTCTGACAAGGGGGAACTGATACTGATACTGCTGGCTGTGGAAAGATGCTCCGGAAAGTCTGGAATGTCAAACGGGAACGGGAATCATCTTTTATGTTACCTGCACCTGACCGGCTGAATAAAGTCATGTGTGATGGCTGACCACGTGATGTTTCTCATAAAAGGCATGATGTCTTTGGGAGAGGAGCGCCCTCTGTTGATGATAAAGATCACAATCTAATTATTGCACAGATGGAGATCAAACTGTGAAAAGAGAGGACAGTGACTAGCAAACCACTGTCCATGATAGAACCCCCCAAAACCAATGGACGGCGCGGCATCCGTGTAGAAGTTAAGTGACTCAGAGGAACTCATCAGCTCGTTGTAGAAAATGTTACACCATTGCAGGGAGCAAGCAGAAAAGAACAGAAACGCAGGTCACAGCGGCACCCATCAACGAGATAGATGAGATAGCATATTTAGACACAGAAGACGCCATGTCCAGCGAGTGTGAGATGACTTGCCAGACTACCCAGACATGTTTATAGTGTTTTATCAGTGAACTATTTGTGACAGTCACGAGATCTAGCGCGGCCACTGCGGGCCTACGCTCACCACGCGCCGGCTGTGATTACGTCATCATCTGGAGCGCACTGGCTTCACTACGGCAAGTGTGAACTAAGCTTAACTGCTGCCTAGTTATGTATTTTTCTCCTTGCAATAAGATTCTAATCTTGCGGATGTGCTCCAACTTTGCGACTGGAAGGCACGCTTTCATATCAACTGAATGGAGAGTGATGTCCAGGAACTCCATACATCCGTCACGACCCATGGATTTCTCCTCCGTCGGGTAAAAGCAGAGGCAACAGAAAAAAAGTTCTATTTTTGTGAGGAGACCCGTGGTGGAACTACATTGTACTAACTCAGTTGATGTTGGGTTTTCCTTCATTTGTCACCATGTGTATTTACTACCAACTTTCAGTAGTAGTCCATCATGTCTAAAAATTACGGGGATTGTGTGAGGATTGGTTGGTCTCTATGAAGCCAGGGATGGAAATTCAGGATACAGCAATATTATAACACATACACACACACAAAGGTACAACCAAATTTAATACACTGCAAATTCAGAAGTGAGGCACTTTTGAATAGGAAAAAAAAACTATTCATTGGGTCTCTCCCTCTGTTTCATTCATTCATTCAGCCCGTCATTTCTTTCTGTCTAACGTCGGCCGGCGGGTGGCTGCAAAATGAGAATGGGGTCAACCTCTCCTCATTTACCTAACAAAAGACTGGAAAAAAAGAGAGAGAAAGAGGAGCTGATGGCTGTCACGGAGAGAAAGAGAGAGGGGATCCGAGACAGATGACCTGCAGTTTTGCTCTGAAAAGTTTCATTCCATTACATCTCACACAATCCACATCATGTCAGCACCTATCAATTACTGTCCGCATCAAACAGCATAATAGGAACGGTAATCATCAGAGAGCATTTGGAGAGTGATCAATGATGGCTTCCTACCTTCCACCACTGAAACAAGAGTGGTGACAAGATCATTAGGTTATTGTGGTCTTAACGGGACTATGATTGTGAGTCTGTGTGTGTGTGTGTGTGTGTGTGTGTGTGTGTGTGTGTGTGTGTGTGTGTGTGTGTGTGTGTGTGTGTGTGTGTGTGTGTGTGTGTGTGTGTGTGTGTGTGTACGTGCAAGGTGATACACCACAACCTGCAGAGAAAAAGGGTTCTAAGGCAGTTTCTTTTTCTACACCCACAACTTTTTCTATCAGCTCACCTTTGGACTGCTATAGAGAGTAGGATTTGAACTGAATTTAAATCACAAGAGATAGAAAATTATTATTCATGGCAATGTAATCGTCAGTGCAACCACATACCTGACAAATAATGTTCATACACATGAACAAAACCTGTTTCGAAGGAATGTATTGCTGCCCCAATTAAAGTCCATCCTAATAACTATAAATGTATGCTTTTATGTGGAAAAAGTGTCATGAAGTGTCCGTTGTAATAATGATGGTCTTTGTTATAGAGCAAAAAAGTCCAAATAGGGAGGAGGTTGAGGTGAAACAAACATCTGACTATAGTGTTATCACAAATTTCATTCAAAAACTGTACTCTAGTATTCAAACAATGCTAAAAACAATGGATTTACGCAATTAATGGCAAAAGTTGGTAATTGTATACATAAATGTAACGATCATTTGTTACTCGTCATTACATAAATTTTCTTTTTTATTGAGGTTATCATTTCAGGTTTCCAGTCAAGGTGAAGACATCAGCAGACACCTTTTCCCCACCTACATAAACAAAGACACACATCCTATCAGAACTCAAATAATGTACTAGCAAAATGCTGGCTCTTTCCTCATCAAAAAAAACAAAATGGTGTAGAAAAACTGCTTTCATTGCATCTCTGGTCTGTGTCTGGTGTTGTGATTTTGTGTTGCTGGATGGACAGCCCCCTCTTATTACAGGACTCTCTTCTCATTTGTCACTGTAACCTAATGCTGGATTCAGACTACACAATGTCAGCCTGATTATAGCCTGACCTGGCAAACGTAGGGCTTTGGGTAGGGTAGGGAAAAGACAATGGGATTTGGGGGCAGCAATCGATTGTTTCATATTGGGTAATGTGTAATTGTGGAGAACATGACGAGTTTCATCATGTCCATGAAGTTGACCAATAGGGGCAGAGAGCTAAAACTCAATAGGCAACGGAATGTTAACAAATCTTAACACAAATTACGATATTTTCATGGTGAGGGAAATAAAATAACATAAAATAAAATATGTATAGTATTTCAAGTAATTATTCTTGTAATGCATGACAGCAACTCTAGAAACATTGTAAGCAGACAGACAGAGCCCATATTGGACAATTGGTCCCTTGAGCACCTTCCCTAACCTCAACCATCCATTAAGGCATACAGTGTATAATAAAAAAAAGAAAAACTATCGATGTTCAACAATAGTTTTGATTTAAAGCCATCTTTAACAGAACTTAAAAACAAAACAGCATCATGCCAAAGAGTTAACAAATAATCCAAACTAAATCAGTCCCTTCACATACAAAGAACAGGACCGCTGTACCACAGTGAAAACATTGGACCTAAATGCAGGACACAGGATAAGGTATTGGAAAAAGAAAGTCTTTACTCGAAAGCAGAGTCAAAAAACAGGTTACAAAGGAAGACAAGGAGAAAACGGGGTAATTGGTTACAGGTGAAGCTGATCAGGGCAGGGAAAGTAACGCACTGGCGGGGAAACACACAAGGGCAGGAAATGAAGTTATCACAGGATACACGAGGCAGGGAACTGCAAAATAAAATAGGGAACAAACTGAATCAAAACCAAGATCATAACATTCCCTTTCCTATGGTGGACCATTATCATGTTTTCTGATCCATACAGACATGGACTACCGAATCATTAATAAATTCTGTGAGAAAAATGATCTGTTTTGGTTAAGCCGCTATATAGGAACAGTTTAAGCTTCTTAAACCTCAGATGATAAACTGTTCTCACTTCCAACTTGTCAGATTCCTGTGCTTGGTCAGTGCCCCTTGCCGTCTAATGCAGAGGCCCACCAGGCTTTCAACTCCAAAGTAAAACCATCTGCATCATTATTAGATGGTCAGAGATGGTCAGAGCAACTGGCGTAGTATAACTAGCGAGAAAGTCCACTCAGGGAATAGGTCAGTCGGGATGGTTGGGACCATCACCAAGCAAACACGTGGGAAACAGAATTAACATTTACTTATTTTACCTTAGATTTGTTTCATAACTTGTGTACTTAAAGATATAGTTGTAAATCTTCTTTAAAAATGTTTTTTTATATTTTTGTTGAAATTACATGTTAACAGCAATTAATGAATCAAATGCTCTGACAAAAAAAGGATAAAATCTGGTATCTGTGGCTGTCACAATTTCACATTTTCAATTGGACGGGCTACCTGCCTTTCTGTGCCTATTCTGCCTGCGCACTCATTGGTCATCTTCCACAAACAGCTCGCTTAACAGCTGTGGGTACGTTCATAATCAAAATATTGGGGGAGTAGCTTTGGAGGGAAGATGAAGGGATGGTCTGTCAGTGTTGCCTACTTGTCTACTTTCTTGCAACATTAAAATTCGCTAAATTAAGCAACTTTTGGAGCTAGCCCTGCTAGTTACTTTCACTTGAAAAAAGTTGACAACATTGGGTTGGATTTAACTGTTGGATTATTTTACAAATCTAGCATACTCTTGCTAGTTTATCAAGATTACCAACCCTATCTTTGACTCACGCTACGTGTGTAATTTAAGAAAGAAGCATACTTATCAAAACATGCGATCTTTTCCTGGACCGAACCAAGTTGTTTTGTTGCATAAGTAAACCCTAAACACAAGGTAAACCTAAATTTGAAGTTTATTTTTGAAATGACACTATGCATGTAACTAGCGGAAACTAACAGGCCATCCCTGACATGACCAACAGCTTCTCAGAGGTTTAGGGACATTGAGCAAGCGACGGTATTTATTTATTTTTCGAGTTGGGAGTGAGAATGTGTTGCATTGGAAACCCATCTGCTGCAAACTGGTGTACAGTGAATGAAATAAATTTGTGTGTGGGTGTCTGTGTGTGTGTGTTGTCTCTTACGCCTCAGGCAGGAATAACAGAAAGAGAAACAGAGGGAGGAATGAAAGAGGAGGAAAGAACAGAAAATTGTTGGATGATGAATGAAAGAGCAGCATCCATTCATTCAGTCAGTCAGTCAGAGACAACAGCTCGCTGTCATAGTCCTCTCCCACAGCTGCTGATATCTTCATACAAATAATCATCATTTACATTCTAATTAAAAATCATCATTATGTTGATCATTTACATCCTAATGAAATACATTTGCATGGCAATCACAGCAGGATGGTATTGTGACAGGAAAGCATTCTGCCTTTTCACCGACAAATAAAGAGGCCGACGAACAGAACGGACAGACAGAGAGATAAAGGCGAAACTGAAATGAAACCGCTCAGAGCAGATGGGAATCAGCTCATTGTCTGATTAACTTTGACATCTTTATTTCAATCAGGGGAAGGTTTTTTCTTCCCCCCTCAGAGACCACTGTACACGCAGGCCTTAATAAATATATTCTTATTGTGACGAGAGCTGCTGTCCTGCAGCCTCTGATAACAACCAAATAAAGACCTGGGGGTTGTGATCACAATGGCAGCTTGTCAACTGTCAATGGAGAATTATTTCATCAAAGGAGGAATCCTATCAAAGCAATTATTCACTCATTCAATCTCCCTCCGCTGAGCTCTACACTGTGAAATAAATAAAAATCATCTCACTTAGATACCATTCAAGGTTGAGTATTCTCACAGCTCTACAAAAGCATTAACTGAATACAGATAAATGATTTTTAATCACATATTTGGTAAACATCACCTACATATTATGCACATGTAAAACCAATACATTCTAACAGTAAACTTGCAATTACTGCAACCTAGACTTTAAACTTTGACGCTCTAGGAACCCCTCTAGTGTCAGCATTGACATTATGTGCATGTGTCTTTACAAAATAAACTTCCAATGTAGGTTTTCGATTTACCTGCGCAACAAAAGTACCTTTTTAGGTTTAGGCAACAAAAGCACTTGGTTAGATTCAGGAAAAGGAGATGGTTTGTGTTTAAATTAGTACGTTTGTTCATCCGATTTATATTTTTCCCAGCGGCTGGACAAATTAGGTTAATCCCACCAAGGATTGTCCAAAAAAATGAATGTTATTGTGCTTGCTGTAGTAGCAAACCAAAATTGCTCTGCTACAAGTTATTAACGAAAGTTTAACATTTTAAAGTGTCATCAATCTGGTGCATTTTGAGGGTTATTATTTTAACAGGCATTGAGGAATTATGTGCTCTAGTAAACAATTATATCATAACGACATTCGTTAAATAGGTATCTATGGTGATAACATATCAAAAAATCAGACCCACAAAGTGTGTTTAACGAGACGCGGTCCGTTCATCAAGACAGGCCGGATGTGTTGACGACATCAGGCAGCACTACAGAGCTGTAAAGTGAGCCAATTTCACCCAGGACCTTTCCAAGCTGGTCTAGAGCCGATCGCGGTACGCTTTGATGGAGGAAATGCTCCAAGTGAGGTTCAACCAACACCAGGGAGAGGACCCATGAGGGGATCACCGTACACCGAGTGGTCATCAATGACTCACCAAGCTGAATCCCTCGGGCAGACCGCATGGACCCCACCCATTGAAAAGTCTAAAAACATTACTGTGGCGGGTGCAGGTAATTAATGGGGAACTCTGGGCAACACCGTACTATTACACAGTCTTGAGAGGGCAGTTTAACATACACATTGTCCACAACATAATGCTATGTTGCTCCCTAATAATATTACACTGCCTACAGAGCTGTAACAATTTTAATTTGATTGACAATTTGTAGTTAAAACATTCCCCAATAATAAATGAATAGTAAAGTTGAATAATAAATGCATATTTTTTTGCTCTGTGTGTCCCATACGGATTAGGCGTTATTTGTTATCAGACGCCGAGGGCCACTCACCAAGCGGCAATATTTGACGCGTTGTGGGTCAGATTAGATTAACATGTTGAATTTTATATTTTCTGATAATTTTCAGGTCTCATGTGGACATCAAGTCAGCAGGGATCAAATATCTTCTCATATAACGGAGAGGGGAAAGTGCTGGGAGAGCCTCGCCCTGGGACTACACTAGTCCTATTTCCTTGCTGGCCTTCCAGCACCAGACTGTCCTAAACTCAGCTTCCATCCACCTTCAGTCTTTATCTCTCTTCTTTTTGAAACCGCTGCAGATAAAGATGGTTTTGACTTTCAACAGGCTTATTTCTGCAGGTAATTTTTAAACAGGCCCTATGATGCTATTTTCCGGGTGCATATTTTTATCTCAAGTTACAGTTACAACATGTTTACATGCGTTAATGCTCATAATCCGCCTTGTTTTTCTCATCCTGGCTGTCCTGCAGCACCTCTTCTCACCCTCTCTCTGAAATGCTCCGTTGTAGCGCTTGCTCCTCCCTCCAGAAAGCAGAGTATGCCCTGATTGGTCAGCTAGCCCGCTCTGTTGGGATTGGTCAACGTTTCGCATGCGTCTGAAATGTCCCGCCCCTTGAAAACAGAATTCAGCCCCGTCTTCCAGAGCGGTTCAAAACACTGTTGAAGCTGTCCTCGGCAAAATGCAGCGAACACAACATTAAGTTTTCGTTGTACTGCTCTGGCAAAGTGTTGAAAATGAAACATAGACACTTTTTCTTCATTTCATCTGCCTTCGTAAATCCAAACAAAGCACATTAAAGTTGATCATATTCTGGCCTTTTGTTCATCAACACACACATTACAATATTGTTTATCACAGCTAGCTTGTTATAGATTTGGTAACAGCTAATAGCCTCTGTATGAAGCACGCTGTCTTATCTTCTTTAAATCCTTGCCAGGAGATTATGTATCTGGTCGTGGGTGTGTGATGTGTCGGTCATTTTGACCACGGTTAACTTTGCATTCTGCTTGACCCATCAGCCTCATTTTTTTTTTGTGCTCATGTACGACTAAGCTTTTTGTAAACACATTTTACTGACTATATATTTTATTGTCTGTTTTATACTGCAATTGACTGCTGCAACACACTACTCCTGACCAGCCTGCAGGGGCCTTCAATAACTGCTTCAGTTTGAACTTTTGTTTACGCTGCAGGAGTTGTTCATGTCCAGATTTGCATGCCTAGGTAAACCAATTGTATGTATGTATGTATGTATGTATGTATGTATGTATGTATGTATGTATGTATGTATGTATGTATGTATGTATGTATGTATGTATGTATAACTACCACTTAGCATATGACAAACTGAACCGTAGGAGGACAGCTATTTAGTTGTTAGCAGCTGCTGGGATTCCAATGGTGCGTATGACTAACAGTGCTAACAGCTAACGGAACTAAACATACAGCGGGACTGATAGTTTGACAGAAAAAAAAAGTTAAACTTACTAGCTTTTTATAGAGCTTTCAGCTGTATTATAGAGTCTTCATGGAGCATCAGCAGATAGATTTTAGTCAGTTGTCATGGAGATGGATGGCTAGCATCCAAGGTCTGTGGCTGCTGATTTTAATGGTAGGACTTTAAGGACTGATGAAGACAGTGTGACATTGTTGAAGGCTTTGCTTGTAAATTACATTGCGTTGGAATTGTGTTGTCAAACTGCAATTCCTAAACTCTTTAATGATTTATTGTTGACAGTGTGTTCTGCTGTCATTGAATGTTTCAAATGCCGGACTGATTGAAATGTTCGACTGCCTAATGGAGTGATAACCAAATGGCTATTAAGAGCGACCATCAGGCAGGAATTTTGGTGTGTCACACTAACTCCTGAGCGAAGCCTTGTAAAGGTCTTTGCTCTCAGTATTAGGGGCTTTTCTTTGGGACAAAAGAAGGGTTAGGCTGCTCTGCACATCAAATGTGGAGGTCAAACTGATCCACGTATTAAATAGAGAGGCTGGCCCAGGCCACACATCACACGGCGAGGCCGTACTGGGCCACACACTGGACACATTTAATCTGAGCCCCGGCTCTCCTATTGGGACAGAGAGCTCAGACGGACAACACACGGCCCAGCAGACTTACATCACCTCTGGCAGCTCGAGTGCTCCTTCTCTTCATGGCTTTTCTCCTTTTCTTACCTTCCACTGTGGACAATCTCCTTACGCCACAATAGCATGGAGGATCCCTTTAGACCACAATGCCGTGCTGCCGCAGCATGGACAATCCCGTCCGGCTACAAAGCACAACATTCTCTGCTGCTCAGCTTCAATTAGCTGTGCTCTGATACATCTCAATACAGCTCCAATACGGCTTCAGCAGAATTTAAATATGGCTCAAAACATCTCAATTCAACCTCAGTGCTCCTCAATGCAGCTTCAATACTCCGTCCCTACATCTTAATACGGCTCAGTACATCTCAATGCAGCGGCAGCACATCTAAATGCGTCCTCGGAGCTGGTCTATGAGACCATTCAGCAGCTCGGATTCTCTACCTGAAGCCCTCGGCATGCTGGGATTCCGTTTGTGGCCGCTGTGGAAGAATGAGTGACAGAATGGGGAGAATTCCAGTCGGGAGGCTCAGTCAAGAGTTCAGCTTGACTCATAACGACGGGAGCTTAACGCTGACTTAACAAACTGAATGGGTGTCAGCGCCGCTAACTGAAGTATGTTGGCCAGCTCTGGACGTCCTAAGAATGGCTAACACCGCCTTGGATCAACATTTACCCCAAATAATGTGTGCCAGTGTTTACTGTCCTCTCTTGAGCTCTGAAAGGAAGAATAAACACTTTGACTAAGCTTGTAACTATCAGGTGGGACTTATTTAAAGGAAAAGTGGCTTGCTTTTAACCACGGTCTATGCATTTGATATAGTACGCCATACCTATATTCCACATTTGTCAACACTAATACTAAAGAGTGGGCGGTAGGGGATACGTTTGTTCAAAGTTGTGTGTTTAAAGAAGATTTTTTATGTATTATCCAAAAATATAATATTAAATATCCAAAGCATCAAATGCAATGGCATACAGCCTGATTAAGGGCCCAGTCAAACCAGCAATAATAACAGAAATCCACTAGAAAAGTGTGCTTATAAATGTGCAGATATTCGCCAGGTGTGTCTGCCAGGACCACTGGTGGTAATGTTTGATTAAGTGAATACGAACCCCAATCTCACCTAGACCTCAAGGGTATTATTTTTTTGTGGCTCTCACGTCTCAAGGAACAGATACGCTCTCACTTTTATCCACGTAGCTGTCTGCAGTAGCTCAGCCAAACACACCGCAGGACTCTGCAGGCCAGCAGATGCTAACAGCTATATAGCTTGCGTCCTAACGGCATCAGAAAGCATGTTCCGTTGTAGTCAGCACTGGGTTCAACATTTGCTAAGTTGTCTTACCTATTCCATTGTAAGTGTGCATGTTGAGTGATTTGTTCCTTTTAGTGCAGGTTTAGTCCTTTGTGTTGTTTATTAAGTGTCTTTCATGCACCGTTTTAAATTTTGTTTTACAAAAGAGTTAAAGACAGGAAGTAGAAGGGAATAAAGGGACACATTAAGACATTTAGTAAGACTCTCTGTAGCTTGATATTAGACGGGAGATTTTTTAATTCTTGTCAACAATTTCCTCATAGTTTCCACATACTTAATTTTCATCTCGATCTCCTCGCATCTCTATTTTTAAGGGTGTGTGTGTGTGAGGGGTCACATTTAAATCATATTTTAATATTTGATTAATTTAGGTGCATTATTATATTATATTATATTATAATATTATAACAAGGAGCGATCCTCTATCGCTCTCCCATAGGTTTCTTCCTTTTTCTCCCTGTTAAAGGTTTTTTTTAAGGGGAGTTTTTCCTGTGCCGATGTGAGGATTCTGGGACAGAGGATGTCGCATGTGTACAGATTGTAAAGCCCTCGGAGGCAAATTTGTAAATCGTGATTTTGGGCTATAAAAGTGCAAAAGATGTGATGTGTACAGAAGAACAACATACCAGAGTTACAATACATTGAATTCATATGACATACATGATTCATATAATAAGAGTAGTAAGCAGATTAATGAAGGAAAAAATTAAGACTACTAATAATAACAGCAGCAATGAATATTGTAGAATAATAATAATGATAAGAGCAGTAATGGTATAGGGAATTGTAACAGTAATGTGACTAATAATAATAATGAATTATTTCATTGCATCCCTGATATTGATCCCATGATATTAACATTAGATAAGAGAAGATTAGATATACTTTATTCTCCCCAAAGGGGACATTTTTCTTGGGCAATAGTGTTGCACAGGGCTACAATACAATATAAAACAACACATAGCAAAGAGACAATATATTAATATTATATAGTTAATATTATAATTAATTATTAAATATCAATTATATATATAATATTACTATTTATATTAAAGTATCAGAACAGTTTTTGACACAGGAATCCTAACCAAACAAAAAACACGCCGTCATTGAACATAATCTGAGGTTTTGCTTGATTGTCATCAACTTCTGTTGAAGAGGAGTGGTGGCCTGTTAATGTTAAATGGTCAAGTCTGTGCAAACATTGAGTGATTCAGTAAATTACCTCCAACGTGTGATGAAGAGGCTTATTAAAAACCTTTGTATTTGTCATATGTTCAAATTTAAGAGCAAATGAATCAACCCTTTCTTGATCATGAATTATCTCACAACCAAACAGCACTGAAAGAAACAAACAGTTCCAAAAGCAGGTAGATAAATGGGTAACTAATACATGTATAAACACTTGCACTTATAATTAAGACTCAACACTTCAAGGTTAAATAAAGTACAGAAAAAGGTAAATAAGCAAGCAGCAACTAAGAAACACAGATCTAGATCAAATTACACACACACTTCCTATACTTCTATATTTGTGAGGACCCCATATTGCATTTCCCAGCCCCTTACATTGACCGTAACCATCACAACTAAATACCAGACCCAAACCCAAACCTTAACCTAACCCTAATTCCAACCTGAACCTAAACAACACGTTTTTACCATTAAACACGCTTTGAAAAAGTGAGGACAAGCCAAAATATCCTCAATTTCCCCAAAATGTCCTCACTCTGTGGTTAAAATGTGTTTTGGTCCTTAATATGTAGCAAGTAGAAGACAAACACACACACAGTCAGATGTGTCACAATTACACTTAAGGCTTCATTACTGTGATGGGGACTTCATTAACAAAATGGAGGGGATTTATTGGGGAGGAGAGGAGGTGTAATAAAGATTAAAAATCACCAAATCCTTGGAAATTTTGGGGACTGCATGTTACACAGGCAGGAAGAGACAAAGACAGGCAGAGCAACATTTACAAAATGTTACTGGTGCTTCCCAAGGAACGTCTGGTGAGGTTGCTTTCAGCAGGGATGGATTAAAAAGTGGCTATTGTTTTATATCAATTATCTTCTCTGATCAACTAGATATTTCATATATTGGAATATATTTCCCCATGCATCACCAGGCAAGGAAAGCATGTAGCTTTAAATGAAGATTTTTAATGCAGTAGAAAGAAAACTTTGAATTTATCACCATAGCTACCCATTTTTTATACGTTCCATTAAAATTGACTTTAATTAAAACCTGACTCAAAAACCATTTGATCTTATTGAAAGGTGTTCTTATATGAAACTGTTGAAAAATAAAGACGTTAACTCAGGAACCCTTTAAGCTATGCATCAACACTACTAACCATTGAACCTGTTAGGTTCAATGGCAGTGTGCAGTTAACTTCAGCAACAGCATCCCAGGTTCCCTTCCCATCTCATTATACATTTAGATATGTTTTATTGTTTAGCCATTACTATTGTCCTTCCATAATATTAACAAAGGTGGTTAATTCCCTACATTTCTGAGCACTGGATAATAACTGAAAGGTGGACCTCAAGAAAGATGAAGAAATATAATAATAGTCTTCCTGCTTGATTTATATGCTAAAACCTTTTTTGCAGTTGCCAAACAACACAAACTTTAGATTATGGCAATGTGTAATTTTAAATTGAGTATCATTAATTCTTCTTCATTAATACTTGTATATTCAATGACTTGAATCCTGTGTAACGTCACTCAAAAATATCTTCAATGTATCTATATTTTTATCTCTACCATCAGTGAATGAATCTACAAAAATGTAATATGTGTGTACGAAGCCTGATAGATCATCTTCTTCTGTGACACAGAGCACCATTTTTGTTAAAAACACATCAATAATCCAGCTTGTTGCACTGGGAGAGACGTTTCCTTACTTACCATGAACACACACTTGTTTAGTTTGTCTCAATTCCACATACACCGTCCTGCTGCCCAATACTCACTAGAGCTTCAATTGTGGATCAATCCGCTGCTTAAAATAGTCCCTTACAAATGCCTCCTTTCCTTTACAAATGTTCCTCCTTTAGGAACACTTGAACTAAACTAAACGGACCAGTTGTTTGAGGAAGTAACTGAGCTCTTAAAACATATTTGTGAGGTGTTAAAAATGTATATCTTTAGTAGGAACCAATGGGCTTGACACGGAGTAGGGAAGTCAGGAAATATATGGGGAGAGAGTAACACATAGTGAGTTTGTTATTATTTGTGCGCCTCCTTCGAATATCTAGCAAAACGAGCGGTTAGTGGATTGGGTAAAAATGAGTATGTTTATAAATACTTTCTACAGTTTAGCCCAAAAATCAACTCAGATATATAATATGGTTTGGTTTAAAATAACTATGAAGGGACGTTACTTAAATACAGAAGTTGTGTAACAAGTCAACCTTGACTTATGGTTTCACACAGGAAACAGCAGTATCCTGGGTGACAGTCCAGTGTATCTAGACTCATCCATCACCACCTCTGCCCTTTGTGGACATTGTCACTTTTTATATTCAGTCAACTATCCTAACTTACGATTACGTTGATTATAAAAAAATGTATTACATGGGTTATATATGAATTATGTTGCCTTACCTTTTGTACCTGGAGCTATGAACAGCCTGGTTTAAAATATGTTGTACAAATAAGCTTCCCTTGCCTAACACTGCAGCAGTTGGCCACCATAAAAGATCAAAACGTAAATAAAATGAAATAAAAATACAAAAAAAATTGTAATAATTGTAACTTACGCTAAAGAAAACCCATGATCACAATATATTTATTGTTTGAATTCAGAAAGCTTATTCCTGCCATACCGATGCAACCACATTTCTAAAAAAATGTTTTGTCATAAATACTCTTTAACATATATTGACGTCAAATGAGCAGCTTTTTGAGAGTTGAAGTATCAATTACTGCGCTCATTTCGAGTTAAAGCTGAAGAGGAGCTCCAATAAGAGGCTTTACTGATGT